>NC_090028.1:43614156-43914156 GCF_037176765.1 Anolis sagrei
TCAGACAGGTAAACTGGGCCGGAGTCGTTTAGGGATTTATAGGTCAGCACCAGCACTTTGAATTGTACTCGGAAGCTGATTGGCAGCCAGTGGAGCTGGCGCAACAGAGGAGTAGTATGCTCCCTGTACCCCGCTCCTGTTAGTAGTCTGGCTGCCGCTCGTTGGACTAGTTGTAGCTTCCGGGCAGTCTTCAGAGGCAACCCCACGTAGAGAGCATTGCAGTAGTCTAAACGGGATGTAACCAGAGCGTGGACCACTGTGGCCAAGTCAGACTTCCCAAGGTACGGGCGCAGTTGGCGCACAAGATTTTGTTGTCCTGGGGCGACCTCCTAAATCTCCTTACGGAGGTTGTTCCTTCACTACGGCAAACAATCAGTCCAGTCTTACAAGTAATCCTCGCTGGCATTTGCCCCCCTTCTTTCCGTTGGGTGCAATAAAGACACACGAGCAGCATTCAATGCCTGGGCTTGAGGTGCATTCTACAGCATCTGATGTGCTTTTGAGAGCATGACAAAGGCGAGTCTCAGGAGCTGGGTCCGTGGTGGTTTTCTGGAAAGGTCTTGAAACCTAATGTGGCCTCCTCCATGCGCAGGAAATGTTCCTTTTGATTTGAGCATAGCTGGAACTAAAGCAACTCTGTGGGAGGTGGAGCATCCAGCGAGAGGCAGGTCAGAAGTGACCAGAGCGAGAGGAAGGAAGGAAGGAAGGAAGCTCTCTGAGTCTGCTCAGCTGAAGCAAGGGAGGAGGAGGAGGAGGATGCTTCACTAACACACCCAGCCTCAGAAAGACAGCTGACCGAGCTGGGATCACACTGGATTTGTAGACTCCTCCGGATTGGACTTCAAGGATTGGTGAGTAGGCCTGCGTCTCAGGACCCCCCGGACAGGATGGCCAGTCCTGAACTGGGATATGGGCATCTCAATCCAGCCAGAGATGCTGAAGTGTAGGAGAAAGGCAAGCACTGACCTTCACCCAAATGTTTCGAAGGCTGACCAGGCTTCTTTTCTGCTGCCCTGTAGACTAGGACTCCATGAGATTCCACCTGAACATTAGGAAGGACATATGTTTTATTGACTTTTTATGAATTTATATTTTGTAAGCTAATGTCTTAAGTGTTTTTATGTTGCTGGGGGGCATCGAATTGTGCAAAATGTAAACCTCCCTGAGTCACCCACGGGCTGAGAAGGGCGGTATATAAATGCAGGAAATCAATAAATAATAAATAATAAATTTTCTGTATTGTCGAAGGCTTTCATGGCTGGAATCACTGAGTTGTTGTAGGTTTTCCAGGCTATATGGCCATGTTCTAGAAGCATTCTCTCCTGACGTTTCGCCTGCATCTAATCACCTCTCAACAAAAGTTTGCTCCAGGCACTATCAGGCTATTATATGCTAATCAAGGCGGTCAGTTGAGACAGTCACACCTAGCTCCAGCAGACAAGAGTTCTTTGTCCCACCCTGGTCTTTCCACAGATATATAAACCCATTTTCCTCGTTCCAACAGACCTCACAACCTCTGAGGATGCTTGCCATAGATGCAGGCGAAACGTCAGGAGAGAGTGCTTCCACCTACAACAACTCAATGAATTTCCTGATTGTAAGGAGAGATGTTCAGTCTTTGGAGGCTTTTAAGCTGAGGCTGGATGGCCATCTGTCAAGGCTGCTGTGATTGTGCTTTTTCCTGCAGTGCAGAAGGGGTTGGACTAGATCGGTGTTTCTCAACCTGGGGGTTGTGAGGTTAGTGACAGAGGGGTCACCAAAGACCATCAGAAAACACAGTATTTTCTGTTGGTCGTGGCGGTTCTGTGTGGGAAGTTTGGCCCAATTCTGTCGTCGATGGGGTTCAGAATGCTGTTTGATTATTGGTGAACTATAAATCCCAGTAACTACAACTCCCAAGTATAAAGGTCTATTTTCCTCAAACTCCACCAGTGTTGACCTTTGCGTATATTGAGTATTAATGCCAAGTTTGGTTCAGATCCATCATTGTTTGAGTCCACAGTGCTCTCTGGATGGAGGTGAACTACAACTCCAAAACTGAAGGTCAGTGCCCACCAAACCCTTCCAGTATTTTCTGTTGGTCATGGGAGACCTGTGTGCCAAGTTTGGTTCAATTCCATCGTTGGTGGTGTTCAGAATGCTCTTTGATTGTAGGTGAACTATAAATCCCAGCAGCTACAACTTCCAAATGTCAAGGTCTATTTTCTTCAAACTCCACCAATGTTCACATCTGGGCATATTGAGTATTTGTGCCAAGTTTGGTCCAGATCCATCATTGTTTGCGTCCACAGTGTTCTTTGGATGTAGGTGAACTACAACTCCAAAACTCAAGGCCAGTGCCCACCAAACCCTTCCAGTATATTCTGTTGGTCATGGGAGTTCAGTGAGCTAAGTTTGGTCCAGTTCCATCATTGATGAAGTTCGGAATGCTCTTCGATTGTAGGTGAACTGTAAATCCCAGCAACTACAACTCCCAAATGCCAAGGTCTATTTCCCCAAACTCTACCAATGTTCACATTTGGGCATATTGAGTATCCATCCCAACTTTGGTCCAGATCCATCATTGTTTGAGTTCACAGTGCTGTCTGGATGTGGGTGAACTACAACTCCCAAACTCAAGGTCAATGCCCAGCAAACCCTTCCAGTACTTTCTGTTAGAGGTGAGAGTTCTGTGTGCCAAGTTTGGTTCAATTCCATCACTAGTGGAGTTCAGAATGCTCTTTGACTGTAGGTGAACTATAAATCCCAGCAACTACAACTCCCAAATGACAAAATCCGTCCCCGTCCTCCCAAATCCACCAGTATTCAAATCTGGGCATACCAGGTATTTGTGCCAGGTTGAAGAACTTGACTGGCTACACGAAAGGAGATTCCATCTAAACATGAGGAAGAACTTCCTGACTGTGAGAGCCATTCAGCAGTGGAACTCTCTGCCCCGGAGTGTGGTGGAGACTCCCTCCTTGGAGGCTTTTAAACAGAGGCTGGCTGGCCATCTGTCAGGGGGGCTTTGAATGCAATATTCCTGCTTCTTGGCAGAATGGGGTTGGACTGGATGGCCCATGAGGATTCTATGATAGTATGACTGTGAGAGCTGTTCAGCAGTGGAACTCCCTGCCGCGGAGTGTGGTGGAGGCTCCTTTTTTGGAAGCTTTGAAACAGAAGCTGGATGGCCATCTGTCAGGGGTGCTTTGAATGCAACATTCCTGCTTCTTGGCAGAATGGGATTGGACTGGATGGCCCACGAGGATTCTATGATAGTATGACCGTGAGAGCTGTTCAGCACTGGAACTCCCTGCCCTAGAGTGTGGTGGAGGCTCTTCTTTGGAGGCTTTGAAACAGAGGCTGGATGGCCATCTGTCAGGGGTGCTTTGAATGCAATATTCCTGCTTCTTGGCAGAATGGGGTTGGACTGGATGATGGCCCAGGAGGTCTCTTCCAACTCTAGGATTCTATGATTCTAAATTTGGTCCAGCAATGAGAATAATGTGATGGTTGGGGGGTCACCACAACAACATGAGGAACTGTATTGAGGGGTTGAGGATCCCTGAACTAGGAGGCTCTGCTTCAATTGTAATGCTCGGTATGTTGGGGAAAGTCTTTGCTATTCCTTTTCCTTAATGTGCTTGCAAATGCTTAATTTCCGCCTCGCCGGATCGGTGTTGCTAATGGAAGGGAGATATGTTTTCAATAGAATCATAGAATCATAGAATCAAAGAGTTGGAAGAGACCCCATGGGCCATCCAGTCCAACCCCCTGCCAAGAAGCAGGAATATTGCATTCAAATCACTCCTGACAAATGGCCATCCAGCCTCTGCTTAAAAGCTTCCAAAGAAGGAGCCTCCACCACACTCCGGGGCAGAGAGTTCCACTGCTGAACGGCTCTCACAGTCAGGAAGTTCTTCCTCATGTTCAGATGGAATCTCCTCTCTTGTAGTTTGAAGCCATTGTCTTCGACTCTTCGCAACCTCATGGACCAGCCCACGCCAGAGCTCCCTGTCGGCCGTCACCACCCCCAGCTCCTTCAAGGTCAGTCCAGTCACTTCAAGGATGCCATCCATCCATCTTGGCCTTGGTCGGCCCCTCTTCCTTTTGCCTTCCACTTTCCCCAGCATCATTCCCTTCTCTAGGCTTTGCTGTCTCCTCATGATGTGGCATTCAAAGGACTTCCACTTTGTCTCTCGTCTCCTTCCCTCCAGTGAGCAGTTGGGCTTTCTTTCCTGGAGGATGGACTGGTTGGATCTTCTCACTGTCCAAGGCACTCTCAGCACTTTCCTCCAACACCACAGTTCCAAAGTGTCTCTCTTCCTTTGCTCAGTCTTCCTTCTGGTCCACCACCCCCAGGGTCTCCTTCAAGGTCAGTCCAGTCACTTCAAGGATGCCATCCATCCATCTTGCCCTTGGTCGGCCCCTCTTCCTTTTGCCTTCCACTTTCCCCAGCATCATTCCCTTCTCTAGGCTTTCCTGTCTCCTCAGGATGTGGCCAAAGGACTTCCACTTTGTCTCGAGTCTCCTTCCCTCCAATGAGCAGTTGGGCTTTCTTTCCTGGAGGATGGACTGGTTGGATCTTCTCGCAGTCCAAGGCACTCTCAGAACTTCCCTCCAACACCACAGCTCAAATGCATTGATCTTCCTTTGCTCAGCCTTCCCGAAGGTCCAGCTCTCACATCCGTAGGTGACTACAGGGAATACCATGGCTTGGACTAGGCAATGGATCTTTGTTGCCAGTCTGATGTCTCTGCTCTTGACTATTTTGTCGAGACTGGACATGGCTCTCCTCCCAAGAAGTAAGCGTCTTCTGATTTCCTGGCCACAGTCTGCATCTGCACTCATCTTTGCACCTAGAAATACAAAGTCTGCCACGGCCTCCACAATTTCTCCCTCTATTTCCCAGTTGTCAATCATTCTTGTTGCCATAATCTTGGTTTTTTTGACATTTAGCTGCAACCCGGCTTTTGCGCTTTCTCCTTCCACCTTGATTAGAAGGCTCCTCAGCTCCTCCTCGCTTTCGGCCATCAGAGTGGTGTCATCTGCATATCTGAGGTTGTTAATGTTTCTTCCAACCATTTCCACCCCAGCTTTGCATTCATCAAGCCCCGCACATCCTCGCATGATGTGTTCTGCATACAAGTTGAATAAGTTGGGTGAGAGGATGCAGCCTTGCCGGATGCCTTTCCCAATCTTGAACCCGTCTCCTGTTCCGTGGCCAGTTCTGACTGTTGCTCCTTGGTCCTTGGACAGATTCCTCAGGAGATAGAGAGGGAAGGGGGCTTGGGATGCCCATCCCACCAAGAACTTGCCACCATTTATGATGATCCACACAGTCCAAGGCTTTAGAAGAGTCAATGAAGCAGAAGTAGATGTTTTTCTGAAACTCCCTGCCTTTCTCCATTCTCCAGCATCCGGATATTGGCAATCTGGTCTCTGGTTCCTCTGCCTTTTCTAAACCCAGCTTGAACATCTGGCAACTCTCGCTCCATGTATTGCTGGAGTCTTCCTTGCAGGATCAGAGCGGCTTACATGGGGCCAAGCCCGGACAACATATTACATCGAAATAAAACCAAAACATAAACAACAAACAACATCATCAAAATTACATTTAAAAAAAAAGTATATCCTGGTTTTGCCAGGATAGACGTCTTGTTGACATTGTGCTGCTTGGCTTATGGAATCAACGGTGCAGCCTTCTTAGTATATATAACCGGCCTGGGCAAACTTGGGCCTTCCTTCCCTCCAGGTGTTTTGGACTTCAACTCCCACTATTCCTGACAGCCTCAGGCCCTTTTCTTTTCCCCCCTCAGCCACTTAAGCACTCTTTTGTAATTTGAGCAATACAATATGTTGTTGAAGGCTTTCATGGCCAGAATCACTGGGCCGCTGTGAGTTTTCTGGGCTGCCTGGCCATGTTGTAGAAGCATTCTCTCCTGACATTTTGTGACAGCACAAGTGGCGCCACCTATGTGTAGAACTGTTAGTTGCAAGATTTAAACTGTTGTATCATGCTTAATCCTGCCTTTTTACCTTGCTTATGTATAGTTGGATAGATTGGTTATTTATAACTGTCAATCAGTGTTGTTTTCACCAGTTGAATTGCTTTTTCAGCTCAATTGTTTGGCTCCACCTCTTCCTGTAGGAGGGGAGTGCTTCCCTCTTTCATTCCACCATCAGACTTTCTATCAGATGGACATGAGAAAGAGACTTGGCTCTAACAGCCCCTGATTAAGTTACCTCTCAGCACCAATTCTGAGGTTCTTACCCTTGAGACTTATGCTTCATATTCAGATCTATTATAGAACTCCAGTATGCTGATGACAATGTCGTCTGTGCACATTCAGAAGAAGACCTACAAGCCACTCTAAACACCTTTGCAAAGGATACAAGAAGCTCGACCTGTCATTGAACATTGAAAAAACCAAGGTGCTGTTCCAGCAGACACCAGCAAATCCCTCCCCAATGCCAGTGATACAGCTTAATGGTGTCACATTAGAAAATGTTGATCATTTCTGCTCCCTTGGCAGCCACCTCTCCACCAAAGTCAACATCAACACCGAAATACAACACCGCCTGAGCTCTGCGAGCGCAGCATTTTTCCGAATGAAGCAGAGAGTGTTTGAGGACATCTGTAGGGAGAACAAGGTGCTTGTTTATAGACCTATTGTCCTCCCAACCCTGCTGTATGCCTGCGAGACGTGGGCAGTGTACAGACGTCACATGCAACTCCTGGAACAATTCCATCAGCACTGCCTCTGGAAAATCCTGCAAATCTCTTAGGAAGACAGGCGGACAAACGTCAGCATGCTGGAAGAAGCAAAGACCACCAGCATTGAAGCGATGGTCCTCCGCCATCAACTCCGCTGGGCCGGCCACGTTGTCTGGATGCTCGAAAGGAAATGTCCGGATGCGATAGATGTGGGCGAAATGTCAGGAGAAAATGCTTCTGGAACATGGCCGAACAGCCTGGAAAACTCAGAGCAACCCACTGACTATTACAGCTGCTGTCTGCTTAGAATTCCTTCTTTAAAAACAAAAGTGTTAGAACATCCACTTTAATTGCCTTGGTTCAATGTTATAGAATCTTGCAGGCTGTGGTTTTATAAGGTTTTGTGGCATCCTGCAAAACAATGCTGATGCCTCACCAAACTACAAATCCCAGGATCACATAGCAATTAAATTAGAGATGATGTTCCTCAAAGAGGGGCTCCAGGTGCAGCTCCTGAAGCAACTTTGCCTTTTGCTTTGGCTCAGTGCTAAGAATTACCGTATTGCACAAATCTAATGCGCACTCTAATTTTGGCAAGGTAGGTAAAGGTAAAGGTTGTCCCCTGACATTCAGTCTAGTCATGTCTGACTCTGGGACTCCGGTGCTCATCTCCATTTCTAGGCCGAAGAACCAGCGTTGTCCACAGACACCTCCAAGGTCATGTGGCCAGCATAACTGCATGGAGGGCTGTTACCTTCCCGCAGAAGCGCTACGGTAGTTTAGCCAAAAAAAAAAAAAGGTGAGCATTAGATTTGAGTAAATAGGGTAATTGGGTCTGTCCTTGCCAAATTGAGACTGTTGGGAGGTACACAGAGATGGAGTCCCTGCTAAAAGTATTTCTATTTATTTATTTGTCGTGTCAGGGCAACCAGTCCATTATATTACATTTCTAACAGAACAAAGCAAACAAACAGACAAAACACAGAATTTGCAAGCTTGGTGGTTGACTAAATGTCCTTTGACCAGTATCTGTCCCCTTGGAGTGCTTCTGGTGTTCCCGCAAGAAGGTCCTCCATCGTGCATGTGGCAGGGCTCAGGGTGCATTGCAGCAGGTGGTCAGTGGTTTGCTCCTCTCCACAGTTGCGTGTTGTGGATTCCACATTGTGGCCCCATTTCTTAAGATTGGCTCTGCATCTCGTGGTGCCAGAGCGCAGTCTGTTCAGCGCCTTCCAAGTCACCCCGTCTTCTGTGTGCCCAGGGGGGAGTCTCTCATCTGGTATCACCCATGGATTGAGGTGCTGGGTTTGGGCCTGCCACTTTTGGACTCTCGCTTGCTGAGGTGTTCCAGTGAGTGTCTTTGTAGATCTTAGAAAACTATTTCTTGATTTAAGTCATTGACGTGCTGGCTGATACCCAAACAAGGGATGAGCTGGAGATGTCTCTGCCTTGGTCCTTTCACTACTTCCCGGTGGATGTCAGGTGGTGCAATGCAGTGTAATTTCTCCAGTGGTGTAGGGCGCAGACACCCCGTGATAATGCAGCATGTCTCATTAAGAACCACATCCACTGTTTGAGCGTGGTGAGACGTATTCCACACTAGGCATGCATACTCAGCAGCAGAGTAGCACAGTGCAAGGGCAGATGTCTTCACTGTGTCTGGTTGTGATCCCCAGGTTGTGCCAGTCAGCTTTCGTAGGATATTGTTTCTAGCGCCCACTTTTTGCTTGATGTTCAGGCAGTGCTTCTTGTAGGTCAGAGCATGGTCCAGAGTGAATCCCAGGTATTTGGGTGCGCTGCAATGCTCCAGTGGGACTCCTTCCCAGATAATAATCCTCAGAGCTCATGATGCTTGTCTGTTCGTAAGGTGAAAGGTATTTCTATGCTGGCGAAGGAATTGCAGTCTAACACAACTTTTTCGAATCTTTGAATATGAAGTGTATATATATATATCTACTAGCCGTCCCCTGCCACACGTTGCTGTGGCCCACATGGGGGTTCTGTGTGGGAGGTTTGGCCCAATTCCATCGTTAGTGGGGTTCAGAATGCTCTGTGATTATAGGTGGACTATAAATCCCAGCAACTACAACTCCCGAATGTCAAGATTCTATTTTCCCCAAACTCCATCAGTGTTCACATTTGGACATATTGAGTATTTGTGTAGAGTTTGGTCCAGATCCATCAGTGATCTCTGGATGTAGGTGAACTACAACTCCAAAAGCAAAGAACACTGCCCACCAAACCCTTCCAGTATTTTCTGATGGTCATGAGAGTTTTGTGTGCCAAGTTTGGTTCAATTCCATCGTTGGTGAGGTTCAGAATGCTCTGTGATTGTAGGTGAACTATAAATCCCAGCAACTACAACTCCCGAATGTCAAGATTCTATTTCCCCCAAACTCCACCAGTGTTGATGTTTGGGCGTATTGAGTGGTTGTGCCAAGTTTGGTCCAGATCCATCATTGTTTGAGTCCACAGTGCTCTCCAGATGTAGGTGAACTTCAACTCCCAAACTCAACATCAATGCCCACCAAACCCTTCCAGTATTTTCTGTTAGTCATGGGGGTTTTGTGTGCCAAGTTTGGTTCAATTCCATCGTTGACAGAGTTCAGAATGCTCTTTGATTGTAGGTGAACTATAAATCCCAGCAACTACAACTCCCAAATGACAAAATCATAATTTTTGAGTGATGGTCACTCCTTGTGTTGTGAGACCTTTTGTTGCCAAATTTGGTGTGATTTAGTTCATGGGTTCTTTTGTTTATAAGGTACTCATTATGCACAGAGCATTTATAGATAGATAGATAGATGATAGATGGATGGATGGATGGATAGATGGATAGATGGATAGCTGGATAGCTGGATAGCTGGATAGCTGGATAGATGGAGAGATGGATAGCTGGAGAGATGGAGAGATGGAGAGATGGAGAGATGGAGAGATGAACTGGTTTCCACTGGACTTTGGCATTGCAATGCTTGCATATGGAGAGGTGGGGGGGGGGGGTCGGTTGTCATGGCAGAAGCAGACCTGGGGGAGATTGGGCCTTGTTTGGGAGGAAGCACATCTTGAAAT
This sequence comes from Anolis sagrei, assembly GCF_037176765.1. Classification (NCBI taxonomy): domain Eukaryota; kingdom Metazoa; phylum Chordata; class Lepidosauria; order Squamata; family Anolidae; genus Anolis; species Anolis sagrei. The sequence goes on from NC_090028.1 coordinate 43,623,920, forward strand.
CTGCAGCCGCTGCGGATTGGGAGCCGGCCAAGAGACCAAATGGGAAGGGCAGATAATGCGGAGGCTTCCTCTTCGCGCCCGGCCTGGGTCAGCCAGCCTCACCGCTATCTGCTGCCATGGATGATCACACATGGATTCCTCCTCCTCCTCCTCCTCCTCCTCCTCCTCGCAGGGGTTTTGTTATGGTTAGCCTAAGAGGAAGTGGCTCAACAAATAAGACATTCCTTGCTCTTCCCAACGTTAACTCTGCCGTGTCCGGTTGCAGAGAGGAGGAGGGAAGGAAGAGGCACGGCGCATGCTGTCACGCTGCCAGTCTTAGTTGGACAAGCCAGAATTCATGCTCTGCTCTCCAAGTCATTGTGCATCACGCACAAAAGGAGGAACTGGACAGGAGGAGAAGCACCTGTACTGATACGCACCTTCTCTCTATGGCAGTGTTTCTCAACCTGGGGGTCAGGACTCTTGGGGGGGTCACGAGGAGGTTTCGGAGAGGTCGCCAAAGTCCATCAGAAAACATAGTATTTTCTGTTGGCCATGGGGGTTCTGTATGGGAAGTTTGGCCCAATTCTATCCTTAGTGGGGTTCAGAATGCTCTTTGATTGTAGGTGAAGTATAAATCCCAGCAACTACAACTCCCAAATGTCAATGTCTATTTTCCCCAAGCTCCACCAGTGTTCACATTTCGGCATATTAAGTATTTGTGCCAAGTTTGGTCTGGTTCTATCATTGTTTGAGTCCGCAGTGGATGTAGGTGAACTACAACCCCCAAATTCAAGTTCAATGCCCACCAAACCCTTCCAGTATTTTCTGCTGGTCATGGGAGTTCTGTGTGCCAAGTTTGGTTCAATTCCATCGTTGGTGGGGTTCAGATGGCAGCATCTTCATCTCCGTGTTCGCAGAAGTGGAATGTGTTGCTGCCGAGTGTTGCCCACACCCATTTCCACAACCCAAATATCTGACTGTGCTTCCTGCTTCTCTACCACACCTAGAGTTGGGCGTCTTGCTCCTTTTTATGTGTTGGGAAACTATGACTGAGTTAATCTTTCAGTTTGTAGCTATTCACATCCGAAGTGAGAAGAGATTATCCTTTACAACCACCACTAACGGTCTCAACGACTTTAACAAGCCCCCGTGTACTTCAATGTATTTTGGGCCATCTCAAAACCCACCATTTTGACCCCCAAACCTGCCCTTGACTTAAGTATATGTGGCAGGTATCCTGGGAGTTGTAACATCACCGGTGGAACTCAGCGCCCTTCCACACAGCCCTAGATCCCAGAATACCAAGGCAGAAAATCCCACAATATCTGCTTTGACCTGGATTATCTGACTCCACACTAAGAAAATGTGGGATTTCCTGCTTTGATATCCCGGGATATAGAGTTGTGTGGAAGGGCTCCTAGTCAGACCCTATATCCCAGCATCTAATCCCAGGTTTTCCGCTTTAAACTGGATTATATGAGTCCACACTGCCAGATAATCTGGGATAAACAGAAAACCTGGGATCAAATCCTAGGATATTGGGCCTGTCTAGAAGGGCCCTCATATAATCCAGATTATCAGAGCAGATAATTCACATTGACTGCTTTGAACCAGATTATATGAGTCTACACTGCCAGATAATCCAGTTCAAAGCAAATAATCTGGATTTTATATGGCAGTGTAGTAATGGCGGACCCAAATCTGTCAACTTTTTGCTTGTGAAACTCGGTGGTTGCTGTCACAGGACGTCCAACTCTTTGTTTGTCATGGAAGTCAGATGTTCCCACCTCAACATCTTTAGACTTACTCGCCCAACGATGCACAGTACTCACATCAACACAATCACCACAAACAGCTTGCATTCTCTGATGAATCTCCTTTGGGGTGACTCCTTCTGCTGTCAAGAATTCAATGACTGCATGTTGCTTAAGTCGCATTGACCGATAGTCTGCGCAGGGTCCCATACTTTGCACTTTAGCAACACAATCATTCAATGCTAAAGCTTCCTGCCAAAATGGAACTGTAGTGGAGAGTCTACTGAACAAGCCAGTCCCTGCCGCATAGCAGGGACTGTTGAGGGGTTATGAAGGGGGAGGCATTACTTTTCATTCAACCCTCGTATGATAAGACACTGATGAAACACAGGAACGTCACTGTTTGCAGTGTCTCAGTGATACCTGCTGAACAACTCTGATGCATTATTTTGCGAGACTGTTGCAAGTTGTCTTACGGAGATCAGTCATTTTAAATTATGTTTCTAATTTTTTTATCCATGACTTCCTTTTGTTACCCATGTCTCTGAGTGACTTTGTTAGTGTATGCCAATAAAGGCTGTTGTTGTTGTTGTTGCTGGTCCATTGTATGGGATTCAACACCACAAAGATACAACCTGATACAACCTTGCCAAAGTTTTAAGATCCTCAGGGGAAGGATTTCTCCACCCAAGAACCTCCTCAATGGCTTTCTCACTCTCTGGAACGCCCTTCCATGGGAAGCTACAACCGATATGCTGAGGACTCAAGACACTGCTATATTCTATGCTCATGGTCAATGTTCACCAAACCCTTCTAGTGTTTTCTGTTGGTCATGGGAGTCCTGTATGCCCTGGTTGGGTCAATTCTATCATGCTATTTGATTGTAGGTGAACTATAAATCCCAGCAACTACAGCTCCCTATCTATCTATCTATCTCTCTATCTCTATGGCTGGATGGCTCTTTGTCAGGCGGGCTTTGATTACGTTTTCTTGCCCTGATGAAGGGAGTTGGACTGCGTGGCCTTCAGTATTTTCTGATGGTTATGGGGATTCCGTGTGGGAAGTTTGCCCCGATTCTGTAGTTTGTGGGGTTCAGAATGCTCTTTGATTGTAGGTGAACTGTGAATCCCAGTGACTACAACTCCCAAATGTCAAGGTCTATTTCCCCCAAACTCCATCTGTGTTCATATTTGGGCGTATTGAGTATTCCTGCCAAGTTTGGTCCAGATCCACATGTCAAGTCTATTTTCCCCAAATTTCACCAGTGTTGACATGTGGGCATAGTTTGGTCCAGATCCATCGTTGTTTGAGTTCACGGTGCTCTCTGGATATAGGTGAACTACAACCCCCAAATTCAAGTTCAATGCCCACCAAACCCTTCCAGTATTTTCTGCTGGTCATGGGAGTTCTGTGTGCCAAATTTGGTTCAATTCCATCGTTGATGGAGTTCAGAATACTCTTTGATTGTAGGTGAACTATAAATCCCAGTAAGTACAACTCCCAAATGTCAAGGTCTATTTCCCCCAAATTCCATCTGTGTTCATATTTGGGCGTATTGAGTGCTTGCGCCAAGTTTGGTCCAGATCCATTGTTTGAGTCTACAGTGCTCTCTGTCTGTAGGTGAACTACAACTCCCAAACTCAAGGTCAATGCCCACCAAACCCTTCCAGTATTTTCTGTTGGTCATGGGAGTTTTGTGTACCAAGTTTGGTTCAACTCCATCATTGATGGAGTTCAGAAGGCTCTTTGATTGTAGGTGGACTATACATCCCAGCAACTACAACTCCCAAATGACAAAATCATAATTTTTTGAGTGACGGTCACTCCTTGTGTAGTGAGATGTTTTGTTGCCAAATTTGGTGTGATTTCATTCATTGGTTCTCTTGTTTTTAAGGTACTCATTATGCACAGAGCATTTATATATATATGGATTAGCATAGTACACTATCAGTATTATTACTATATTCTACCATACCATTATATTGTAATATTAGTAATATTACAAATATATAATTATAATATCATATTATTAGTAGTATTATATTGCATTACATTATAATATATATTATATGTATATACATTACATTACATTATATTATTAGTATAAGTGTGTGTGTGTATATATGTATTTCTTTAAAACATGAGAGAATTTAGAAGGAAATCTCTCCAAATCTCTCTCTCCCTTTTTTTTCCATTGTGTAACATCTATTTTGAAATGAGTGACAATGCTGGGAAGCAGCAGGTGGCAGCACCTGCAAGGATATTGAGAGATCAAAGTGTAGTTGTCATCTCCGCTGTGGAAAGAACCACACTATGTGACATTATTGTTGTTCCTGGGTTATAAGTGTCATTTCCTAATTGGATCTATCATATAAGAACCATGGGAAAATGTGTTGTCGAAGGCTTTCATGGCTGGAATCACTGGGTTGCTGTAAGTTTTTTGGTCTGCATGGCTGTGTTCCAGAAGCATTCTCTCCTGATGTATTGTCGAAGGCTTTCATGGCCGGAATCACTGGGTTGTTGTAGGTTTTTCCGGGCTATATGGCCATGTTCTGGAGGCAATTTTTCTCCTGACGTTTTTCCTGCATCTATGGCAAGCATCCTCAGAGGTTGTGAGGTCTGTTGGAAGTAGGAAAAATGGGTGAGACAAAGGACTTTTGTCTGCTGGGGCTAGGTGTGAATGTTTCAGCTGATCACCTTGATTAGCATTCAATGGCTTGGAAGTGCCTGATTGTTTCCCCTCTGTTGTTTTGATGTTGTGATTTTTGAGTCCTTTAATACTGGTAGCCAGATTTTGTTCAAAAAGAATCTGGGAAGCCCACCTTCTCCAAGATGAACTGAACCACCTAAACTGGGCTCTACAGGCCAATGGAGACTCCACCTCAGACATCAGAAGAGCGGCAAGACAACCAAGAAGAAGCCACGAGAGTCAAGACCAAGATCCACCCAGAGGAAAAGTGTTCTTGCCAGACATCAAGGGAACCACTGACCGCAGGGGGAAGCTGATGAGGAAACACAACATACAAACCACTTGCAGACCCATTAAGAAAATCCAATAAATGCAACATTCAGCAAAGGACAAGAGGGATCCTCTCACCTCTGCAGGAGTCTACCGTATACCATGCAGCTGTGGACAAGTCTACACAGGGACCACCAAATGCAGCATTGCCCAAACACGCATCAACGAACATGAAAGGCACTGCAGACTCCTTCAACCAGAGAAGTCAGCCATAGCAGAGCACCTGATGAACCAGCCTGGGCACAGCAGATTATTATTTGAGAACACAGAAATGCTGGACCACTCTCACAACCACCATGTCAGGCTACACAGAGAAGCCACTGAAATACACAAGAAGCATGTGGACAATTTCAACAGAAAGGAAGAAACCTTGAAAATGAACAAAATCTGGCTACCAGTATTAAAAAAACTCTAATATTACAACAGCAAAACAACAGAGAATAAACAATCAGGCACATCAATTCACTCTCAACAAGAGATTCCCCCCAGGCGCTTCCAGACCATTGAATGCTAATCAAGGTGATCAGCTGAAACATTACCCTGGTCATTCCACAGATATATAAACCCATTTTCCTAGTTCCAACAGACCTCACTACCTCTGAGGATGCTTGCCATTGATGCAAGCGAAACGTCAGGAAAGAATGCTTCTGGAACATGGCCATATAGCCCGGAAAAACCTACAACAATCCAAGAGTTCTTTCTCTCACGCTGGACCTTCCACAGATATATAAACCTCCCTTATTTAGTTTCCAATATACATCAGAACCTATGAGGATTCCTGCCATAGATGTGGGTGAAACATCAGGAGGGAATGCTTCTGGAACATGCCCAGGCAGCCCAGAAGACTCACAGCAACCCAAACTTAAATCAGAATGTCAACAATAACATTAATATGAGTTTAAGCACTGACTTTGTAGGTAAAGAAAAGCAAATTCCAAAGAGAAAACCATTTGTACATTTCTCGGTTGGTTATCTACCCAAAGTCCAGTTCTCCTCGTTTTTTGCAAAACCCTTTCAGGCCTTTGTGAATCCCTCGGGGGGGATCCCAAGGTTGAAGTCACAAGATCCCAAATTTTTCTTTGAGTATGTCATTACCACATGATAGTTGCATTAGTTCCAAAAGGAAATGATTTTAAACCATTGAGTAGTAAGGGCAACTGAGGCCCCCTCGACATTGCCGTATAAATCCAGATTATCTGCTTTGGATTATATGACAGTGCAGACTCATATAATCCAGTGCAAAGCAGATAATGTGCATTATCTGCTTTCATAATCTGGATTATATGGCAGTGCAGAAGGGGACTAAAAGTGTCTGATTGCATCTGTTGATCGACTTGAGTTCATGAACCTCAAGTTTAAAACTGCAGAACTCTGTTCCAAAGTCACAAGTGGAAACCGAGGCCCCATCTACACTGGGATTTAATCCAGTTCCTGAATGCAGATTAACTGCATTGGACTGAATTAAATGGCCACATAGGCTGGATCCACACTGCCATGTAATCCAGATTATCAAATCAGATAATCCACATTATCTGCTTTGAACTGGATTCCATGAGTCTACACTGCCATATAATCCAGTTCAAATCAAGCAATCTGGATTTTATATTACAGTGTTAAGTGGCTGTAAATGGAGCCATAGGTGCACAATCCAGTTCAAAGCAGTTAAACTGCATTCTGAAACTGGATTGTACGAGGGTTGAATGAAAAGTAATGCCTCCACCTTCGTTACTTGGGTTTGGATGGGAATATTTTAAGAAATCAAATGCAGAAATAATCCTTAGAAAGTGCTCTTTAACTACCACTATTCACTTTTCCACATAATCACCAGACAATTGGATGCATTTCTGCCAACGATGAACAAGTTTTCTGAAGCTATTACAGAAGAAGTTGACACTCTGTTTCCACAACCAGTGTCTCACAGTTCTCTCATTCTGGGTACCCATTGTGCACAGATCTGATAGCCAAGCAAAGCAATAATGTGACCCACACGTTCTTGTGAAATGCTGATTATGCTTGAAATTTCTCTCTGAGTGATACAACGATCGTCGTGAACCAATCTGTCAACATTTGCTTGTGAAACTCGGTGGTTGCTGTCACAGGACGTCCAACTCTTTGTTTGTCACACAAGTCAGATGTTCCCACCTTGACATATTTAAACTTACTCGCCCAATGACGCACAGTACTCACATCAACACAATCACCATCAACAGCTTGCATTCTCTGATTAATCTCCTTTGGGGTGACACCTTCTGCTGTCATCAAGAATTCAATGACTGCACGTTGCTTAAGTGGCATTGACCGACCGTCTGCACAGGGTTCCATACTTCGTACTTTAACAACACAACCATTCAATGCTAAGGCTTCCCACCAAAATGGAACTGTAGAGGAGAGTCTACTGAACAAGCCAGTACCTGCCGCATACCAGTACTGCCATCTGTTGAGGAGTTACGAAGGTGGAGACATTACACAACCGATCAATGCTAAGGCTTCCCCCCAAAATGGAACTGTAGAGGAGAGTCTACTGAACAAGCCAGTACCTGCCGCATACCAGTACTGCCATCTGTTGAGGAGTTACGAAGGTGGAGACATTACACAACCGATCAATGCTAAGGCTTCCCCCCAAAATGGAACTGTAGAGGAGAGTCTACTGAACAAGCTAGTATCTGGCGCATACCAACACTGCCATCTGTTGAGGAGTTACGAAGGAGGAGGCATTCCTTTCCTCATAGATCAGTGGTTCCCAACCTGTGCTCCATGGACCACCAGTGGTCGCAAGAACAAAACTATGGTCTGCGGCCTCACCGTTACTATTTCCCCACCTGTATGAAGGCCTATATTTATGACCCCGTTCCTTATGAGTTTCTCCCCCATAAACAATCTGCTCCATCCCTATCTCATCCTGATTTTAGTATTTTTAGTATCTTAGTTTTTATCTTGCACATGCGGCCCGCTCATTGTTGGAGGCAATTACACAACCGTTCAATGCTAAGGTTTCCTGCCAAAATGGAACTGTAGAGGAAAGTCTACTGAACTAGCCAGTACCTGCCGCATACCAGTACTACCATCTGTTGAGGAGTTATGAAAGTGGAGGCATTACACAACCATTCAATGCTAAGGCTTCCTGCCAAAATGGAACTGTAGAGGAGAGTCTACTGAATAAGCCAGTACCAGCCGCATACCAGGACTGCCATCTCTTGAAGAGTTACAAAGGTGGAGACATTACACAACCGTTCAATGCTAAGGCTTTCTGCCAAAATGAAACTGTAGAGGAAAGTCTACTGAACTAGCCAGTACCTGCCGCATACCAGTACTACCATCTGTTGAGGAGTTATGAAAGTGGAGGCATTACACAACCATTCAATGCTAAGGCTTCCTGCCAAAATGGAACTGTAGAGGAGAGTCTACTGAATAAGCCAGTACCAGCCGCATACCAGGACTGCCATCTCTTGAAGAGTTACAAAGGTGGAGACATTACACAACCGTTCAATGCTAAGGCTTTCTGCCAAAATGAAACTGTAGAGGAAAGTCTACTGAACTAGCCAGTACCTGCCGCATACCAGTACTACCTTCTGTTGAGGAGTTACGAAGGAGGAGGCATTACAGAACCGATCAATGCTAAGGCTTCCTGCCAAAATGGAACTGTAGAGGAGAGTCTACTGAACTAGCCAGTACCTGCCACATACCAGTACTGCCATCTGTTCAGGAGTTACGAAGGAGGAGGCATTACAGAACCGATCAATGCTAAGGCTTCCTGCCAAAATGGAACTGTAGAGGAGAGTCTACTGAACAAGCCAGTACCTGCCGCATACCAGTACTGCCATCTGTTCAGGAGTTACGAAGGTGGAGGCATTACACAACTGTTCAATGCTAAGGCTTCCCACCAAAATGGAACTGTAGAGAAGAGTCTACTGAACAAGCCAGTACCTGCTGCATACCAGTACTGCCATCTGTTCAGGAGTTACGAAGGTGGAGGCATTACACAACCATTCAATGCTAAGGCTTCCTGCCAAAATGGAAGTGTAGCGGAGAGTCTACTGAATAAGCCAGTACCTGCTGCATACCAGTACTACCATCTGTTGAGGAGTTATGAAAGTGGAGGCATTACACAACCGTTCAATGCTAAGGCTTCCTGCCAAAATGGAACTGCAGAGGAGAGTATCCTGAACAAGCCAGTACCTGCTGCATTCCAATACTGCCATCTGTTGAGGAGTTACGAAAGTGGAGGCATTACAAAACCATTCAATGCCAAAATGGAACTATAGAGGAGAGTCTACTGAACAAGCCAGTACCTGCCGCATACCAGGACTGCCATCTGTTGAGGAGTTACGAAGGTGGAGGCATGACTTTTCATTCAACCCTTGCATGGCAGTGTAGATATGGCCTGAGTGCAGACCATCCTTGCTAGGCAAGGGACTAGTTCTTAGGAAGGAGCAATGGGGAGAAAACTCCCTGTTCCCTCCCCCTGCTGTTTCATGTTATTCATAGAATCATAGAATCAAGGACTTGGAAGAGACCTCCTGGGCCATCCAGTCCAACCCCATTCTGCCAAGAAGCAGAAATCTTGCATTCAAATCACCCCTGACAGATGGCCATCCAGCCTCTGCTTAAAAGCTTCCAAAGAAGGAGCCTCCACCACACTCCCTCCGGGGCAGAGAGTTCCACTGCTGAACGGCTCTCACAGTCAGGAAGTTCTTCCTCATGTTCAGATGGAATCTCCTCTCTTGTAGTTTGAAGCCATTGCTCCATTGCGTCCTAGTCTCCAGGGAAGCAGAAAGGAAGCTTGCTCCCTAGGACTTCCTCTCATGTATTTATACACAGCTATCATATCTCCTCTCAGCCTTCTCTTCTCCAGGCTAAACATGCCCAGTTCCCTAAGCCGCTCCTCATAGGGCTTGTTCTCCAGACCTTTTATCATTTTAGTTGCTCTCCTCTGGACACATTCCAGCTTGTCAATATCTCTCTTGAATTGTGGTGCCCAGAATTGGACACAATATTCCAGGTAAAGTGGTCTAACCAAGGCAGAAATAGAGCATGGGTAGCATTACTTCCTTAGATCTAGACACTATGCTCCTATTGATGCAGGCCAAAATCCCATTGGCTTTTTTTGCCGCCACATCACATTCCTGGCTCATGTTTAACTTGTTGTCCACGAGGACTCCAAGATCTTTTCCACACGTACTGCTCTCGAGCCAGGCATTGTCCCCCATTCTGTCTCTTTGCATTTCATTTTTTCTGCCAAAGTGGAGTATCTTGCATTTGTCACTGTTGAACTTCATTTTGTTAGTTTTGGCCATTCATCTCTCTAATCTGTCAAGATCGTTTTGAGTCCTGCTCCTGTCCTCTGGACTATTGGCTCTCCCTCCCAATTTGGTGTCGTCTGCAAACTTGATGATCCTGCCTTCTTCTTGGCTGCGGAAGCTCCACAGCTGCTATCAAACTGACATAAATTGCTTTTGTTTTCCTTGCTAAGCCGTCCATGCCAGAAGCTGCTGGGCATCCACATGTGTCGGTTTTGCGTCTCCGAGAAGCTGCTTGGCCCACCCGAGCACATTCCTCAAGCCCTGAGTTCCTCCCATCTGGGCTCTGCATTGCTCCAGGTGAAGAAGGAGCCAAAGCCGGCCTGCATTTTTGGGTCTTCCCCAACTGTTCGGAGAGTGAACCAGATGAGTTTGCTGGCTTTGGGGTTTTGCAAGGGATCGTTTCTTCTCAAATCTTTCAGCACAGAAATCCATGCACGACAAGAAAATAACACACCTGGATGCATGGATGCATAATGAATGAACTAATCTTTATTTATATCCCGCCACCATCTCCCCAAAGGGATTATGAAACATATAATACAACAAACACAAAGCAAAATACATAAATTAAATAAGAACTATAAAGAGCGGGACTGTGGCGCAGCTGGCTGGGAATCCGTTGCATTAAGATCACTACTCACCGAAAGGTTATGAGTTTGAAGCCAGCCTGGGTTGGAGCGAGCTTCCAACCATTTGTGTAGCTTGCTGTTGACCTTTGCAGCCCGAAAGACAGTTGCATCTGTCAATAAAATATTATTTATTTATTTATTTACTGCATTTGTAGACCGCCGTTCTCAGCCCTAGGGCGACTCACGGCGGTGTACAACATATAAAAAACAATTTACAATAAAAGCAATATCATAAACAACAATAACAACATCACTATCAATAATACAATTACACTAAGTCATTCGCGACGTCTCATCATAGAATCACAATCCAATCTCGTTATCCATATTCCGTTCCAATCATCATTGCCAATTGTTGTAGCACTTAGTCAAATGCCTTCTCAAACAACCACGTCTTTAGTCTCTTGCAGAAAGTCATAAGGGAGGGCGCCTGTCTGATGTCTACAGGGAGGGTGTTCCACAGCCGGGGGGCCACCACCGAGAAGGCCCTATCCCTCGTCCCCGCCAGGCGTGCCTGTGAGGCGGGCGGGATCGAGAGGAGGGCCTCCCCAGACGATCTCAAGGTCCTCGTGGGCTCATAGGCCGAGATGCGGTCAGAAAGGTATTTTGGGCCGGAACCGTTTAGGGCTTTGTAGGCCAACACCAGCACCTTGAATTGGGCCCGGTAGCAGATCGGCAGCCAGTGGAGCTGGGACAACAAGGGCGTTGTGTGCTCCCTGCGTCCCGCTCCTGTTAGTAACATGGCTGCCGCGCGCTGGACTAGCTGGAGCTTCCGGGCCGTCTTCAGGGGCAGCCCCACGTAGAGAGCGTTGCAGTAGTCAAGGCGGGATGTGACCAGAGCGTGTACTACCGTGGCCAAGTCAGACTTCCCAAGGGTTCCCAAAATAACACACCTGGATACATGGATGCATAATGAATGAACTAATCTTTATTTATATCCCGCCACCATCTTCCCCAAAGGGCTTACAAAAGCATAGAATCATGCAAACATATTATACAACCAATACAAAGCAAAATACATAAACAAATAACATAAGACATATAAAGACCAGGACTGTGGCTGGCTGGGAATCAGTTGCAATAAGATCACTACTGATCAAAAGGTCATGAGTTCGAAGCCAGCCCGGGTCGGAGTGAGCTTCCAACTGTTGCAACTCAGAGTAAGCTTCACCTTGCTTCCAAACACCACCACACAAGAGCTGTAGTTTTATAGTTTAATGAGGAAAAATCCAAGTCAAAATGAAGAATAAGCATTGCAAAGTTCCAAAGATTTAGATTAAATGCAGAATATAGTTCCAAAGATCTTCAGGTAAAAGCAGGAGACACAATCCTATTGGCAAAGTTCAAACAAGAGTCCAAGGTACAAGCAATAAAACAATTGCCCCAAGAATCACAATGCAAGAAATCCCAATGCAAGAAATCCCAGGTGGTGCTTTCCAGGCTAAGGTTATTCCATGAAGCCTTCAGGCTAATAAGCTACATTGAACTGACGCTTTCCCTTAGTTTGCAAGAAGCCTAAAATAGGGCTGTCCAAACACGGAAAAATTTGTTTCTAAACTTGATTCGTTTTTAGGGGTTTTTTGCGTTTTGTTATTTAAAAGAATTCCGAAATTTTCCTTTAAAAAAGTTCGATATTTACGAAATTTCGGAAATCAAAAACCCAATTATGAAACAATTACGAATCGATTCGTTAATGGCGGCCGCGATCGCGCAATACGCTAAAAAAACTTCTGAAGCTTCCCTCTCCCTCTGTTGTTGACTGTTGGTGTGATAATTATATATTTTTTCACTGAGAAAACAAACAGCAACCCTAAAACTTGCACCAGACATTCGGAAAGAATAACGAAACATTTACGAATCAATAATGAATCAATTCTGAAACAAATTGGAAAAATTCGTTTCGTTTTTTAGTTACTCCTGAATAGTTCAATATCGCTTCGTTATCAAAAAAAAATAACGAATTTTTAACGAATTACGAAATTACGAAACAAAACCGCCCAGTCTTACTAAATACCTTTCTAACATGAAAATATTATGCTCTCACCAACATGAAAGCATTGCGATGACCTTGGCCCGAGCTGGCTACCCGTCTGCCGGCCAGGCGAGAACTCCGCCTGACCCGCAAATCAAGACGAGGCTGCCGGGTCAGGTCACTATCAAGGCTTTCTGCACTTTCAGTATCAGCGTGAGAAGGAGGCAAAAACCTCCCCACCTGTTCGCTATCTCTTTCATTAAAATTCTTTTCTTCTGAGAACCGCTGTGTTGTTGACTCTCCACTGTTTGTGGGAGCCTCAGAAAAAGACCTAGAAGCAGGCCCAGAGATCTGAGGCACAGAAAAAGAACCAGGAATCTGAATCCCATCATCCTCATCATTCAAAGCACCCTTGACAGATGGCCATCCAGCCTCTGCTTCAAAGCTTCCAAAGAAGGAGCCTCCACCACACTCCAGGGCAGAGAGTTCCACTGCTGAACGGCTCTCACAATCAGGAAGTTCTTCCTGATGTTCAGATGGAATCTCCTCTCTTGTACTTTGAAGCCATTGTTCCATTGCGTCCATGTGAATAGTTCAATAGGTACCGCTTCTGTGATAAGTTCACAGTGCTCCATGCAGTCATGCTGGCCACATGACCTAGGAGGTGTCTACGGCTTAGAAATTGAGATGACCACCATCCCCAGAGTCGGCATCGATTAGACTTAATATCAAGGGGAGACCTTTACCTTTAGATTGTATGAGCATAACCTCCTGCTCCACAGACAAACAAATACTGTGATTGTTGTAGGTTTTTTCGGGCTATATGGCCATGGTCTAGAAGCATTCTCTCCTGACATTTCACCTGCATCTATGGCAAGCATCCTCAGAGGTAGTGAGGTCTGTTGGGATTTAGGAAAAAGGGTTTATATATATCTGTAGAATGACCAGGGTGGGACAAAGGACTCTTGTCTGCTGGAGCTAGGTGGGAATGTTTCAACTGACCACCTTGATTAGCATTTGATGGCCTGGCAGTGCCTGGAGCAACCTTTTGTTGAGAGGTGAATAGATGTCCTTGTTGTAGGGTTTTTCGGGCTATATGGCCATGTTCTAGAGGCATTCTCTCCTGATGTTTCGCCTGCATCTATGGCAAGCATCCTCAGAGGTCGTGAGGTCTGTTGGAATTTAGGAAAAAGGGTTTATATATCTGTGGAATGACCAGGGTGGGACAAAGGACTCTTGTCTGCTGGAGCTAGGTGTGAATGTTTCAACTGACCACCTTGATTAGCATCTGATGGCCTGGCAGTGCCTGGAGCAGTCTTTTGTTGAGAGGTGATTAGAAGTCCTTGTTTGTTTCCACTCTGTTGTTATGCTGTTGTAATTTTAGAGTTTTTTAATACTGGTAGCCAGATTGTGTTCATTTTCATGGTTTCCTCCTTTCTGTTGAAATTGTCCACATGTTTGTGGATTTCAGTGGCTTCTCTGTGTAGCCTGACATGGTGGTTGTTGGAGTGGTCCATCATTTCTGTTTGTTGGAGTGATCCAGCATTACTGTGATGTCTATAACCTAGATGCGTGTACTGCAGCATGTTACATGCACAGGCTGTGTTTTCATGAATTCAGACGGAATGTCAACGCAGCTGCCTGTGCAACTATCAGCAGAGCCTCTGGTCCCAACTGTGCCTGCCACTCTGTTGTTGAGAACCAACCAATGTCTAGCCAGTAAAGGAGCTTTGTGAAGGAAGAGCATGAAAACATTGTTTTGGAGCCTATTTTGTGTCCAATTCTGGGCACCACAATTCAAGAGAGATATTGACAAGCTGGAATGTGTCCAGAGGAGGGCGACTAAAATGATCAAGGGTCTGGAGAACAAGCCCTATGAGGAGCGGCTTAGGGAACTGGGCATGTTTAGCCTGAAGAAGAGAAGGCTGAGAGGAGATATGAGAGCCATGTATAAATATGTGAGAGGAAGCCACAGGGAGGAGGGAGCAAGCTTGTTTTCTGCTTCCTTGGAGATTAGGACGCAATGGAACAATGGCTTCAAACTACAAGAGAGGAGATTCCATCTGAACATGAGGAAGAACTTCCTGACTGTGAGAGACGTTCAGCAGTGGAACTCTCTGCCCCGGAGTGTGGTGGAGGCTCCTTCTTTGGAAGCTTTGAAACAGAGGCTGGATGGCCATCTGTCAGGGGTGCTTTGAATGCAATATTCCTGCTTCTTGGCAGAATGGGGTTGGGCTGGATGATGGCCCATGGGGTCTCTTCCAACTCTTTGATTCTAGGATTCTATGATTCTATGATTCTATTTCCCAGCATCATTCGGGTCCCGTAAGCGGACTGGGTTTGTAAAACTAATATAACTTTTGTGAACCACGATAAGCATGATCTGGAATGTGGAGAAGCCATACCGATTTCCTGGAGAAACTCCGCTTGTGTTTTAGCAGGACTTCAGCGCAGGAAGATTAGCAGCAACTTCCTTCCTGGCAGAGGCCTGCTGGTTGAGAGGACATGGATCTGCACAGCGTCCATCTGTCCGTCCCTCTTGCTCCGGAGCTCCGTGCCCTGGGGAGCGGCTGCTCTCCCAATGCCGCAGCTGCCAGGCACTTAAGAGTTCAAAGGAGAGACATTCCTGGAGAATTGACCTCACCGGAGCGTTTAGCCAAGACACGCAATGCATGCAACGTGCTGGAATTGGTTTGCACTTTCTTCTGAGTCCAGCATTCATGTCTGTTCAGTAGTGGAGCGGAGCCTGGGCTCAGAGGGTTGAAGCACAAGGACTTATATAACAACAGGAACAACAACAACAACAACATGGCTGTGGGTCACAAATGGGACTTTGAAAAAGGAGACAAAGGACGGCCTGATTCTGGCAGCCCATTAAAACCAAGCTATTAGAACCAAGGCCATCAAAGCCAGGATTGAAAAGTCGACAGCAGATCTCAAATGTAGACCCTGCAAGGAAGCAGATGTGTCATTGTGTCATCGGAGCCCCCGGTGGCACAGTAGGTTAAAGCCCTGTGCCGGCAGGACTGAAGACCGACAGGTCGCAGGTTCGAATCCGGGGAGAGGCGGATGAGCTCCCTCTATCAGCTCCAGCTCCTCATGCAAAGGGGACATGAGAGAAGCATCCCACATGGATGATAAAACATCAAAATCATCCGGGCAATGTCCCCTGGGCAACGTCCTTGCAGACGGCCAATTCTCTCACAACGGGATGCTCCTGACACGACAAAAAAAAAAATCGTGTCATCAGCAACCAGATATTTGTATTACATTTCTAACAGAACAAAACAAACAAACATACAAAAGACACAGAGTTTGCAAGCTTGGTAGTTGATTAAACGTCCTTGACCAGTCTCTGGCCCCTTGGAGTGCCTCTGGTGTTGCCGCAAGAAGGTCCTCCATGGTGCATGTGGCGGGAGTAGGTTGCATCGCAGCAGGTGGTCAGTGGTTTGCTCTTCTCTGCACTCGCATGTCGTGGAGTCCACTTTGTGGCCCCATTTCTTGAGGTTGGCTCTGCATCTCGTGGTGCCCGAGCACAGTCTGTTCAGTGCCTTCCAAGTCGCCCCGTCTTCTGAGTGCCCAGGGGGGAGTCTCTCATCTGGTATCACCCATGGATTGAGGTGCTGGGTTTGAGCCTGCCACTTTTGGACTCTCGCTTGCTGGGGTGATCCAGCGAGTGTCTCTGTAGATCTTAGAAAACTATGTCTAGATTTAAGTCGTTGACGTGCTGGCTGATACCCAAACAGGGAATGAGCTGGAGATGCCTCTGCCTTGGTCCTTTCACTATTGGCTGCTACTTCCCGGCGGATGTCAGGTGGTGCAATACCGGCTAAGCAGTGTAATTTCTCCAGTGGTGTACGACGCAGACACCCTGTGATAATGCGGTATGTCTCATTAAGAGCATGCGTACTCAGCAGCAGAGGATCATAGTGCAAGGCAGATGCCTTCAGTGATCTAATTTTGCTGGGGAGTGAATTCCACAGGCGGGGGTCACTACCGATAAGGCCCTGTCCCTCGTCCCCACCAGCCGTGTTTGTGAAGTTGGTGGGACAGAGAGCAGGGCCTCTTAAACTATGAGGGTTTGAGCCTGCCACTTTTGGACTCTCACTTGCTGGGGTGTTCCAGCGAGTGTCTCTGTAGATCTAAGAAAACTATTTCTTGATTTAAGTTGTTGACATGCTGGCTGATACCCAAACAGGGGATGGGCTGGAGATGTCACTGCCTTGGTCCTTTCACTATTGGCTGCCACTTCCCGGCGGATGTCAGGTGGTACGATACCGGCTAAGCACTGTAATTTCTCCAGTGGTGTAGGGCGCAGGCACCCCGTGATGATGCGGCATGTCTCATTAAGAGCCACATCCACTGACCAGAGGAAGCAGAGGAAACAATAGATCCCGTCCTCAGCTGCTGCAAGATGATCACGCAGACAGACTCCAAGCAGAGGCACAACACTGTTGCTCAGATGATTCATTGGAACCTGTGCCACAAAGACCGCCTGCCTGTGACAAAGAACTGGTGGGATCTCAAGCCAGAAAAAGTTACACAGAATGATAATCTAGATTTTATATGGCAGCGTAGAAGTGGCTTGAGTCATGAGTTTGAAGCCAGCCCGGGTTGAAGTGAGCTTCCAACCAATTTTGTATAGCTTGCTGTCGACCCGAAAGACAGTTGCATCAATCAAGTAGGAAATTTAGGTACCGCTTATGCGGGGAGGCTAATTTACAATGCCATAAAATTCTCCAGCAAGCATGCAAAGAATGAGGAAGTACTCCATCAGTGTCACAAATGGATGGTGAAGCAACAGCTCCCCCAGTGACCAGAATACCCTCATGAAAAAGCTGGAATGTTAAATAGCTTCTGTGTGTCTGTCTATATATGTTGTGTGTCTATGGCATTGGATGTTTGTCATGTATATGTATGTTGTAATCTGCCCTGAGTCCCCTGCAGGGTGAAAAGGGCCGAATATCAATACTGTAAATAAATAAATAAATACACTGCCATCTAATCCAGTTCAAAGCAGATAATCTGGATTTTATATGGCAGTGTAGAAGGGGCCTGAGAATACGTCAAGCACAGTTAGAGACTAAATTTAGCATGGTTTACCTGGGAATAAATTAAACACTGTTTACCTGGGAATACACGCAATCCTCGCATTACAAACGTCTGATTTACATAGTTAAGAATAAGGAGTGAGACAACAGGAAGTGAGAAAAATCCACCCCTAGGCAAGGAAATTCAGTCCTGGAAGAGTTGTGATCCGTCTGGGAATAAGTTAAGCATCGTTTACCTGCAAAGTCGCACGTTTCTAGGCCTGTGGGGTAGAATTGATACATGGCTCTCATCATATCTCCTCTCAGCCTTCTCTTCTCCAGGCTAAATATGCCCAGCTCCTTAAGCCGCTCCTCATAGGGCTTGTTCTCCAGACCCTTGATCTGCTCCCTCCTCCTCCCTGTGGCTTCCTCTCACATATTTATACATGGTCCTCATCATATCTCCTCTCAGCCTTCTCTTCTTCAGGCTAAACATGCCCAGCTCCTTAAGCCGCTCCTCATAGGGCTTGTTCTCCAGACCCTCGATCTGCTCCCTCCTCCCTGTGGCTTCCTCTCACATACTTATACATGGCCCTTATCATATCTCCTCTCATCCTTCTCTTCTTCAGGCTAAACATGCCCAGCTCCTTAAGCCGCTCCTCATAGGGCTTGTTCTCCAGACCCTTGATCTGCTCCCTCCTCCCTGTGGCTTCCTCTCACATATGTATACATGGCTCTCATCATATCTCCTCTCAGCCTTCTCTTCTTCAGGCTAAACATGCCCAGGTCCTTAAGCCGCTCCTCATAGGGCTTGTTCTCCAGACCCTTGATCATTTTCATCGCCCTCTTCTGGACACCTTCCAGCTTGTCAATATCTCTCTTGAATTGTGGTGCCCAGAATTGGACACAATATTCCAGATGTGGTCTAACCAAAGCGGAAGAGAGCATGGGGAGCATGACTTCCCTAGATCTAGTCCTGGAAGAGTTGTGATCCATCTGGGAATAAGTTAAGCATCGTTTGTCTGCAAAGTCACACGTTTCTAGGCCTGTGGGGTAGAATTGATACATGGCTCTCATCATGCCTCCTCTCAGCCTTCTCTTCTTCAGGCTAAACATGCCCAGCTCCTTAAACCGCTCCTCATAGGGCTTGTTCTCCAGACCCTTGATCATTTTAGTCGCCCTCCTCTGGACATATTCCAGCTTGTCTATATTACTCTTGAATTGTGTTGCCCAGAATTGGACACAGTATTCCAGGTAAAGTGGTCTAACCAAAGCAGAATAGAGCATGGGGAGCAGGACTTCCCTGGATCTACTCCTGGAAGAGTTGTGATCCATCTGGGAATAAGTTAAGCATCGTTTGTCTGCAAAGTCGCACGTTTCTAGGCCTGTGGGGTAGAATTGAGACATGGCTCTCATCATGCCTCCTCTCAGCCTTCTCTCCTTCAGGCTAAACATGCCCAGCTCCTTAAGCCGCTCCTCATAGGGCTTGTTCTCCAGACCCTTGATCATTTTAGTCACCTTCCTCTGGACACATTCCAGCTTAGAGTCAATATCTCTCTTGAATTGTGGTGCCCAGAATTGGACACAATATTCCAGGTGTGGTCTAACCAAGGCGGAATAGAGCATGGGGAGCATGACTTCCCTAGATCTAGTCCTGGAAGAGTTGTGATCCATCTGGGAATAAGTGAAGCATCGTTTGTCTGCAAAGTCGCATGTTTCTAGGCCTGTGGGGCAGAATTGATACATGGCTCTCATCATGCCTCCTCTCAGCCTTCTCTTCTTCAGGCTAAACATGCCCAGCTCCTTAAGCCGCTCCTCATAGGGCTTGTTCTCCAGACCCTTGAACATTTTAGTCTCCCTCTTCTGGACACATTCCAGCTTAGAGTCAATATCTCTCTTCAATTGTGGTGCCCAGAATTGGACACAATATTCCAGATGTGGTCTAACCAAAGCGGAATAGAGCATGGGGAGCATGACTTCCCTGGATCTACTCCTGGAAGAGTTGTGATCCATCTGGGAATAAGTGAAGCATCGTTTGTCTGCAAAGTCGCACGTTTCTAGGCCTGTGGGGCGTGCCCGCCTTGAGTTCGGTCCACCTCCAGAAGGAAAAGGTCACCTTCTTGACCTGTGCCGCTTGGCCACCACCTCCTCCAGGAGCGCCCTTTGTGTTTGGGCTGTGCATCCACACGCTCTGCGAGCCTGGCTGAATGGCTGGACATCTGCTGCCAATCAGCTTGAAACAGAGACACCATTCCAGCCTCCTTGCGTTAGGACCCATGGAGCCGGCCAAGCCCGACTGGGCCACCGTCCAAGGGGGAGCGGCTCTCCCTTCTGTCCTGCCCCCATTGACTCACGGCGCCCATGTATGGAAGATATGATGCTTCACGGAGGCTGCGAACACGGGAATGCCAGCTGTGTACACTTCAGGACTGAACAGCTTCTGGGAACCACAGAAAGACTCATTCCATCCACAGTGCCAGGGAGCCAAAGGAGGCTGTGGACGCTTACCCTTGGAAGCAGGCATGGGCCAACTTTGGCCCTCCAGGTGTTTTGGACTTCAACTCCCACAATTCCAAAGGCCTGGTTCTGGGACAGCAAGCATGGCAGCACTTTGGATGTTGAAGGGGACTGGAATTGGCTACATGGATTAATGACAGTGTTCTTAACTTAATGTTAATATAACTCAGTGGTTCTCAACCTGGAGGTCGGGACCCCTGGGGGGGTCGTGAGGGGGTGTCAGAGGGGTCACTGACAACCATCAGAAAACACAGTATTTTCTGTTGCTCATGGGGGTTCTGTGTAGAAAGTTTGGCCCTATCGTTGGTGGGGTTCATAATACTCTTTGATTGTAAGTAAACTATAAATCCCAGAAGTTACAACTCCCAAATGTCAAGGTCTATTTTCCCCAAACTCCACCAGTGTTCATGTATGGGCGTATTGAGTATCCGTGCCAAGTTTGGTCCAGATCCATCATTGTTTGAGTCCACAGTACTCTCTGGATGTAGGTGAACTACAACTCTCAAACTCAAGATCAATAGCCACCAAACTCTTCCAGTATTTTCTATTGGTCATGGGAGTTCTGTGTGCCAGGTTTGGTTCAATTCCATAGTTGGTGGAGTTCAGAATGCTCTTTGATTATAGGCAAACTATAAATCCCAGCAACTATAACTCCCAAATGACAAAATCAACCCCATCAGTATTCAAATTTGGGCATATTAGGTATTTGTGCCAAATTTGGTCCAGTGAATGAAAACACATCCTGCATACTGGATATTTACATTCTGATTCATAACAGGAGTAAAATTACAGTTATGAAGAAGCAACGAAATTGAGGTTATGGTTGGGGGTCACCACAACAGGAGGAATTGTATTTATGGGTCACGGCATTAGGAAGGTTGAGAAACACTGGGCTACATGGATTTTTATTTATTTATCATGTCATCAGCAACCAGACATTTGTTTTATTTATTTGTTTATTTATTTATTTACATCTTTTCTATTCCGCCCTTCTCCTCACCCCGCAGGGGACTCAGGGCGGATTACAGTGTACACATATATGGCAAACATTCAATGCCAAATTTTGACATACAAACATACACAGACATACACAGAGGCTGCTTAACTTTTTCTGGCCCCAAGGGGAGCTGGCGTCCCATTTGTGACGCTGATGAAGCACTTCCGCATTCCCCGCATGCTTCCCCGCTGGAGTCTTCTTTATGGCCTCATAAATCAGTTAATTTAGCCTCCCCACACTTTAAGGTGGTACCTAATATTCTTACTTGCAACTGTCTTTCGGGTGGCAAAGGTCGACAACAGGCTATACATAATTGGTTGGAAACCCACTCCAACCCAGGCTGATGAAGCACTTCCGCAATCCCCGCATGCTTCCCCGCTGGAACCCCATTCTGCCCAGAAGCAGGAGAATCGCATTCAAATCACCCCTGACAGATGGCCATCCAGCCTCTGTTTCAAAGCTTCCAAAGAAGGAGCCTCCACCACACTCCGGGGCAGAGAGTTCCACTGCTGAACAGCTCTTACAGTCAGCAAGTTCATCCTAGAGTTGGAAGAGACCTCGTGGGCCATCATCCGGTCCAACCCCATTCTGCCAAGAAGGTGGAAAATCGCATTCAAATCACCCCTGACAGATGGCCACCCAGCCTCTGTTTCAAAGCTTCCAAAGAAGGAGCCTCCACCACACTCCGGTGCTCCTTCTCTGGAGGCTTTGAAGCAGAGGCTGGCTGGGCTTCTGTCAGGGGTGGTTTGAATGTGATTGTCCTGCTTCTGGGCAGAATGGGGTTGGGCTGGGTGGCCCTTGAGGTCTCTTCCCACTCTTCTAGGATTCTAGGATCCGAAGCCTTGAGTGGGGCATCTCCAGGTTCCTGAACTAGTTTGTGATCTTGATACCCAAGCCTGAGAAGCCCACTTTGGGGAAAGGCTGGAAGAGAGGCTGGGGGGGGGGGGGGGGGCTGTCTGTCTGTCCCCAAAGGGGCGGCCCGGCCCCTGCCCCTCCCTCTTCCTCCTCCTCCTCCTCCTCCTCCCCTTCCTCCTCCTCCCCTTCCTCTTCCTCGGAGGCTGCTGCAGCTGCTGCTCCTACTCCGGGTCTTTCCCAGCTGGAGCTCCTCCTCCCCGGCCTTGGCGTAACCCAGCTCTATCGCGGATCTGTTCCGGGAGAAGGACCCCCCCCCCCCCGGCAGACAGCATGTAAGTGGGGCGTCGACTCCAGGCGGGGCCCTCCCCCCCCTCTTCCCCCAAAGTGGCCAAGGAAGGGCCCCCGCCCCCTCTTTCCCCCCCCTCCTCCTCCTCCTCCTCTCCCTCTCCCTCCCAGGAAAGCCAAGGCCTCTTCTCTCTCTCTCTCTTTCTTTCGCTCTTTCTTTCACTCTTTCTGTCTTTCTTTCTTTCTGTCTTTCTCTCTTTCTCTCTTCCTTTCAATCTTTCTATCATTCTTTCTCTCTCTCTCTTTCTGTCTTTCTTTATCTCACTTTCTCTCTCACTCTCTCTTTCTCTCTCTCTTTCTCTCGCTTTCTTTCTGTTTTTCTATCATTCTTTCTCTCTCTTTCTTTCTCTCCCTCTCAGTCTTTCTGTCTTTCTTCTTTCTCTTTCTCTCTTTCTTTCTCTCTTTCTTTCTCTCTTTCTTTCTCTCTCTTTCTCTCTCTTTCTCTCTCTCTCTCTTCCCCTTTCCCTCTTTCTGTCTTTTTTCTGTTTTTCTATCATTCTTTCTCTCTTTCTCTCTCTTTCTTTCTCTCCCTCTCTCTCAGTCTTTCTGTCTTTCTTCTTTCTCTTTCTCTCTTTTCTCTCTCCTTCTTTCTGTCTCTGTCTCTCTCTCTCCTGTCTGTCTTTCTCTCTTTCTCTCTTTCTTTCTCTCTCTTTCTCTCTCTCTCTCCCCCTTTCTCTCTTTCTCTCTTTCTTTCTGTTTTTCTATCATTCTTTCTCCCTCTTTCTCTCTTTCTTTCTCTCCCTCTCTCTCAGTCTTTCTGTCTTTCTCTCTTCTTTTCTCTCTCTCTCTCTCCCCCTTTCTCTCTTTCTGTCTTTCTTTCTGTTTTTCTATCATTCTTTCTCTCTTTTCTCTCTCTTTCTTTCTCTCCCTCTCTCTCAGTCTTTCTGTCTTTCTCTCTTCTTTTCTCTCTCTCTCTCCCCCCTTTCTCTCTTTCTGTCTTTCTTTCTGTTTTTCTAGCATTCTTTCTCTCCTTTCTCTCTCTTTCTTTCTGTCTCTCTTTCTGTCTTTCTCTCTCTCTCTCCCTCTCTCTTTCTCTCTCTCTTTCCCTCTGTCTTTCTCTCTCTCTCTTTTCTCTCTCTTTCTTTGTCTCTTTTTCTTTCTTTCTTACACTGTAGGTTTCAATCCACTTTGAACCCCATTGTAACGGTCAGTGTGGACTCCCATAACACAAATTAATCTGCACTGAACCGGATTATATTGAGTCTACACTGCCAGTTAATCTGCATCCTGAAACTGAATTAGATGGCACCCTAGGCACCTTCTACACTGCCATATGAAATCCGAAGTATCTGCTTTGAACTGGA
Source organism: Anolis sagrei (assembly GCF_037176765.1). Lineage (NCBI taxonomy): Eukaryota > Metazoa > Chordata > Lepidosauria > Squamata > Anolidae > Anolis > Anolis sagrei. The sequence goes on from NC_090028.1 coordinate 43,647,624, forward strand.
TTATATGACGGTGTGGACTCAGGCCCCTTCTACACTGCCGTATAAAATTCAGATTATCTGCTTTGAACCGGATTAGATGGCAGTGTAGACTCCTATAATCCGGTTCAAAACAGACATTGTGGATTATGTGATTTGATCATCTGGATTATGTGGCAGTGTAGAAGGGGCTTCAGATAATCCAGTTTGCAGTAGATCATGTGGATTATCTGATTTGATCATCTGGGTTATATGGCAGTCTAGACTTCTATAATCCAGTTCAAAGGATATCATGTGGATTATCTGTTTTGGTAATCTGGATTATGTGGCAGTGTAGAAGGGGCTCAAGGGCCCTTGATTGACAGGCCCAATATCCTAGGATTTCATCCCAGGTTTTCTGTTTATCCCAGATTATCTGGCTGTGTGGACTCATACAATCCAGTTTATGTGGTAGTGTAGAAGGGGTCGTAATCCAGTTCAAAGAAGGTAATCTGAATTTCATATGGCAGTGTCGGACTCCTTCCAGTTCAGGTGCAATGTGTCTGTCCCCTTTGGCAGAGCTTTGTTTGCATCATTTATCTTCTACACGGCTATATAATCCAGATTATTAAAGCAGACGGTTGGGGTTGGCTTGACGCACCTTCCTCTTGGCACATTTCTCTCTTTCACCCTCCATTCGTGCCTCTTCAAATTCTACAGCACTGCTGGTCACAGCTGACCTCCAGCTGGAGTGCTCAAGGGCCAGGGCTTCCCAGTTCTCCGTGTCTACGCCAGAGTTTTTAAGGTTGGCTTTGAGCCCATCTTTCAATCTCTTTTCCTGTCCTCCAACATTCCGTTTTCCGTTCTTGAGTTCGGAGTAGAGCAACTGCTTTGGGAGATGGTGGGCGGGCATCCGGACAACATGGCCGGCCCAGCGGAGTTGATGCTGGAGGACCATCACTTCAGTGCTGGTGGTCTTTGCTTCTTCCAGCACACTGACGTTTGTGAAATTTGCAGGATTTTCTGGAGGCAATGCTGATGGAATTGTTCTAGGAGTGGCATGTGACATCTGTAGACAGTCCATGTTTCACTTGAGAGTGATGTCTGTAGACAGTCCATGTCACTTGAGTGTGATGTTTGTAGACAGTCCACATTTCACTTGAGTTTGATGTTGGTAGACAGTCTACGTTTCACTTGAGAGTGATGTCTGTAGACAGTCCACTCAATGTTTTGTAGCCAGTCCACGTTTCACTTGAGTTTGATGTCTGTAGACAGTCCACTCAATGTGTGTAGACAGTCCATGTTTCACTTGAGTTTGATGTCTGTAGACAGTCCATGTCACTTGAGTGTGATGTTTGTAGACAGTCCACATTTCACTTGAGAGTGATGTCTGTAGACAGTCCATGTCACTTGAGCGTGATGTTTGTAGACAGTCTACGTTTCACTTGAGAGTGATGTCTGTAGACAGTCCATGTTTCACTTGAGTTTGATGTTTGTAGACAGTCTACGTTTCACTTGAGAGTGATGTCTGTAGATAGTCCACATCACTTGAGTGTGATGTCTGTAGACAGTCTACATTTCACTTGAGTGTGATGTTGGTACACAGTCTACATTTCACTTGAGAGTGATGTCTGTAGACAGTCCACATTTCACTTGAGTGTGACGTCTGTAGATAGTCCACGTTTCACTTGAGAGTGATGTCTGTAGACAGTCCACGTCACTTGAGTGTGATGTTTGTGGATGGTCCATGTTTCACTTGAGTATGATGTCTGTAGACAGTCCACGTTTCACTTGAGTGTGATGTCTGTAGACAGTCCACGTCACCTGAGTGTGATGTTTGTAGACAGTCCACATTTCACTTGAGTGTGACGTCTGTAGATAGTCCACATTTCACAGGTGTAGAGCAGGGTTGGGAGGACAATGGCTTTACAAACAAGACCCTTGGTCTCCCTGCTTCAGTCAGAAAAATACCGCTCTCGCAGAGCTCAGGCGGTGTTGCATTTCAGTGTCAATGTTGACTTTTGTGGAGAGGTGTATTATTGGTAATAACAGCAAGCAGGTGAATGTAATTTCTGGAAGGTGCAAGCCAATGTATGCCGATGCAATAGATCTGGTGATCCCCCCCCCCCCCCACCTTGTCCCCATTGTTCTGGTCTGTTTGTTGTGGACAGCCACCTCCTTGGTAATACCAGGTAATTTCTGCCTTCCCATTTCATGGCCGAATAGCTTTTCTCTGCAAAAGGCATGATTACATTTCCAGTTCTCAATTGCGCTCTCTCGCTCTGTCTCTCCTTCTTGTTTGTGTTGCCAGTTGGCTGTGATTTGCCTGCTCGCTGCTCCATGCAGCCCATTGCATTCGTCCTGTAATTGGCAGTGTGGGTTTCACAGCCTGAAAGTTCTCCCGAGGAGGATTGCAGGCTGTAATTTGGAGGGGAAAGCTTTCTGCTCCCCGCCACTTGTCTTGCCGACCCAGAAACTCAGGCTGCCCGGGAAGAGGCAGCGGCGGCGGTTGGCCTTGCTCCTGTTGTTGCCTTTGAAAGGGAATGAATTGAAAGGGCCGCTTCTCCTGTCTCCTGCCTTTTCATATTACGAGGGAAAGGACTCATAACAGAAGGCAGTGACCCTTCATGACCCCAAAAGTTGTGCGTTTGTTGGAATTGCAGTGGGCCAAAGTAGAGCAGAGACTTCATGCATCTGGAAAAGAACGAAAAGGGAAAGCAGCCTTGGGTCTAGCAAAAGGAGATTCCACCTGAACATGAGGAAGAACTTCCTGGCTGTGAGAGCTGTTCAGCAGTGGAACTCTCTGCCCCGGAGTGTGGAGGAGGCTTCTTCTTTGGAGGCTTTGAAGAAGAGGCTGGATGGCTATCTGTCGAGGGTGCTTTGAATGTGATTTTCCTGCTTCTTAGCAAAATGGGGTTGGACTGGATGGTCCATGAGGTCTCTTCCAACTCTAGGATTCTAGGATTCTATGTTCAGCAGTGGAACTCTCTGCCCCGGAGTGTGGTGGGGGCTTATTCTTTGGAGGCTTTGAAGCAGAGGCTGGATGGCCATCTGTTGGGGGTGCTTTGAATCTAGTTTTCCTGCTTCTTGGCAGAATGGAGCTGGACTGGATGATGGCCCAGGAGTTCTCTTCCAACTCTTGGATTCTAGGATTCTATGTTCAGCAGTGGAACTCTCTGCCCCGGAGTGTGGTGGAGGCTCCTTCTCTGGAGGCTTTGAAGCAGAGGCTGGATGGCCATCTCTTGGGGGTGCTTTGAATGCAATTTTCCTGCTTCTTAGCAAAATGGGGTTGGACTGGATGGCCCATGAGGTCTCTTCCAACTCTAGGATTCTATGTTCAGCAGTGGAACTCTCTGCCCCGGAGTGTAGAGGAGGCTCCTTCTTTGGAGGCTTTGAAGCAGAGGCTGGATGGCCATCTGTCAGGGTTGCTTTGAATGCAATATTCCTGCTTCTTGGCAGAATGGGGTTGGACTGGATGATGGCCCATGAGGTCTCTTCCAACTCTAGGATTCTATGTTCAGCAGTGGAACCCTCTGCCCCGGAGTGTAGAGGAGGCTCCTTCTTTGGAGGCTTTGAAGCAGAGGCTGGATGGCCATCTGTTCACGGTGCTTTGAATGTAGTTTTCCTGCTTCTTGGCAGAATTGGGCTGGACTCAATGGCCCATGAGGTCTCTTCCCACTCTAGGGTTCTAGGATTCTATGTTCAGCAGTGGAACTCTCTGCCCCGGGGTGTGGAGGAGGCTCCTTCTTTGCAGGCTTTGAAGCAGAGGCTGGATGGCCATCTGTTGGGGGTGCTTTGAATGCAATATTCCTGCTTCTTGGCAAAATGGGGTAGGACTGGATGGCCCAGGAGGTCTCTTCCAACTCTAGGATTCTATGTGAGAGCCGTTTAGCAGTGGAACTCTCTGCCCCAGAGTGAGGTGGAGGCTCCTTCTACAGAGGCTTTTAAGCAGAGGCTGGATGGCCATCTGTTGGGGGTGCTTTGAATGCAATTTTCCTGCTTCTTGGCAGAATGGGGTTGGACTGGATGGCCCATGGGGTCTCTTCCAACTCTAGGATTCTAGGATTCTATAATTGGGGCAAAGGAACATCAAGAGAGAAGAACTGCTCAATTTGGACAGTTGCTCCGCAGGATAAAAGGAAAGCAGTCTTTTCCCTCCCAGTTTGCAATGTGTTTTTTTAACATTTCCGTTGGATTTATCATCATGACGCGTATCCTATTTTTAGGGCAGCTTGCATTTTAAAATAGTGTCATAAAGATCATATATGGAGACTATTGATTTATTGTATTCCCGAAGGCTTCCATGGCCGGAATCACTAGGTTGTTGTAGGTTTTTTCGGGCTATATGGCCATGTTCTAGAGGCATTCTCTCCTGATGTTTCGCCTGCATCTATGGCAAGCATCCTCAGAGGTAGTGAGGTCTGTTGGAACTAGGAAAAATATATCTGTGGAATGACCAGGGTGAGGCAAAGGACTCTTCTCTGCTGGAGCTAGGTGGGAATGTTTCAACTGACCACCTTGATTAGCAAACAATGGCCTGGCAGTGCCTGGAGCAAACTTTTGTTGAGAGGTAATTAGATGTCCTTGTTTCCTCTCTGTTGTGCTGTTGTAATTTTAGAGTTTTTTAATACTGGTAGCCAGATTTTGTTCATTTTCATGATTTCTTCCTTTCTGTTGAAATGGTCCACCTGCTTCTTGTGGATTTCAATGGCTTCTCTATGTAGCCTGACATGATGGTTGTGAGAGTGTCCCAGCATTTCTGTCTTCTCAAATAATAATCTGCTGTGTCCAGGTTGGTTCCTCAGGTGCTCTGCTATGGCTGATTTCTCTGGTTGATTTATTTATTGATTGATTGATTATTTACTAGCTGTCTCCTGCTACGGATTGCTGTGTTCCAGTCTGTGTATATGTGTTTTGGGCATGTGTATATATATATATTTGAATATGTGTGTTTGCGTCTATATATGTGGTTTTGCACATGTGTTGCAATGCATTTTTTAATTTTTTGGCTTTTTAAGCTCCTTTCACTGTGTTTTTTGGTGTTTTTATGAGTGATGGTCACTCGTTGGCCTGATAGGTGTCTTGTGTCCAAATGTATATCAATTCCTCCAGTGGTTTTTGAGTTCTGTTAATCCCACAAACAAACATTGCATTTTTATTTATATAGATTTACTGCATTTGTATCCCGCCATCTTTCTCAGCAAGAGACAACTCAAGGCGGTTCACAGTCGGCAGCGATTTGATGCCTTAGCAAATATCAAAACACAGTTAAAACAATTATAAAAACAATTCAACATTTAAAATGTAATATAAAAAGCAAATCTATCTGTAAAAACAAGATCCTCAGCATCTCCTTACTTAATTTGTTGTCCAGTTGCATCGTCACTCGTTCCATATATTCGTTGACGTCTAATAATGCTCGAGTAGAAAAAGCTTGCTCGAAGAGCCAGGTCTTAACCATTTGGCAGAATGTTAGAAGGGAGGGAACCGACCTTATATCCCTGGAGAGGGCGATCCATAACTGAGGGGCCACCACTGAGAAGGCTTGCTTAGTTAGTTTGGCTTTTGTGTGCATTCCTATCTACTACACTTGTGCACAAAATTTCTTTCGGTACCTTCGATACTTGGAGAGCATGTATTTATTTATTTACTATTTATTTACAGTTTTTATGTTCCGCCCTTCTCACCCCGCAGGGGACTCAGGGCTGATTACAGTATACACATATATGGCAAACATTCAATGCCAGTTTGACAGACAACGAATACGGACAATACACAGAGGCTATTTAACTTTTTTTTTTCTGGCCGCCAGGGAAGCTGCTGCTTTCATCGTCCATCAGCGACACCGATGAAGTTCTTCCGCATTCCACATCCCGGAGTTTTCTTTATGGCCTCATAAATTAGTTAATTTAGCCTCCCACACAAGGTGGTACCTTATTTTCCTACTTGACAGATGCATTGACAGGAAAATGACAGGAAAATGCAAGCCATAAGATAGAGAGAAAAGCCAAGAGCGGCTTTGTGGGAGGGCATGCATCTGAACTTGGAGCCACCACTGAGAAGGCCCTGTCCCTCGTTCTCACCAACCATCATGCATTCCTATTAGCTAGACCGGCTGAGGCAGACGGGAATTAAGATCCAGCGTCATTGACAGGGAAATGCAAACCATAAGATAGAGAGAAAAGCCAAGAGTGGCTGTGTGGGAGGGCGTGCATCCGAATTTGGAGCCACCACTGAGAAGGCCCTGTCCCTCATTCCCACCAACCATCATGCATTTCTATTAGCTAGGCCGGCTGAGGCAGATGGGAATTAAAATCCAGCGTCATTGACAGGAAAATGCAAACCATAAGATAGAGAGAAAAGCCAAGAGTGTCTGGGAGGGAGGACATGCATCCGAACTTGGAGCCACCACTGAGAAGGCCCTGTCCCTCGTTCCCTCCAACCATCATGCATTCCTATTAGCAAGGCCGGCTGAGGCAGATGGGAATTAAAATCCAGCGTCATTGACAGGAAAATGCAAGCCATAAGATAGAGAGAAAAGCCAAGAGTGGCTGTGTGGGAGGGCGTGCATCTGAACTTGGAGCTGTTTCTTGGCACATCTCAACTTGCATTTCATTAACTCACAATACACAGTGAAAGAGAGAGAGAGAGAGGGAGATCAGCAGACTGGGTACTCGCCCCCAGATCTCGGAGGTCCCTTGGCTCAACACGTCCTTCCTTCTGGAGGGAGTTGCATTATCATGTTGCAGGACTTGCATCCGTGCAGTTTGGGGGCAGGTAGGAAGGTGAGGAGAGCTTCCCACTCATAGAATCATAGAATCCAAGAGTTGGAAGAGACTGCATGGGCCACCCAGTCCAACCCCATTCTGCCAAGAAGCAGGAATATTGCATTCAAATCACCCCTGACAGATGGCCATCCAGCCTCTGCTTAAAGGCTTCTAAAGAAGGAGCCTCCACCACACTCCGGGGCAGAGAGTTCCACTGCTGAACGGCTCTCACAGTCAGGAAGTTCTTCCTAATATTTATTATTTGTCGTGTCAGAACAACCAGTCAAATTATATTACATTTCTAACAGAACAAAGCAAACAAGCAGATTACAAAATTTGTATGAGAGTTGATTAAATGTCCTTTGACCAGTCTCTGGCCCCTTGGAGTGCCTCTGGTGTTGCCGCAAGAAGGTCCTCCCTTGTGCATCATGTGGAAGAAGGGCTCAGGTTGCATTGCAGCAGGTGGTCAGTGGTTTGCTCTTCTCCGCACTCAATGTCGTGGACTCCCCTTTGTGGCCCCATTTCTGAAGGTTGGCTCTGCATCTCGTGGTGCCAGAGCGCAGTCTGTTCAGTGTCTTCCAGGTCACCCAGTCCTCTATGTGCCCAGGGGGGAGTCTCTCATTGGGTATCAGCCATTGGTTGAGGTTCTGGGTTTGGGCCTGCTACTTTTGGACTCTCGCTTGCTGAGGTGTTCCAGTGAGTGTCTCTGTAGATCTTAGAAAACTATTTCTAGATTTAAGTCATTGACGTGCTGGCTGATACCCAAACAGGGGATGAGCTGGAGGTGTCTCTGCCTTGGTCCTTTCACTATTGGCTGCTCCTTCCCGGCGGATGTCAGGTGGTGCAATACCGGCTAAGCAGTGTAATTTCTCCAGTGGTGTAGGGCGCAGGCACCCCTTTGTGATAATGCGGCATGTCTCATTCAGAGCCACATCCACTGTTTGAGCGTGGTGAGATGTGTTCCACACTGGGCATGCATACTCAGCAGCAGAGTAGCACAGCGCAAGGGCAGATGTCTTCACTGTATCTGGTTGTGACCCCCAGGTTGTGCCAGTAAGCTTTCGTATGATATTGTTTCTAGCGCCCACTTTTTGCTTGATGTTCAGGCAGGGCTTCTTGTAGGTCAGAGCACGGTCCAGAGTGACTCCCAGGTATTTGGGTGCGCTGCAATGCTCCAGTGGGATTCCTTCCCAGGTGATCTTCAGAGCTTGGGATGCTTGTCTGTTCTTGAGATGAAAGGCACATGTCTGTGTTTTAGATGGGTTGGGGATCAATTGGTTTTCCCTGTAATAGGCAGTAAGAGCACTTAGAGCTTCGGAGAGCTTCTGTTCTACCGTCTCAAACCTCCCTGCTTGAGCGGTAATGGCACGATCATCAGCATAGATGAAGCTCTCTGTCCTTTCTGGCAGTGGCTGGTCGTTTGTGTAGATGTTGAACATGGATGGAGCAAGCACGCTCCCCTGAGGCAGGCCGTTCTTCTGTTTCCGCCATCTGCTTCTCTGGCCCTGGAACTCAACAAAGAAGCTCCTGTTTTGTAGCAGGTTTCCTATGAGGCGGGTGAGGTGGTCGTCCTTTGTGAGATTATACATTTTCCTCAGGAGGAGGCAGCGGTGGTTCACAGTGTCATAGGCTGCTGACAGGTCTATGAAGACAGCGCCTGTGATCTGCTGCCTTTCAAAGCCATCTTCTATGTGCTGAGTCAGGTTCAGCACTTGCGATGTTGTGGGCACTGCTGACTTGGAGGCCTGGTTTGACAAAGGCAGCGCTTCCATACTGTGCATGTGGTCTTTCCGCTACTAAGACCATTCCTGGAACTTTGGGTCGTTTCTGTCTTTCATCCCTGTGTGTTTCTTGGATACACAGCACGTCACATTTCTTATCTCGGCACAGCTCATAGAGCAGTTGTTCTTTGGCGGCTGACATGCCTTCGATGTTGATAGAGATTATTGTCATGGTTGGTCCTGAAAAGGTCCGTTGGTTGTTTTGCTTGCTTGCTTGCATGCTGCAAGTCGTCTCTGGTTTCTTCTGGATTGAGAGAATCAGCCGTCTGCGAAGACGTTGCCCAGGGGACGCTGGATATCTTGCAATCCTGCGAGGAGGCTTCTCTCATGTCCCCCAGTTCTTCCTCATGTTCAGATGGAATCTCCCAGTCGGGTTCTCCTGTATCGGGAGTCCTGGGCAGGCAGCTTTCATCCCTCAGAGAATTTGACATTCGGCCTCTTTCTAGCCTGCCTCGACCTGCAGCCTGTACCTGTCACAGGGCATGTGGGTTATGTCACCTGGGTTGCATCACCATCCGCTCTGCCTAGTACAGGGAAGGAAGATGCAAAGGCAGGACGGTCCTCTCTACCCGGACAGAGCATTCCACAAATGACTCTCTTATCAAGAAAGGCATCAGCTCACGATGTCGTTCCCATGGCAACGTGTCCTCGGGCTATTGTCATTCTTTCCACATGTCCAGACATTCCCTCTGGGCAGACCCACCTGATCGCCCACTCCCTGCTATGGAAACACTGGGCATTTCCCCCCACATAATACTACCTTGTAACGCACATCTGACCCATAGTTCGGTTTCTCCTTCGTGCAAGCCGTGCTTTCTGACAAGGACGCTCGTCTGCAAAGCTGCAACTGAGCTTTATGTTTCCCTTAATTGTTTTGTGGTGAATATGAGCAGGATAATGCAGGAATCGGGCACATGCCTCCCTCCAGAAAATGGAGAGACTGAATCTCCCATAATCTCTGCCTAGTACAGTCAGGAAACTGCAGTCCAGCAGCTTCGAAAGTAATGTTTTCCTCATCTCAAGCATGGATTCTCATCCCAATAATCCTAAAGAGTAGAAGCAACACGTTGACATGTCCAGAATAATATCCAGGGATCATTTAGTTGAGCAGGACTTCCTAAATCTTTCCCACTCACAAGCCCTTTTCATCCAAGCACAGTGGGTTCAACCCTTGTGCCAGCAGGACTGAAGACCAACAGGTTGCAGGAGAGTGCGGATGAGCTCCCTCTGTCAGCTCCAGCTCCCCATGCAAAGGGGACATGACAGAAGCCTCCCACAAGGATGGTCAAACATCAAAAATGGTCCCGGCATCCCCTGGGCAACGTCCTTGCAGACGGCCAATTCTCTCACACCAGAAGCAACTTGCAGTTTCTAAAGTTGCTCCTGACACGAAAAAAAAGTGACCTCCCGGTAATAATAATAATAATAATAATAATAATAATAATAATACTTTATTTCTAGACTGCCCTCTCTCCCTGTAGGAACTCAAGGTGATTTACATACATATAAAGCAGGTAAACATCGAATGCCAAGCTAAAAATCACAATAAAAATAAACGTTAATAAACCTATTAGTAAGGTAAAGGTGTGAGCTTCCACTGTCAGCCCTAGCTTCTGCCAACCTAGCAGTTCGAAAACATGCAAATGTGAGTATATCAATAGGTACCGCTCTGGCGGGAAGGTAACGGCGCTCCATGCAGTCATGCCGGCCACATGACCTTGGAGGTGTCTACGGACAGCGCTGGCTCTTTGACGTAGAAATGGAGATGAGCACCACACCCCAGAGTCAGACATGACTGGACTTAATGTCAGGGGACTACCTTTACCTTTTTAAGGTAAAGGTTTTCCCTGGACATTAAGTCCAGTTGTGTCCGACTCTGGGGGTTGGTTCTCATCTCCATTCCTAAGCCGAAGAGCCAGCATTGTCCGTAGACACCTCCAAAGTCATGTGGCCAGCATGGAGCGCTGTTACCTTCCCGCCAGAGCGGTACCTATTGATCTACTCACATTTGCATGTTTTCGAACTGCTAGGTTGGCAGAAGCTGGAGTTAACAGAGTATACTTTTGTACGCTATAGTACAAAAGTATGTTTTCTGGAGGGTTTTGTTTTTTTTGAAGGAGAGCAGGCTGGAGGCCATTCTTATTTCTTTAGGAAGGGAGTTCCAGAGATGGGGAGCGGTCACGGAGAAGGCCTCCTCTCTCGTTCTCACCAGCCACGCTTGTGACGGAGTGGGATCGAGAGCAGGGCCTCCTCCGTTGACTGACATAAATTCCAACACTATGTTTCCAAGTCCTTCATCTTAAATATTCTAATTCCTAGGAGCTTTTATTTAACGCTCATTCCCTGCTCTCACTGCGACACGCTTCATGGCTTCAAACGGAAGTGCTTAAGGACAAACAAGAGCCAGGGCAGCCTAATTCCTCCGCATATTTACTCGGCATTCGGGACTGCTGACGTCAGCAGAGTTTATGCCCTTTGCAGGTGGTTCAGGATCTCAGCCGCTTCGGAAGCAGATTTTGCTCTTATTTCCCATTGCATTTGTTTGCGCCCTGATTCTCTCTCGGGATTGAGACCCAAAGCAGCTCGCACCCTTAAAAAAGGCCCTTTCTCACATTCTTGCCAGTTCTGCTTGCGCTGTTGCTATGTGCTTTGAATTCGGTTCTGACTTAAGACAAACCTATCTGAATGTTGGGTTGTTGTAGGTTTTTATTTATTTATTTATGTATTTACTTTGCTTCTATCCCGCTGTATCTCAAGCCCGAAGGCGACTCACGGCGGTTCACAAACAGTAAAAACAGTAGAAACAGCAGTGGTTCCATACAACATAGAACAATTGACTTAACACATTATCCATAAATTACCAATAAGCCATTACAATGCACAATTATTACAAAAAACAACAACCGTACCCAATCTTCTCCTCATCCAAGCGTAGTCCAGGTTCGCCGTCCATTGTTCCATTCCTATGTTCCATTACCAGATTGCACTAAATTACTCAAACGCCTGCACAAACATCCAGGTCTTCACCTTTTTGCGGAATACCATTAGAAATGGTGCTAGTCTAATGTCCATAGGAAGGGTGTTCCACAGCCGAGGAGCCACCACCGAGAAGGCCCTATCTCTCGTCCCCGCCAGCCGAGTTTGAGAAGCAGGCGGGATCGAGAGCAGGGTCTCCCCGGAAGATCTCAAACTCCTGGTGGGTTCATAGGCAGAGATGTGGTCGGAAAGGTAGCTTGGGCCGGAACCGTTTAGGGCTTTAAAGGCCAACGCCAGCACTTTGAATTCAGCCCGGTAGCAGATCGGTAGCCAGTGGAGTTGGCGCAACAGGGGGGTGGTATGCTCCCTGCGCTCCACTCCTGTTAACACCATGGCTGCCGAGCGTTGGACTAGTTGGAGCTTCCGAGCTGTCTTCAAAGGCAACCCCACATAGAGAGCGTTGCAGTAGTCTAAACGGGATGTAACCAGAGCGTGGACTACCGTGGCCAAGTCAGACTTCCCAAGGTACGGGCGCAGCTGGCGCACAAGCTTTAGCTTTTTCGGGCTAGATGGCCATGGTGTGCTGTCACTTGCTGGGCCTGTGCAACAGACTGTAGACAGGACGGATATTCTGTGTGCCCAACGGGACGCCCGGGCTGCCTCAGATGAGAAGCCTTAGGATTTCCTTGAACAGAGTCTTTAGATTGCTTAAAGGTTGAACAAAGTTTTTTATTGTTGTTAAGGTCTTCAATAAAGCACAATTATTTCAAGGCTTTCTTAACCAATTGGTGGCTTTCTCAATCTTGTCCACAGGGGACAGGCAACTATCTTCATAAACTGTTTCTTCACTATCGGGGAAATCCTTCATCTCTATCTGGGCAGTCTGTCTTAGGCCTTGCTGGCTTGGGACCCCTACACCCGGTACCAACTGCTTCTGGCTGCCACGAGTGGCCCTTACCAGACAGAGTCCTTTGTAGAACTTCAGTTCCCAGCAATGGCTGGCCGTAGCGCTGTGGGGCTGGATCCCTTCAGTAAAGGAGCTAGAAGGCTGTACATTCCCAGCAAAGGCTATGCGGAGACTGTATCCCCCCATCCAAGCTGTAAAAGACGAAGCTTTCTACAGGAGGACCTGATTTACGTCCTGTACGAAGACTTCTCTGTGTGGACAGAACTAAAATGGCTCCTTTTCCCTCCCAAACCCCAAAAAGGGGGCAGAACTTGGGAACCTAACGATGACGGACGGGTCATTGACCCAATAGCTGCAAATCAAGGAAAGCCACCTAACTGTAAAATGCATAGAACTTTAGAATACATGCAAACCCTCAACAAAGGAAAGGCAAGTTGGAGCTCCTGGTACAGCCGTGCCAGAACACATGGTTTAGAGGCATTCTCTCCTGACGTTTCACCTGCATCTATGGCAAGCATCCTCAGAGGTAGTGAGGTGTGTTGGAACTAGGAAAAAGGGTTTATATATCTGTGGAATGACTAGTAAACACCTTTTCCTAGTTCCCACAGACCTCACTACCTCTGAGGATGCTTGCCATAGATGAAGGCGAAACATCAGGAGAGAACGCCTCTAGAACATGGCCAAATAGCCCGAAAAAAACCTACAATGACCCAGTGATTCTGGCCATGAAAGCCTTCGACTATATCGGAGTGTTCTTGGGCTGAGAGTGTGTGACTCGCCTGAGTTTCTATGTGGGTTTCTATGACCAAGAAAGAACCCGAGCCCTGTTCTCCAGAGTCATAGTCCAATGCTGAAACCACAACGCCCTGCTTGCTGTCGGGATAGATTAATGATGCATTCAAGCACAAGGCTTGGAGTCCAGATGTGGCCTGCCATGTCATTTTAGGTGTCCCTTCTCCAAATGCTGGACTACAGTGCCTGCATTCCTCATCATTAGCCATCATGACTAGGGATGATAGGAGTTGTGATACATCCAGAAGGCTGCAGTTTGTTCTGTTGAGTCAGGAGAGTGGGTTTGAATTTAGATACAAATTCAATGGATATGACGCGTGACGTTAAAATGCCCTTTAATCTTTTCCCAACCTCAGAGCCACGAGTGATGTCAAGTTGCAAATCCCATTATCCCCAGTCTGCGTGGCAGGTGATCCAAAGTGATGGGAGTTGCAGTTCAATAACATCTTGGGTAAAAACGAAAGAACATCGGCCACTATGTAAATATAGATAGATAGATGATAGATAGATAGATAGATAGATAGATAGATAGATAGATAGTTGTCCCTCTGTTATCCAAGGAGTCTCCATCCCTGGATTCAACGGCCCTTTGAAGGCAACCATGAGGCTGATGTGGCCCTCCATGAAAATAGGTTTGACGCCCCTACCTGCATTAAGGAGCATTAGAGGCAGAAGAGCCAGAAGGCATCACAGCCTGTTTGATCATCTGGGTTGTGAGATGATTTGGGTGGCTCTGTTCTCCAATGTTTGCGTGGAGTTGGTGTGCAATTGCTAAACTGGGCTGGCTTCTGCATGTCGTCCCACCTCCCTTCCATATATTCAAAGGAAGAGAAATTTATTTATTTATCGTGTCAGGAGAAAACCAAACCAGTTGTATTGCATTAAAAACAGACAAACAAACAAAACACAACATTTGCAGACTTGGTTTTCTATTCAATGTCCTTTGAGCAGTCTCTGGCCACTTGGAGTGCCTCTGGTGTTGCCGCAAGGAGGTCCTCCCTTGTGTATCATGTGGCAGGGCTCAGGGTGCATTGCAGCAGGTGGTCAGTGGTTTGCTCTTCTCCGCACTCGCATGTCGTGGATTCAAGAGCCTGCTCTTAATTAAACTTATTTATTTATCATGTCAGGAGCAAAACAGTTGTATTGCATTAAGAAAACACAGAGAAACAAACAAACAGACAAAACACAAAGTTTGCAGATTTGGTATTCTATTAAATGTCCTTTGACTGGTTTCTGGCCCCTTGGAGTGCCTCTGGTGTTGCTGCAAGAAGGTCCTCTATTGTGCATGTGGCAGGGCTCAGGTTGCATTGCAGCAGGTGGTCAGTGGTTTGCTTTTTTCCACACTCGCATGTCGTGGATTCCACTTTGTGGAATCCCCATTTCTTGAGGTTGGCTCTGCATCTCGTGGTGCCAGAGCGCAGTCTGTTCAGCGCCTTCCAAGTCGCCCAGTCCTCTGTGTGCCCAGGGGGGAGTCTCTCATTTGGTACCAGCCATGGATTGAGGTTCTGGGTTTGAGCCTGCCACTTTTGGACTCTCACTTGCTGGGGTGTTCCAGCTAGTGTCTCTGTAGATCTAAGAAAACTATTTCTAGATTTAAGTTGTTGGCGTGCTGGCTGATGCCCAAACAGGGGATGAGCTGGAGGTGTCTCTGCCTTGGTCCTTTCACTATTGGCTGCTACTTCCCGGCAGATGTCAGGTGGTGCAATACCAGCTAAGCAGAAGACATTGCAAGCCACACCAGCCTTCAGCCCTGCCCACATCTGGACCAAAACAGAAGGTGTCCAGAATCTGGAATCCAGAAGTAGCGCTTGGGAGGCGCTGGGGTGTTTGTTGCGCGTGTCCTGGAGTGAGCTTCACATTCAACTCCATCTGCACTTAGTGAGCACAAAGTGGAAATTGCAACTGCTTTGACGCACATGCTCCCCCCGCCCTCTTCCCATTGCCCAGTTGCTTGTTGCATGCGCTTTCTTTGGAGCCGCTTGGCTGTGTTCTCCGCTGGGCTCATTGAGTTTGGAAGATTGTGTTGAGAAGGCTCCAGGAAGCCTGGAACGACCTGTGCTCTCCAGAACAGAGAGGCCTCTGCAAAGTTAATGTTTATCCAGCCAGAGTGACCGCTCTGCAGGGATTTGGCCCTCCAGGACAACGGAGAAAGGACGTTTCCCTTAGACATGGAAGGCAGCAATGCCACTCTGTGTGTTGGTGAAGGTGCCTCACCTCCACAGGTGTGCTGTTGTCCATGAACTAGCAACTCTGAGCCTGCAGAAAACTTGTTAGCGCAGTCGTTCTCATCGCTGAGCCTGGAACCCCAGGTCTCGGCGGTGGTCAGGGGAGCTTTTGCACAACTAAAACTTGTGCGCCAGCTGCGCACGTACCTTGGGAAGACTGACTTGGCCACGGTAATCCACGCTTTGGTTACATCCCGTTTAGACTACTGCAACACTCTCTACGTGGGGTTGCCATTGAAGACTGCCCGGAAGCTGCAGCAAGTACAACGCTCGGCAGCCAGATTACTAACGGGTGCTGGGTACAAGGAGCACACCACTCCGCTGTTACACCAGCTCCACTGGCTGCCAATTAGCTTCCGAGCACAATTCAAAGTGCTGGTGTTGACCTATAAAGCCCTAAACGATTCCAGCCCTGTTTACCTCTCCCCTATGAACCATCAAGATTATTAAGATGGTCTGGAGGGGCCCTGCTCTCGGTCCCACCGGCCTCGCAAGTGCGTCTGGTGGGGACGAGGGACAAAGCCTTCTCAGTGGTGGCCCCACGGCTCTGGAACTCTCTCCCGCCAGAGGTTAGAACCGCCCCACCAATCCTGACATTCAGGAAACAGGTGAAGTCGTGGTTATGGAGACAGGCCTTCGAAGAATGAGACAATGATTTGGATGGAAGACGGTGTATATTCGATTTTAGTATGACGACTGACCACTGTAGTTTTAAATATATGTGCTTTTAAAATGTTTTATTGTAATGTGTATTTTGATATTTTACCGATTGGATGTGTTTTTATGGTTGGAAACCGGGCTGAGTCCCTCTTATGAGGTGAGAAGCTCAGTATATAAAACTTTGAAATAAATAAATAAATAAATAGTTCTCAACCTTCCTAATACAGTTCCTCATGTTGTGGTGACCCCCAACCATCCAATTATTTTTGTTGCGACTCCATAAATGTCAGAGGATGCCTGCCATAGATGTGGGTGAAACGTCAGGAGATAATGCCCAAGCAGCCCAGAGAACTCACAGCAACCCAGTGATTCTGGAAAGCCTTCAGCCACACTTTGCTATCATTCCTTGTGCGCTGCTAGATAGAAAAGAAAAAACAATTGTTGGCACCCATTTTTAAGAATATGATATCCAGCTATTCTCAGAACCATTTCATTGTTAGTAAAATAGCAGAAAGCACAATACAGTTTTCATTTGTGCAAGACTAGAGATGGTTTCCATACGAATACAGACTTGCAGACCAAGAATATTGGTGCAAAATAGATGTCTCTTCTGTTGGTTTGCAAAACACAAAGTACGGGATCTGACCTTTTTGTGCGAGGATTGTGCTTTCTGTGGCACTGCATGTTCTTTGTTTTCGTTCTCAGAATGTGGGAAGGAGAAACACAGGCCTGGCACGTTGCCGAATACAAATCTCCACCTCATCGTGCTGTTCTGATGCAGTTCGGCCCTTATGTAAACTCAGTTTGCAAATGCTATTAGTTTTGGCTGCGTCGCTATTAGGGGAGGCGTGTGTCTGCATAATTTAGTCTTTTAATTTGCATTAAGTCAGTGTTTCTCAACCTGGGGATCGGGAGCCCTGTGTGGGTCGCAAGAGGGTGTCAGAGGGGTCACCAAAGACCATCAGAAAAGATAGTATTTTCTCTTGGTCATGGGTGTTCTGTGTGGGAAGTTTGGTCCAATTCTATCATTGGTGAGGTTCAGAATGCCATTTTATTGTGGGTGAACTATGAATCCCAACAACTACAACTCCCAAATGGCAAGGTCTATTTTCTCCAAACTCTACCAGTGTTCACATTTGGGCATATTGATTATCTGTGCCAAGTTTGATCCAGATCCATCACTGTTTGAGTCCACAGTGTTCTTTGGGTGTAGGTGAACTACAACTCCAAAAACTCAAGGTCAGTGTCCACCAGAATCTCCCAGTATTTCTCTTGGCCATGGGAATTCTGTGTGCCAAGTCTGGTTCAATTCCATCATTGGTGGAGTTCAAAAGGCTCTTTGATTGTAGGTGAACTATAAATCCCAGCAACTCCAACATTCCTAAATGACAAAATCAATCCCCCTCCAACCCCACCAGTATTCAAATTTGGGCGTATCGGGTATTTGTGCCAAATTTGGTCCATCCTGCATATCAGATATTTATATTACGATTCATAAGAGTAGCGGAATTAAAGAAGTAGTAATGAAAATAACGTTATGGTTGGGGGTCATCACAACGTGAGGACCTGTACTAAGGGGTCACGGCATTAGGAAGGTTGAGAAACACTGCATTAAGTGGCCTTTTCCTTATATATGCTTAGGTTGCTCAGAGATACTGTAACTCTTGCTTTGTCTACCACAGCGTTTCTCAACCTGGGGGTCGCGACCCCTGGGGTGGTCACGAGGGGGTTTCAAGGGATCACCAAACAACATCAGAAAACACATATTTCTGATGGTCTTGGGAACACCTTTGGCAGAAAAGGCTGAAGATCTCTCCACCTGTCCTTCTCTTCCTTTTTGGAAACAGACAGCAAATCCTCCCCCCAAATGTCCTCCTCCGCTGTGATTGGCCGGTCTCTTAGCCAAGGGGAGGGCTGTTTCTGAGACTCCAAGTGGGGAGGGGAGAGCAGGCGTGCTCAGCGCATGGCAGCATGGTGCACATGTGTGGGCGAGGGAGAGCGTGTGAGGCTGGAGCTCGGCTAGTACCAACAAGTCCCTTCAAGGCATGGGGGTTCCGTGTGGGAAGTTTGGCTCAATTCTATCGTTGGTGGAGTTCAGAATGCTCTGATTATAGGTGAACTATAAATCCCAGCAATTACAGCTCCCAAATGTCAAGGTCTATTTCCTCCAAACTCCACCAGTGTTCACATTTCACCTACCCCCAGAGAGAAAATACTGGAAGGGTTTGGTGGGCATTGACTTGAGTTTGGAGTTGTAGTTCACCTATATCTGGAGAGCACTGTGGACTGAAAACAATGATGGATCTGGGCCAAACTTGGCACAAATACTTACTATGACTGAATGTGAACACTGGTGGGATTTGGAGAAAACAGACCTTGACATTCGGGAGTTGTAGTTTCTGGGATTTATAGTTCACATACAATCAAAGGGCATTCTGAACTCCACCAATGATGGAATTGAAGCCCCTCAAGCCCCCCCCCCCCCCGCCGGGGTAAAATGAGGTAAAATGAGAAAACCCTGGATGAGGTAGGAATTGTGTCCAGTTCTGGGCACCGCAGTTGAAGAGAAATGTTGACAAGCTGGAATGTGTCCAGACGAGGGCAACTCAAATGATCAATGTTCTGGAGAACAAGCCCTATGAGGAGTGGCTTAAGGAGCTGGGCATGTTGAGCCTGAAGAAGAGAAGGATGAGAGGAGACATGATGAGGGCCATGTATAAATATGTGAGAGGAAGCCACAGGGAGGAGGGAGCAAACTTGGAGACTAGGACGCAATGGAACCATGGCTTCAAACTACAAGAGAGGAGATTCCATCTGAACATGAGGAAGAACTTCCTGACTGCGAGAGCCGTTCAGCAGTGGAACTCTCTGCCTTCCCCGGAGGGAGTGTGGTGGAGGCTCCTTCTTTGGAAGCTTTTAAGCAGAGGCTGGATGGCCATCTGTCAGGGGTGCTTTGAATGCAATATTCCTGCTTCTGGGCAGGATGGGGTTGGACTGGAGGATGGCCCAGGAGGTCTCTTCCAACTCTTTGATTCTATGATTCTATGTTCAGCAGTGGAACTCTCTGCCCCGGAGGGAGTGTGGTGGAGGCTCCTTCTTTGGAGGCTTTTAAGCAGAGGCTGGATGGCCATCTGTCAGGGGTGCTTTGAATGCAATATTCCTGCTCCTTGGCCGAATGGGGTTGAGCTGGATGATGGCCCAGGAGGAGATCTCTTCCCATTCTTTGAGCCTATGATTCTCTGAGTGGGAGTGATGGTGGTGGCCAAGTGGGAGCCTGTCTCCCCGTGTGTTCCCAGCAGGTGCCCTGCTGGGGGGTCAGTCCTGGCCAAACTCGGCCCCTCTCTCTCTGGACTTCATCCCCCGACTCCCTGAGAGCCCGGGCGGTGGGTGTCCGGCAGCCTTGGCCTCCTCCTTCTCTCCCTTCCCGAGTGGACGGCCACTTAGAGAAAGGACGAGGAGGAGGACGAAGAGGAGGAGGCGCTTCCCGGCCGCTCATCACATGGCTCCTCGCTCGCTCGGGAGGGTTTCCATGGGAAGGCGGACGAGGAGGAGGAGGAGGAAGAGGAAGAGGAAGAGGGCAGGAGCGGGGTCTCCGGACCAAGCGCGCCGGACACAAGAAGGGCTCTCCGGCCAGCTCTCTCTCTCTCTCTCTCTCTCCCTGGGAGGCGGACAAAGGAGGGCGCGCGGACATGTAAGTGGGGGGCTTTTGCAGAGGGAGGGGGGGAGGGAGAGCGCCCCTTCCCACCCAAAGAGGAGGAGGGGGGGGGCTCCCGGGTCAGACACCCCCCCCCCCTTTGTGCCTTTTTCCAGACCCCGAAGCCCTTTCGAAGAGAGAGCCCGGGGGTGGTGGGGGTGCTGCTGCTTGAGCAGGAGGGCTTTTTTGGGGGGGGGGGTGTTGTGTGTTTGTCCCTCCTTGGCTACCCTGGCCTACCTCCCCTCCCCTCCCCTTTCTCCTCCCCTCCCTTTGTCCTGGCTGGCTGCCCTTCTTCCCCTTCTTCCCTTCCCTTTCTTTTTTCCTTCCTTTACTTTAGTAACAATTAGTAATCTTGTCTATAGAAATAAAAATGTAACCTTCGTTTGTGGGATTGACGGAACTCCGAAACCACTGGGGGAATTGACACCACATTTGGACACACAAGACCCCTCTCAGGCCAATGAGTGACCATCACTCACAAAAAACACTAAAAGACACACAACGGAAGAGGGGGGAAAGCCAAAAATTAAAAAAATACATTATAATGCATGTGCATAACCACATACATACACATAAACCCAAATATGCACACACATATATACATATACACAAACACACAAAACACATATACACAGACTGGGCCAGAGCAACACATGGCAGGGGACAGCTAGTCTATATAAATAAAAACTGTAATGTTTGCAGGATTAACACAACTCCAAAACCACTGGGTGAATTGACACCACATTTGGACACCAGACAGGTATCAGGCCAGGGAGTGACCATCACTCAGAAAAACACTGAAAAACACAGCAGAAGAGACTTAGAAAGCAAAAAGAAAAACATGCACAACACCACATATATATATATATATATATATATACACACACACAAAACACATATACACAGACTGGGCCACAGCAACGCATGGCAGGGGGCAGCTAGTATATATATATGTATATTAATAAATATAATGTTTGTTTGTGGGATTAACATAACTCCAAAAGCACTGGGGGAATTGACACCACATTTGGACACACAAGACCCCTCTCAGGCCAACAAGTGACCATCACTCAGAAAAACACTGAAAAACACAGAGGAAGGGGCTTAAAAAGCAAAAATAATAAATAAATACAAGGTATGCACAGAACTATATATATCTATATAAATAAAAATGTAACCTTCGTTTGTGGGATTAACACAACTCCAAAACTACTGGGGGAACTGACACCACATTTGGACACCAGACAGGTATCAGGCCAGGGAGTGACCATCACTCAGAAAAACACTGAAAAACACAACAGAAGAGACTTAAAAAGAAAAAAGAAAAACATGCACAACACCACACACACACACACAGATATATATATATATATATACACACACACAAACACATATACACAAATATATACACACACAAAACACATATACACAGACTGGGCCACAGCAACACATGGCAGGGGACGGCTAGTATATATATGTATATGAATAAATGTAATGTTTGTTTGTGGGATTAACATAACTCCAAAACCACTGGGGGAATTGACACCACATTTGGACACAAGGCACCTCTCAGGCCAATGAGTGACCATCACCCACAAAAACACTGAAAAACACAGTGGAAGGGACTTAAAAAGCCAACCCCCCCCCCAACAATTACATTACAAAGCATGCACAAAACCACATATATATACACGCAAACATACATATACACAAATATATACACACACAAATACACAGGCTGGGCCACAGCAACGCATGGCAGGGGACAGCTAGTAATAACAATAATCTATCTAAACAGAAATGTAATGTTTGTTTGTGGGATTGACATAACTAAAAAAATGGACAAATTGACATCAAATTTGGACACAAGACCCCTCTCAGGACAACAAGTGACCATCACTCAGAAAAACACTGAAAAACACAGAGGAAGGGGCTTAAAAAGCCAAAAAAAACCCCCCAACAACAATTACATTACAAAGCATGCACAAAACCACATATATATACACGCAAACATACATATACACAAATATATACACACACAAATACACAGGCTGGGCCACAGCAACGCATGGCAGGGGACAGCTAGTAATAACAACAATAATCTATCTAAATAGAAATGTAATGTTCATTTGTGGGATTGATATAAGTAAAAAAATGGATGAATTGACATGAAATTTGGACACAAGACCCCTCTCAGGCCAACGAGTGACCATCACTCATAGAAACATTGAAAAACACAGCGGTAGGGACTTTAAAAACAAACAAAAATTATATTACAACGCATGCACAAACTACATATATAAACAAATATATACACACACACACACACACATATACATACACGAAACACATATTCACAGACTGGGACACAGCAACACATGGCAGGGGAGGGCTAGTCTATATAAATAAAAATGTAATATTTGTTTGTGAAATTGACATAACTCAAAAACCATTGGGTGAATTGACATCAAATTTAGACACAAGACACCTCTCAGGCCAAGGAGTGACCATCACTCATAGAAACATGGAAAAAAACTCAGCAGAAGAAACTTAAAAAGACAAAAAAATACATTACAACACATGCACAAAACCACATATATACACATACATACAAATATATATATATATATATCTGCAAACACACATATATACACATACAGAAAAAATATACACACACATATACACACATGCAAAACACAGACTGGGCCACAGCAATTTATTATTTTACTACTATTATTATTATTACAGTAACTGTCCCCTGCTATGCGTTGCTGTGGCCCAATCTGTGTATATGTGTTTTGTGCGTGTATATATGTGTGTATATGTGTGTGTATATATATTTGTGTATATGTGTATGTATGTGGTTTTGTGCATGCATTGTAGTGTATTTTTATTTTTTGTCTTTTCTGCTGTGTTTTTCTGTGTTTTTATGCATGATGGTCACTCGTTGGCCTGAGGGGTGTCTTGTGTCCAAATTTGGTGTCCATTCATCCAGTGGTTTTTGAGTTATGTCAATCCCACAAACGAACATGACATTTTTATTTATATAGATTTATTATTTTACTCCCTTTCTTATTATTGGAAGGATACGTTAGCACATTGACATTGAAGAAGGTGAGAATAATGGTTTCATCGGAGTTGGACAGTCCTTTCTTAAATTACAGTTTTATGTAAACCTCAATTGTATGCCTCAATTAATGTAATTTTATTGGTATCTATTTTTATTTTATTTATTTATTTATGTATTTACTTTGCTTCTATACGGCTGTATCTCAAGCCCGAAGGCGACTCACGGCGGTTCACAAACAGTAAAAACAGTCGAAACAGCAGTGGTTCCATACAACATAGAACAATTGACTTAACACATTATCCATAAATTACCAATAAGCCATTACAATGCACAATTATTACAAGAAACAACCGTACCCAATCTTCTCCTCATCCAAGCGTAGTCCAGGTTCGTCGTCCATTGTTCCCTTCCTATGTTCCATTACCAGATTGCACTAAATTACTCAAACGCCTGCACAAACATCCAGGTCTTCACCTTTTTGCGGAATACCATTAGAGATGGTGCTAGTCTAATGTCCGTAGGAAGGGCGTTCCACAGCCGAGGGGCCACCACCGAGAAGGCCCTATCTCTCGTCCCCGCCAGCCGAGCTTGAGAAGCGGGCGGGATCGAGAGCAGGGTCTCCCTGGAAGATCTCAAAGTCCTGGTGGGTTCATAGGCAGAGATGCGGTCAGATAGGTCAGATAGGTAGCTTGGGCCAGAAGTGTACCAGTAGCTGCTGCATTTTCCACCCTCGACTTATATTCAGGTCGGCTTATACTCGAGTATATATGGTATACAGCATGCCAAAATCAAAAAGAAAATGTCTGTAAAATGCACCTGTGTTAGTATCTCCTTCCAGAGAGATGAGCGGAGATGCACAAATGCACTGACAAAGGCTGGAAATGCAGAAACAAAGCTGGCACATTTTCCCACGTGTGGTGGGCATGCAACGAAGGAAGCAACAACTGGAAACAGATCCCCCTTTGCCTTGAAAGAATGTTAAATATACAATTATGCTTTATGTATAACCCGCTCCGTCTCCCCAAAGGGACTCAGGGCCGTTTCCAGCGGAAATAATCTAGTGGCAAACATTCCGTGCCAAAATCAACACAGCAAACAAGAAGTAAACACACTTAAAGGTTATAAAACAGAAACTTAAATGAACATAACATAAAACCACCCACACATGTACAACATAAGCTCAAACTCGTAAAATTAGACAAGAAAACATGAAAACTCAGATGGTATGTATAATTCTTTCCCTTCCCTTCTTTTCCCTTCCCTTCCTTTCCTTCCTTCCTTTGTGCTCGCTATCTTCAAAGGTGTAGGCATTGCCCTGTTCTCTTGGAGACAAAACAACCAGCAGTTTTAAGCATCAGTTTTAAACTCACGTCCTGTGTTTTAATCTCTGCACAGTGTATTTAATATGTATTTTGTAGAAATGCATTTTATTGTATTGTCGAAGGCTTTCATGGCTGGAATCTCTCAGTTCTTGTGGGTTTTTCCGGGCTATATGGCCATGTTCTAGAGGCATTTCTCCTGACGTTTCGCCTGCATCTATGGCAAGCAACCTCAGAGGTGCATTTTATTATTATTCTTATTATTCTTCTTCTTATTATTATTATTATTTGATACACAACAAGACTGGTACACAGCGAGCAAGATCCTTCTGCTGGCTTTTGTATTCAATCACATGCTGGACCCTTCCCAAGTGTCTAGGACTGTGTGATGTATCGGCGAATAATGCGTGCAGATCCCAGTAAGGTGACCTTTGGCAGCTGGCAGGTGGTAGTTTCGTCAACTCTGATTGTTTTTAAGTGCAGGCCAAGGTCTTGAGGCACTGCACCCAGTGTGCCAATCATCACTGACACCACCTTGACTGGCTTATTGTTGTTGTTGTTATTATTATTATTATTATTGGAAACACAACAAGATGAGTCCAGAGCAGACACTCTGCTGGCTGTTGAATTGGATCACACGTTGGACCCTTCCCAAGTGCCTAGGACTGTGTGATGTATCTGTGAATAATGCGTGCAGATCCCAGTAAGGTGGCCTTCTGCAGCTGGCAGGTGGTAAGTTTGTCAGCGCTGATTGTGTTTAAGTGCAGGCCAAGGTCTTGAGGCACTACACCCGGTGTGCCTATCACCACTGAGACCATCTTTATTGGCTGCTGTTGAATCTGCTTCTGCTTCTGCTTCTTCTTCTTCTTCTTCTTCTTCTTCTTCTTCTTCTTCTTATTCTTATTATTATTATTATTAGAAAAGCAACAAGATGAGTCCACAGCAGACAAGATCACTCTGCTGGCTGTTGTATTAGATCACACAGCGGACCCATCCCAGGTGTCTAGGACTGTGTGATGCATTGGTGAATAATGCATGCAGATCCCAGTAAAGTGGCCTTCTGCAGATGGCAGGTGATAGTTTCATCAGCACCGATTGTTTTTCAGTGCAGGCCAAGGTCTTGAGGCACTGCACCCAGTGTGCCGAACACCACTGAGATCACCTTTACTGGCTTATTATTATTATTATTATTATTATTATTATTATTATTAGAAACACAACAAGATGAGTCCACAGCAAACAAGATCACTCTGCTGGCTGTTGTATTAGATCACACAGCGGGCCCATCCTAAATGTCTAGGACTGTGTGATGTATCGGCGAATAATGCGTGCAGATCCCAGTAAGGTAGCCTTTTGCAGCTGACAGAGGATAGTTTCATCAACTCTGATTGTTTTTAAGTGCAGGCCAGGTTCTTGAAGCACTGCATCCAGTGTGCCGATCACCACTGTGACCACCTTTACTGGCTTCTTCTTCTTCTTCTTCTTCTTCTAAACACAACAAGATGAGTCCACAGCAAACAAGGTGGTTGGCGTATTGGATCACACGTCAGACCCTTCCTAAGTGTCTAGGACTGTGTGATTTATCGACAAGCAATGTGTGCAGATCCCAGTAAGGTGGCCTTTTGCAGTTGACAGGTGGTAGTTTTGTCAGCGCCGATTGTTTTTCAGTGCAGGCCAAGGTCTTGAGGCACTGCACCCAGTGTGCCAATCACCACTGGGAGCACCTTGACTGGCTTGTGCCAGAATCATTGCAGTTCTACCTTTAAATCCTCATATAGTGTAATAATAATAGTGTGGTGTAATAATAACTATTGTTGTTATTCCTATTATTTTGTCTTAAGGCCCATTTTTGGACACGGTTTCTGCTTCGTCAACAAGCAGCACACTTTGCAAAACTCATCTTCTGGTTTCGACGCTGCCGTATCATGTGAAATGGCATGATGGAACTGCATGATGCAGCGTAGATGGAGCCTTCTCCCTTTGTGACTTGCTGTCGTGGTGGGAAATCGGCCAAGCAGCGGGTTGTTCCTCTGGTGTCCTCCTGGGAGGTTTCATGGCCAACTTGGGGATTTGGACTCTGATGAGTCAGATGTTTGCTCATGTTGTTTTGGGTCAAGGCTTTTGGGAATGACATTTCCTCTCTTCCTCTTCTCCTCCTTCTCTTCCATTTCCGCTTTCCTGCCGCTGTCTCTCGAGAAGGGCGTTCAGACGAGAGACAGTTGTTTACCCACAGGTCTTCCTTGTGTGAGTTTCAGTCGTGGTCAGAATCTGTGGCCATGTTCCGATTGGTATGTTCAGTGTGATATCCATGTGCTCTTGAGGCTTTTTTGTTTTGTTTTGTTTTGTTTTGTTTTGTTTGGTTGCTTAACAATAACTTATTGCATCCCACAAACTGGGAAAACTATTAGGCTTGTTTGATCGTGTTCATTAGTTTCTAAAGTCGTTATTAATTCGTATTTAAATTAGCTTACGATCCAATATTGAACCATGCAGGAATAGTGTGAAGAGTAATTAAGAATCGAAACAATTTTTCCAAATTTTCGTAATTATTTCGTAATTATTAAGGAGAGAAAAGGTGCCAGCGTTGCCTTTCCTCCCCATCCTCCTCCTCCTCCTCGTCCTGGAGATATTTTATTATCTTATTACTTATTTTATTAAGTAATTTTATTATTTATTTTATTATTTTATTATTTAATTAATTTTAAGTGATTTTAATTTTTATTTTTACTAACTAGATGTATTTTAATTTCATCCTGAATTTCAGAAGTTCCCCCTGTCCCGTTTGGAGGTGTTTTTAGCGCATTGCGCAATCGCGTCCGCCATTAACGAATCAATTCGTAATTAACAAAATTTCGAAAATTTTGAAAAATTTCGAAATTTTGAAATCTTAAATTTCGGAAGTCCTCAGAAATTCGAAGTGCTGGCGCCCCCTGGAAACGAAGCGAGTTTAGAACCAAATTTTTTCTTGATCAAACAAGCCTAAAAACTATGTTTAGTTCCAACTGGTTTGTTTGAAGTTCGCCAACTGGAAACCAAGGTTCATATTGGTCACATTGAACCATGGATCAACATGAATGTGGCCTTGACGTTGTGTCCCATTGTGAGGCTGTACAGTCCATCTCAACTTCAATATGTTTCCTTCTCTCTCTATTTTATGTGTAAACTAGCTTGGGTACTCAGCATTGCCCATATTATTTGAAAAAGTCATTTTTTTAATTGTACAAAATGCATAACGTTGTGGGTGAACTACAACTCCCATCATGCCAGATTAATCCTGACAAACTCCACCAGTACTTAAAGTTTGTTATGTTGGGCAGGTTTGCTGTAGCTGCATCAAGTTGTTTATTATTATTACTATTATTATTATTATTATTATTATTATTATTATTAACACAACAAAATGAGTCCACAGCAGACAAGGTCACTCTGCTGGCTGTTGAATTGGATCACACGTCGGACCCTTCCCAAGTGTCTAGGACCGTGTGATGTATTGGCAAGTGATGCGTGCAGATCCCAGTAAGGTGTCCTTCTGCAGCTGGCAGGTGGTAATCTTGTCAGCGCCGATTGTGTTTAAGTGCAGGCCAAGGTCTTGAGGCACTGCACCCAGTGTGCCGATCAGCACTGGGATCACCTTGACTGGCTTGTGCCAGAATCTTTGCGTTGTTGTTGTTGTTGTTGTTGTTGTTATCATCATCATCATGGGTGGGGCTCAGTGGGCTCTCTGGCTGTAGGGTAAACTACAACTCCCACTGTAGTGAGTCAGTCCCCTCAAAACCCCTTCAGTAGGTTGAATTGGTCATGGAAGTTCTGTCTGCCAAGTCTGATCCAGGTCTATCATGGACATCACAGTTTCTCTAGTTGTGGGTGAACTACAACTCCCAGAAAGGAAGTTTACTTCCCCCCCCCCCCCAACCCACAGTAATCAAATTTTGACATATCAGGTATGTCAAAAGGTTTTCCCCTGACATTAAGTCCAGTTGTGTCCGACTCTGGGACTCTGGTGCTTGTCTCCCTATGAACCTTCCAGGAACTTGAGATCGTCATAGGAGGCCTTGCTCTCGATCCCGCCTGCTTCACAAGCACGTTTGGCGGGGACAAGAGACAGGGCCTTCTCTGTGGTGGCCCTACCTAGGGATATTAGATCAGCCCCCTCCCTCCTGACCTTTCGAAAAAGAGTGAAAACCTGCAAGCGTTTGGAACCACATCATGACCAAAAACTTAAATCGGAAATGAACTAGGAACGGCTAAGACGATGGAACAGTTGAGTGGGGCAATCTTTTGTTGAGAGGTGATTAGATGTGCCTGATTGTTTCCTCTCTGTTGTTGTGCATATTGTAATTTTTGAGTTTTTTAATATTGGTAGCCAGATTTTTCCCCAGACACTGTCAAGCCATTAAATGCTAATGAGGTTGGTCAGTTGAAACATTCACCCCTAGCTCCAGCAGACAAGAGTCCTTTGTCCCACCCTGGACATTATTCCACAGATATATAAACCCATTTCCCTATTTCCAACAGACCTCACTACCTCTGAGGATGCTTGCCATAGATGCAGGCGAAACGCCAGGAGAGAATGCCTCTAGAACATGGCCATGGAGCCCGAAAAAAAACCTACAACAAGGACCTCTAATCACCTCTCAACAAAAGATTGCTCCAGGCACTGTCAGGCCATTATATGCTAATCCAGGTGGTCAGTTGAAACATTCACCCCTAGCTCCAGCAGACAAGAGTCCTTTGTCCCACCCTGGACATTATTCCACAGATATATAAACCCATTTCCCTATTTCCAACAGACCTCACTACCTCTGAGGATGCTTGCCATAGATGCAGGCGAAACGTCAGGAGAGAATGCCTCTAGAACATGGCCATATAGCCCGGAAAAACCCACAAGAACTGAGTGATTCCAGCCATGAAAGCCCTTGACAACCAAGCACAGCTTAACACCCCTCAACAAAAGATTCCCCCAGGCTCAGCTAGGCCTTCACATGCTAATGAAGGTGGTCAGTTCAAACATTCCCACCTGGCTCCAGCAGACAAGAGTCCTTTGTCCCACCCTGGACATTATTCCACAGATATATAAACCCATTTTTCCTACTTCCAACAGTCCTCACTTCCTCTGAGGATGCTTGCCATAGATGCAGGCGAAACGCCAGGAGAAAATGCCTCTAGAACAGGGCCATAGAGCCCGAAAAAACCTACAACAACCCCAAAACGAAAATAAGTACAACAGCTGAGTTCAATCTGTAATCAGATTGCATTCATGAAGTTGTTGTTTTTCCAATCCCATTCAGCTGCTATTGAGTTTTATTGATTCCGATAGGTTGACCAATTAATAAACCAATTATATAATTCAGTATCGCTAGTTAAGTATCTATTTAAAGTTAATATGTGCTATGGATAGTGAGGTTGAGTGAGTGGTAGTGGGAGGGCGCAGATCCAGTGAGGGAGCCGCGCGCCTGCTCCGACCCTCTCTTGCTTTTCCGGATTGTGGAAGGCATTCCAAGGATAGGCCTGGCTTTGTTCCCCAAAGCAAGGAGGCAGCTGCGGGGGAAGACAGCCCAGGGAGGGAGGGTTGCTGTCTATCTCCAGCAAGAAGAACCCATTCGTTAACTGGTTCCGTCCCAGGTGACACTGGTTACAAAGGGAGGAGAGCTTGGTGGAAGAAAAACTGTTGTCTGCAGGGAAGAAATTGAGTGGTTAGCGGAGAAAACCAGTTTTGTGTGTACGTGTCTTTGTTGATTCATTGCGCTCTCCTCTGGAGGGTTGAAAGAACCAAGTAACCGAGCGAACGACCAAGTGCAAACACAGAAATGCACATGCTGGAAAGAAAAGTTGCTTTTCTTTATAGTTATTAGTCCAAACGCCATTCACAAAATCCATTGTGTGGGGGAAATGGTGGTAAACAAAAGGAGACTGAGGCATTGATCTCCATTCACATTGCAGAGGGCAGAGGATGCTTGCCATAGATGCAGGTGAAACGTCAGGAGAGAATGCCTCTAGAACATGGCCATAGAGCCCGGAAAAACCTACAACAACCCAGGCCATTATATGCTAATCAAGGTGGTCAGTTGAAACATTCCCACCTAGCTCCAGCAGACAAGAGTCCTTTGTCCCACCCTGGTCATTCCACAGATATAGAAACCCTTTTTCCTACTTCCAACAGACCTCACTATCTCTGAGGATGCTTGCCATAGATGCAGGCGAAACGTCAGGAGAAAATGTCTCTAGAACATGGCCATATAGCCCGAACACACCTAGCTCCAGCAGACAAGAGTCCTTTGTCCCACCCTGATCATTCCACAGATATATAAACCCACTTTGCTACTTCCAAGAGACCTCACTACCTCTGAGGATGCTTGCCATAGATGCAGGCGAAACGTCAGGAGAGAGTGCCTCTAGAACATGGCCATAGAGCCCGAACACACCTAGCTCCAGCAGACAAGAGTCCTTTGTCCCACCCTGATCATTCCACAGATATATAAACCCACTTTGCTACTTCCAAGAGACCTCACTACCTCTGAGGATGCTTGCCATAGATGCAGGCGAAACGTCAGGAGAGAGTGCCTCTAGAACATGGCCATAGAGCCCGAACACACCTAGCTCCAGCAGACAAGAGTCCTTTGTCCCACCCTGATCATTCCACAGATATATAAACCCACTTTGCTACTTCCAAGAGACCTCACTACCTCTGAGGATGCTTGCCATAGATGCAGGCGAAACGTCAGGAGAGAGTGCCTCTAGAACATGGCCATAGAGCCCGAACACACCTAGCTCCAGCAGACAAGAGTCCTTTGTCCCACCCTGATCATTCCACAGATATATAAACCCACTTTGCTACTTCCAAGAGACCTCACTACCTCTGAGGATGCTTGCCATAGATGCAGGCGAAACGTCAGGAGAGAGTGCCTCTAGAACATGGCCATAGAGCCCGAACACACCTAGCTCCAGCAGACAAGAGTCCTTTGTCCCACACTGGTCTTTCCACAGATATATAAACCCTTTTTCCTAGTTCCAACAGACCTCACTACCTCTGAGGATGCTTGCCATAGATGCAGGCGAAACGTCAGGAGAAATGCCTCTGGAACATGGCCCTATAGCCCGAACACACCTAGCTCCAGCAGACAAGAGTCCTTTGCCCCACCCTGGTCATTCCACAGATATATAAACCCTTTTTCCTAGTTCCAGCAGACCTCACTACCTCTGAGGATGCTTGCCATAGATGCAGGTGAAACGTCAGGAGAGAGTGCCTCTAGAACATGGCCATATAGCCCGGAAAAACCTACAACAACACAGGCCATTATATGCTAATCAAGGTGGTCAGTTGAAACATTCCCACCTAGCTCCAGCAGACAAGAGTCCCTTGTCCCACCCTGGTCATTCCACGGAAACATAAACCCATTTTCCTATTTCCAACAGACCTCACTACCTCTGAGGATGCTTGCCATAGATGCAGGCGAAACGTCAGGAGAGAATGCCTCTAGAACATGGCCATAGAGCCCGAAAAAACCTACAACAACCCAGTGATTCCGGCCACGAAAGCCTTCGAGAATACGCAGAAAGGAAGGTTCCTTAATGCAGTGGCCCACTCTTTGAACATCCCTGGACATAGCAAGTCGGCCTCGATCTCAGTGTGGGGACCCCCATGGGGGGGGGGGGTGTCGTGAGGGGGGTTGCTTCAGAGGGGTCACCAAAGACCACCAAAATACACATATTTTGGATGGTCTGAGGAACCCCTTTGGCAAAGAAGATCTCCCCACCTGTCCTTCTCTTCCTTTTTGGAAACAGATGGCAAATCCTCCGACCAAAAGCCCTCCTCCGCTGGGATTAACCGGCTTCTCAGACAAGGGGAGGGATGTTTCTGTGACTCCAAGCAGGGAGGGGAGAGCAGGCGTGCTCAGCGCATGGCTTCATGGTGCACATGTGCAAGCGAAGGAGAGCATGCAAGGCTGGAGGGAGGCTCATGCCAGCGACTCCTTTCACAGCAGGGGAATTCTGTGTGAGAAGTTTGGCCCAATTCTATCATTGGTGGGGTTCAGAATGCTCTTTGGTTGTAGGTGAACTATAAATCCCAGCAACAACAACTCCCAAATGTCAAGGTCTATTTTCCCCAAATTCCACCAGTGTTCACGCGTGGGCATATTGAGTATTTGTGCCATGTTTGGTCCAGATCCATCATTGTTTGAGTCCACAGTGCTCTCTGGATGTAGGTCAGTGGTTCTCAACCTGGGGTCCCCAGATGTTTTTGGCCTACAACTCCCAGAAATCCCAGCTGTTAAGATTTCTGGGAGTTGAAGGCCAAAAACATCTGGGGACCCCAAGTTGAGAACCACTGATGTGGGTGAACTACAACTCACAAACGCAAGGTCAATGCCCACCAAACCCTTCCAGTATTTCCTGTTGGTCATGGGAGGTTTTTGTGACAAATTTGGTTCAATTACATCACTGGGGGAGTTCAGAATGCTCTTTGATTGTAGGTGAACTATAAATCCCAGCAACTACAAATTCCAAATGTCAAGGTCTATGTTCCCCCAAACTCCACCAGTTTTCATATTTGGGCATATTGAGTATTCATGCCAAGTTTGGTCCAGATCCATCATCATTTGAGTCCACAGTGCTCTCTGAATGTAGGTGAACTACAACTCCCAAATGCAAGGTCAGTGTCCACCAAACCCTTGTAGTATTTCCAGACATGGGAGTTTTTTGGTTCAATTCCAAGGTCAATGCCCACCAAATCCTTCCAGTATTTCCAGACATGGGAGTTTTTTGTGCCAAGTTTGGTTCAATTCCATTGTTGGTGGAGTTCAGAATGCTCTTTGCTGTAGGTGAACTATAAACTCCAGCAACTACAACTTCCAAATGTCAAGGTCTGTTTTACCCAAACACCACCAGTGTTCACATTTGGGCATACTGAGGTTTTGTGCCAAGTTTGGTCCAGATCCATCATCGTTTGAGTCCACAGTGCTCTCTGGATGTAGGCGAACTACAACTTCAAAACTCAAAGTTAATGTCCAACAAACCCTTGTAGTATTTCCAGACATGGGAGTTTTTTGGTTCAATTCCAAGGTCAATGCCCACCAAACCCTTCCAGTATTTCCTGTTGGTCATGGGAGTTTTTTGTGCCAAGTTTGGTTCAATTCCATCACTGGGGGAGTTCAGAATCATAGAATCCTAGAATCCAAGAGTTGGAAGAGACCTCATGGGCCATCCAGTCCAACCCCATTCTGCCAAGAAGCAGGAATATTGCATTCAAATCACCCCTGACAGATGGCCATCCAGCCTCTGCTTAAAAGCTTCCAAAGAAGGAGCCTCCACCACACTCCCTCCGGGGCAGAGAGTTCCACTGCTGAACAGCTCTCACAGTCAGGAAGTTATTCCTTGTGTTCAGATGGAATCTCCTCTCTTGTAGTTTCTCTTTGATTGTAGGTGAACTATAAATCCCAGCAACTACAACTCCCAAATGTCAAAATCAACCCCAGATTTGGTCCAGTGAATGAAAATACATCCTGCATATCTTATATTGACATTACGATTCATAACAGGTGCAAAATTACAGTTAGGAAGGAGCAACAAAAATAATTGGACGAGTGGGGCTCCCCACAACATGAGGGACTGGGTTCAGGGGTCGCGGGATGAGGAAGGTTGAGAAATACAGGTGTAAGTGAATGGGAAAAGGAGGAAGCGGATTACAGATGTGCATTATCCAACTCCGAAATGCACCCCATCCACGAAACTTGAATGAAACAAGAATGCGCTCCGCATAAGCACATGTGCGCACTCTGTCCCTTCTTTCTCAGACTCCTCATTTCATGGATGAATATCCTCCTCTCATTCTTGCCCGTCCACAAAGAACTTGGCTGCCATTATTGCAGCGAATAAGGCTGCCATTTGGCAGAATCCACCGGGCTCTTTGGCACAACCAGCCAACACTTTGCACTGTTTGTTTGTTTGTGAGCGAGGACTCCGGGACTGGCCGCAGCCTAATTAGGGGAGAGACCTCCCATGAAGTGGACAGACACTCATTGAAGCCTTCGGCAAACAAAGACTCAGAGCAGGTGGCCTTCTCTATTAAATAGATTCAACTACATCCTCTTGGGATCTGCCTGGTTACCCTGTTTCTCCCAAAACTGCATTAAATATCTATCGTTCCTGTTTGTTTTGGTTGTTCTATTCGGCTATGGTCCAACCCTCAATCATCCCAGCTGGCCAATGGTCTGTAATAGCTGTATTTGCACTCACCTGTACAGGTTATCCTATGTAAACCATCACTCTCATTCATCCATCCAGATATGTGCCTATGGATATTGTTGGGACAAACCTCCTTGGAGAAATGTATTGTCAAAGGCTTTCATGGCCAGAATCACTGGGTTGTTGTAGGTTTTTTCGGGCTATATGGCCATGGTCTAGAGGCATTCTCTCCTGACGTTTCGCCTGCATCTATGGCAAGCATCCTCAGAGGTAGTGAGGTCTGTTGGAACTAGGAAAAATGGGTTTATATATCTGTGGAATGACCAGGGTGAGACAAAGAACTCTTGTCTGTTGGAGCTAGGTGTGAATGTATCAACTGACCACCTTGTATTGTCGAAGGCTTTCATGGCTGGAATCACTAGGTTGTTGTAGATTTTTTAGGGCTATATGGCCATGGTCTAGAGGCATTCTCTCCTGATGTTTCGCCTGCAGCTATGGCAAGCATCCTCAGATGTAGTGAGGTCTGTTGGAACTCGGAAAATTGGGTTTATATATCTGTGGAATAATGTCCAGGGTGGGACAAAGAACTCTTGTCTGTTGGAGCTAGGTGTGAATGTATCAACTGACCACCTTGTATTGTCGAAGGCTTTCATGGCCAGAATCACTGGGTTATTGTAGGTTTTTTCAGGCTATATGGGCATGTTCTAGAGGCATTCTCTCCTGACGTTTCGCCTGCATCTGTGGAAAGCATCCTCAGAGGTAGTGAGGTCTGTTGGAACTAGGAAAATGGGTTTATATATCTGTGGAATGATGTCCAGGTTGGGACAAAGAACTCTTGTCTGTTGGAGATAGGTGTGAATGTTTCAACTGACCACCTTGGTTAGCATT
Source organism: Anolis sagrei (assembly GCF_037176765.1). Taxonomy (NCBI): domain Eukaryota; kingdom Metazoa; phylum Chordata; class Lepidosauria; order Squamata; family Anolidae; genus Anolis; species Anolis sagrei. Next base: position 43,682,840 of record NC_090028.1, read on the forward strand.
TGATGGCCTGGCTGTTGTTTGGTGTGGCTTATTAGTGCCTGGGGCAATCTTCTGTTGAGAGGTGATTAGCTGTCCCTAATTGGGTTGTTGTAGGTTTTTCCGGGCTCTATGGCCATGTTCTAGAGGCATTCTCTCCTGACGTTTCGCCTGCATCTATGGCAAGCATCCCCAGAGGTTGTGAGGTCTGTTGGAAATAGGAAAAATAGGTTTATATATCTGAGGAATGGTGTCCAGGTTGGGACAAAGAACTCTTTTCTGTTGGAGCTAGATGTGAATGTTTCAACTGACCACCTTGGTTAGCATTTGATGGCCTGGCTGTTGTTTGGTGTGGCTTGTTCGTGCCTGGGGGAATCCTTTGTTGAGAGGGGATTAGCTATCCCAGATTGTTTCCTCTCTGGAGTTTTCCTGTGTTTGAGTGTTGTTTTGCTGTTGTAATTTTAGAATTTTTTAATACTGGTAGCCAGATTTTGTTCATTTTCATGGTTTCCTCCTTTCTGTTGAGATTGTCCACATGCTTGTGGATTTCAATGGCTTCTCTGTGTCTTCTGTGATGAAGCATACGAGAAGCTGTGATGAAGCATACGAGAAGGGGGCTAGAGCGCAAGTGGAGGAAATCTCGGGACGCATCTGATCAAGCACGGGCTAAGGCCTCTCTTAAGGCATATTCCGTGGCTATTCAGGCGGCCAGGAAATCTTTCACGACCGCCCGGATAGCGTCTGCAGCAAATAGGTCATCAGAGCTGTTTCGGGTTGTCGGGGAGCTCCTTCACCCACCTGTGGTGGAGGGGACCCCTGACGACCCAACAGCTCGGTGTTGCGATTTCGCACACCACTTTGCAGGCAAGGTTGCCCAGATACGTCTTGAGCTCGACTCCAATCTTACTGTAGCGCCAAGGGAGGTGACCGAGGCATCTGCTTGTCCAATTTTGTGGGATTCTTTTCGGCTTGTTCTTCCTGAGACCGTGGAGGAGGTTCTTGGGGCTGTGAGGGCGACCACTTCGGCTCTTGACCCTTGCCCATCCTGGCTTATCAAATCTGCCAAGGAGGGGTTGGTTGATTGGTTTGTGTTGATCATTAACGCTTCGTTGGAGCAAGGGATCTTTCCATCTAGTTTGAAACAGGCTGTGGTTCGCCCACTCCTAAAGAAGTCATCCCTTGACTCTACGGTGCTGAACAACTACAGACCAATTTCCAACCTCCCTTTTTTGGGTAAGGTGCTGGAGCGGGTGGTCGCCCTCCAGCTCCAGAGCTTCCTGGATGACATCAATTACCTGGATCGGGCACAGTCCGGTTTCAGGCCTGGTCATGGCACCGAGACAGCCTTGGTCGCCTTGGTGGATGACCTCCGTAGAGGACTAGACCGGGGGAGTGTAACCCTGCTGGTCCTCTTGGACATCTCAGCGGCTTTCGATACCATCGATCATGGTATCCTTCTGGGTCGGCTATCTGGGATGGGCCTTGGGGGCACGGTTCTGTGGTGGCTCCAGTCCTTCCTGGAGGGACGTACCCAGATGGTGAAGCTGGGTGATGCCTGCTCGGACCCCTGGCCTTTGACCTGTGGGGTCCCGCAAGGCTCCATTCTATCTCCCATGCTTTTTAACATCTACATGAAACCGCTGGGAGAGGTCATCCGGAGTTTTGGAGTTGGGTGCCATCTCTACGCAGATGACACACAACTCTACTACTCTTTTCCACCTAATTCCAAGGAGGCCTCTCGGGTGCTGGACGAGTGCCTGGCCGCTGTGTCGATCTGGATGAGGAGGAACAAGCTGAAGATCAATCCCGACAAGACAGAGGTCCTCCTGGTTGATCGCAAACCAGATCGGGGTATAGGGTGGCACCTGTGTTGGACGGGGTTACACTCCCCCTGAAGCCACAGGTCCGCCGCTTGGGAGTCCTCCTGGATTCATCGCTCACGCTTGAGGCTCAGGCGTTGGCGGTATCCGGGGGGGCTTTTGCACAACTGAGACTTGTGCGCCAGCTGCGCCCGTACCTCGCGAAGGCTGATCTGGCTGGGGTGGTCCATGCCTTAGTCACCTCTAGCCTGGACTACTGCAATGCGCTCTACGTAGGGCTGCCCTTAAAAACGGCTCGGAAATTTCAACTGGTCCAACGGGCAGCAGCCAGGATGCTAACGGGGGCCCCTTACAGAGAGAGGTCAACCCTCCTGTTTAGGGAGCTCCACTGGCTGCCATTTATCTTCCGAGCCCAATTTAAGGTGCAGGTGCTTACCTACAAAGCCCTGAACGGTTTGGGACCATCCTACCTACGAGACTGCATCACAGTCTACGAACCCACACGCTCACTCCGGTCATCAGGAGAGGCCCTGCTCGTGATCCCACCCGCCTCACAGGCGCGTTTGGTGGGGACGCGGGACAGGGCCTTCTCTGTGGTGGCCCCCCGCCTCTGGAATGCCCTCCCGAAAGATCTCAGACAGGCCCCCACCCTGGCGGTCTTTAGAAAAAACCTGAAAACCTGGCTATTCCAACGTGCCTTCTCAGATTAGGAATCCCCACTACCAAAGCCCAGAAGCACTTTAGTAGAGCCAAGATCACTCTCAACGCACACCGCACTTATATCTTAATCTTATATCCCTCCGACACTTTTTCAGCACTTTTAACCCTGTACCCCACCCCAGCCGGCTCAGTTTTTTTTAAATAACGTCCTGTTGTATTGTTATTGCCTTTGTTTTCTGCTTTAACTGTTTTATTTTGCTATGTATTGTATTGTTGTATTGTGTTGTGCTGGGCTTCGGCCTGTTGTAAGCCGCATCGAATCCCTTGGGAGATGCTAGCGGGGTACAAATAAAGTTTAATAATAATAATAATAATAATTCTGACATGGTGGTTGTGAGAGTGGTCCAGCATTTCTGTCTTCTCAAATAATATGCTGTGTCCAAGTTGGTCCATCCGGTGCTCTGCTCTGGCTGACTTCTCTGGTTGAGTTAGTCTGCCGTGCCTTTCATGTTCCTTGATTTGTGTTTGGGCAATGCTGCTGTGTTTGGTGATCTCAATGTAGACTTGTCCACAGCTGCATGGTATGTGCTACACTCCTGCAGAAGTGAGAAGATCCCTCTTGTCTACATAGGAACCACCAAACGCAGAAATGCTGGACCACTCTCACAACCACCATGTCAGACTACACAGAGAAGCCACTGAAATCCACAAGAAGCAGGCGGACAATGTCAACAGAAAGGAGGAAACCTCTAAAACTCTAAAATTACAACAGAGAGGAAACAATCAAGGACATCTAATCACTTCTCAACAAAAGATTCCCTCAGGCACTAACAAACCACACCAAACAACTGCCAGGCCATCAAATGCTAATCAAGGTGGTCAGTTGAGACATTCACACCTAGCTCCAGCAGACAAGAGTTCTTTGTCCCACCCTGGTCATTCCACATATATATAAACCCTTTTTCCGAGTTCCAACAGACCTCACTACCTCTGAGGATGCTTGCCCTAGATGCAGGCGAAACGTCAGGAGAGAATGCCTCTAGAACATGGCCATAGAGCCCGAAAAAACCTACAACAACCCAGTGATTCCAGCCATGAAAGCCTTCGACAATACAGTGAGAAGTCTATTCTGGAGAGCTGAATTGTTATCCGCCTTATCACCTCTCAACAAAAGATTGCCCCAGTCACTGCCAGGCAATGAAATGCTAATCAAGGTGGTCAGTTGAGACATTCCCACCTGTCTCCAACAGACAAGAGTCCTTTGTCCCACCCTGGTCATTCCACAGATATATAAACCCTTTTCCTAGTTCCAACAGACCTCACAACCCCTGAGGATGCTTGCCATAGATGCAGGCGAAATGTCAGGAGAGAATGCCTCTAGACCATGACCATATAACCCGGAAAAAAACAAAAACCGTGCAACAACTCCTTGGAGCAGTCAGATGAAAGCTATACACACAAACACAAGGAAAAGAGTTCGGCTTTCAATCCTTTTCGCATCAGATAGAGCAATGTTTCTCAGCTTTCCTAATGCTGCAACCCCTTCATACAGTTCTTCATGTTGTGGTGACCCCGAACCATACCATTATTTTCATTGCTATTTGCAAAAGCCTTTCTAATGCAGTTAATCTGCATTATAGGGCAGTGTGGACTTAGCCACAGTCCCAGAGTCACGTTCTGTTTCCTACTAGCAGTAAATACGAAGGAGCTCTTCTTCCTTGTGTTCTGTCCACCCACCCTTGTATTTACTCCCCTGAAACCCAAGAGCCGCCTTCCTGACGGTGGTGTGCAGAGCGCTTTCCTCTCCAGCCATTACGTTCTCTTCGTTTAACTCAATTTGAGCTTTCTGTTCTTTCCAGTGCATTAGTGACAACTTGGCTCATGTTGTCCTGTTGTCCCTGGCTCTCTTGCCAAGCAGGCATCTTGCTTTTTTGGCAGAGCCAATGTTAATCAGTGTTGGAGAGTTTGCAAAGGCCCAGGGAGCTCAGATGCTTGCTTGCGCTGGGCTTTGGGAGTTGCAAAACCAGCTGTATAGAGGAACCAAATTGAGTTAAACGGTTCCGGCCCAGGCTACCTATCTGACCGCATCTCTGCCTATGAACCCACCAGGACTTTGAGATCTTCCGGAGAGACCTTGCTCTCAATCCCGCCTGCTTCTCAAGCTCGGCTGGCGGGGACGAGAGATAGGGCCTTCTCGGTGGTGGCTCCTCGGCTGTGGAACGCCCTTCCTACAGACATTAGACTAGCACCATGTCTAATGGTATTCCACAAAAAGGTGAAGACCTGGATGTTTGTGCAGGCGTTTGAGTAATTTAGTACAATCTGGTAATGGAACATAGGAATGGAACAATGGACGACGAACCTGGACTATGCTTTGATGATGAGAAGATTGGGTACGGTTGTTTTTTGTAATAATTGTGCATTGTAATTGCTTATTGGTAATTTATGGATAATGTGTTAAGTCAATTGTTATATGTTGCATGGAACCACTGCTGTTTCTACTGTTTTTACTGTTTGTGAACCGCTGTGAGTCGCCTTCGGGCTTGAGATACAGCCGTATAGAAGCAAAGTAAATACATAAATAATAATAATAATAATAATAATAACCAGGGATCCCCAGCTTAGAACCCTAAGTCTTCTCGATGAGCAGGAGTGGGCTCCCTTGTTCCTAGAGCGGCCCTTAAAAGGGAAAGGGATTTTCCCTGTAGCGAGCTGTGGCCCTTGTTACGCACCTCCACCCACAAACCTGCCCATTCTCTCCGATCTTCGGGGAAGGCCTTCTCTGTGGTGGCCCCCTGACTCTGAACTTGCTGCCTGGTGAGATTAGGCAAACCCCTACCTTAGCAGCCTTCAAGGAAGATCTCAAAACCTGGCTTTTCCATTGTGCTTTCGGAGAGTGACCCTGTATCCCAGTGTTTCTCAACTTGGGGGTCGGGACCCCTAGGGGGGGTCGAAAAGGGGGTGTCAGAGGGGTCACCAAAGACCATCAGAAAACAATATTTTCTGTTAGTCATGGAGATTGCGTGTGAGAAGTTTGGACTAATTCTATCATTGGTGGGGTTCAGAATGCGCTTTGGTTGTAGGTGAACTATAAATCCCAACAACTACAACTCCCAAATGTCAAGGTCTATTTCCCCCAAACTCCACCAGTGTTCACATTTGGGCATATTGAGTATCTGTGCCAAGTTTGGTCCAGATTCATCATTGTTTGAGTCCACAGTGCTCTCTGGATGTAGGTGAACTACAACTCCCAAACTCAAGGTCAATGCCCAGCAAACCCTTCCAGTATTTTCTCTTGGTCATGAGAGATCTGTGTGCCAAGTTTGATTCAATTCCATCATTGAAGGAGTTCAGAATGCCCTTTGATTGTAGGTGAGCTATAAATCCCAGCAAACACAACTCCCAAATCTCAAAGCCTGTATTCCCCATTGAGTATTTGTGCCAAGTTTGGTCCAGATCCATCATTGTTTGAGTCCACAGTGCTCTCTGGATGTAGGTGAACTACAACTCCCAAACTCAAGGTCAATGCCCACCAAACCCTTCTAGTTTTTTCCAGTTTTTTGGTGGTCTGTTTCCCCCAAACTCTACCAGTGTTCACATTTAGGCATATTTAATATTCATGCCAAGTTAGGTCCAGATCCATCCATTCAGATCCAAAGGCAGAATGCTGAGTTATGGGAGTTGTATTCCAACTGATCCAAAGGAGAGCAGATAGAGGATGGATGCACTAAAAGCTCAGGAGAAGAGGCAAGCAGCGGAGGAGGGGTGAGCGAAAATGGAGGTGGGGGGGGGGTGCTGGGAAAGGATGCAGGGCTCCCCTCATTCTCCCATTGATAAAGCCTTTCTTGCATTCCCAGCTCAGTTCCCCAATGAAAGGAACGCTTTGAGCATCCAATGAGGCTTCGGGAAGAAGTCCTCTTTTGTGCGCGGGCTTCTATGGGACCGAGGAAGCGGAGTTCTCAGCCAAAAGGCATTCTCCGTCTAAAGCAGTGTTTCTCAACCTGGAGGTCGGGACCCCTGTGGGGGTCACGAGGGGGTGTCAGAGGGGTCACCAAAGACCATCAGAAAACATAGTATTTTCTGTTGGTCATGAGGGTTCTGTGAGGAAAGTTTGATCCAATTCTATCATTGGTGGGGTTCAGAATGCTATTTCATTGTGGGTGAACTATAAATCCCAACAACTACAACTCCAAAATATCAAGGTCTATTTTCTCCAAACTCTATCAGTGTTCACATTTGGGCGTATTGAGTATTTGTGCCAAGTTTGATCCAGATCCATCATTGCTTGAGTCCACAGTCTGGATGTAGGTGAACTACAACTCCAAAAACTCAAGGTCAATGTCCAGCAGACCTTCCCAATATTTTCTCTTGGTCATGGGAATTCTGTGTGCCATGTTTGATTCAATTCCATCATTGGTGGAGTTCAGAAGGCTCTTTGATTTAAGGTGAACTGTAAATCCCAGCAACTCCAGCATTACCAGATGACAAAATCAATCACCCCCAACCCCACCAGTATTCAAATTTTCTGCGTATTGGGTATTTGTGCCAAATTTGGTCCAGTGACTGAAAATACATCCTGCATATCAGATATTTACATTTTGATTCATAACAGGAGCAAAATGACAGTTATGAAATAGCAACAAAAATAATATTATGGTTGGGGGTCACCACAACATGAGGAACTCTACTAAGGGGTCGCGGCATTAGGAAGGTTGAGAACCAATGGTCTAAAGCATTGTCTCCAACTGAAGACAAGTTGGGAGGGGGCTGCGAGAGGCAGAAGGAGCCCATTAACCTTCATTGCGTGTCTCAGGGGCACAGGTTACTTGCACACGCGTGTCCCTGTGTCCTCCAGAGAGATGGCATTTCCTGCTTCGGTGCAAAGCAGTTCTCTGTGGCCGGAGGATGAAGGAATGGATTAAAGTGCAGCATGAATGAAGTGCAGCAAATTCGTTGCCAAGGCAGGCAAGCACAATCTCAATACATAATAATAATAATCATCATCATAATCATCATCTTTATACCCGGCCACCATCTCCCCAAAGGGGACTCGGAGTGGCTTACATGAGGCCTAGCCCAGCGATACATTACAGCAGTGTTTTTCAACCTGGGGGTCGGGACCCCTTGGGGGGTCGCGAGGGGGTGTCAGAGGGGTCGCCAAAGACCATCAGAAAACACAATATTTTCTGATGGTCATGGGGATTCAGTGTGGGAAGTTTGAGCCAATTCTATCATTGGTGGAGTTCAGAATGTTCTTTGATTGAGGTCGTGAGTTCGAAGCCAGCCCGGGTTGGAGTGGGTTTCCAACCAATTGTGTGTAGCCTGTTGTTGACCTTTGCAACCCGAAAGACAGTAGGAAAACTAGGTACCACCTTAAAGTGTGGGGAGGCTACATTAACTAATTTATGAGGCCATAAAGAAGACTCCAGCAAAGCATTCCAGCGAGGAAGCATGCGGGGAATGCGGAAGTGCTTCCTCAGTGTCGCAGATGGATGATGAAAGCGACAGCTCCCCTGGCGGCCAGAAAAAGTTAAATAGCCTCTGTGTATGTTTGTATATGTTGTATGTCAAAAAATGGCATTGAATGTTTGCCATATATGTGTACACTGTAATCCGCCTTGAGTCCCCTGCAGGGTGAGGAGAAGGGCGGAACATAAATACACACAGAGGCTATTTAACATTCCAGCTTTTTCATGAGGGTATTCTGGCCACCGGGGAGCTGTCGCTTCACCATCCATTTGTGAAGTACTTCCTCATTCTTTGCATGCTTGCTGGAGATTTTTATGGTGTCGTAAATTAGCCTCCCTGCATAAGCGGTACCTAAATTTCCTACTTGACAGATGCAACTGTCTTTTGGGCTTCAAAGGTTGACCGTAAGCTACACAAATTGGTTGGAAGCTCACTCCGACCCAGGCTGGCTTCGAACTCATGACCATTTGGTCCGTAGTGATCTTAATGCAGCTGACTCCCAGCCGACTGTGCCACAGTCCTGATTGTGGCCGATACCGATGTAAATGGGGACGTGGGTCATGGGAACTCTGGGCCTGCGAGCCAACATGAGATTTTAAGTCCTGAAAAGGATCAGTCGGTGTTTCCAGCAGTTAATCAAAGTCACCTTCCAGAAAGGTACCAAGATGGTGCAGAAGTTGAGAGGACATCTAATCACCTCTCAACAAAAGTTTGCTCCAGGCACTGCCAGGCCATTATATGCTAATCAAGGTGGTCAGTTGAAACATTCACGCCTAGCTCCAGCAGACAAGAGTTCTTTGTCCCACCCTGGTCATTGAGAACACAGAAATGCTGGACCACTCTCACAACCACCATGTCAGACTACACAGAGAAGCCATTGAAATCCACAAGAAGCATGTGGACAATTTCAACAGAAAGGAGGAAACCTCTAAAACTCTAAAATTACAACAGCAGGACAACAGATAGGAAACAAACAGGGACATCTAATCACCTCTCAACAAAAGATTGCCCCAGGCACTAACAAGCCACACCAAACAACTGCCAGGCCACTGAATGCTAATCAAGGTGGTCAGTTGAAACATTCACACTTTGCTCCAGCAGACAAGAGTCCTTTGTCCCACCCTGCTCATTCCACAGATAGATAAACCCTTTTGCCTAGTTCCAACCGACCTCACTACCTCTGAGAATGCTTGCCATAGATGCAGGCGAAATGTCAGGAGAAAATGTCTCTCGAACATGGCCATATGGCCCGAACACACCTAGCTCCAGCAGACAAGAGTCCTTTGTCCCACCCTGATCATTTCACAGATATATAAACCCTTTTTCCTAGTTCCTACAGACCTCACTACCTCTGAGAATGTTTGCCATAGACTCAGGCGAAATGTCAGGAGAAAATGTCTCTCGAACTTGGCCATATAGCCCAAAAAAACCTACAACAACCCATGGTGCCGAAGACTCATTCTCTAGGGAAACGGGTTCAGAGGCTGAAATTCCAGGTGGAGAGAGTAATGAGTTCCAAGATTGAAGGGTAGAGGCTAACCTCATTTCTTTTGGGAGGGCATTCCAGAGCTGGGAGCCACCACAAAGAAGGCCCTCTCTCTTGTGTGTCCCCCCCCCCAAACCGGTATGTAATGGTAGTGGGATTGAGAGAAGGCCCTCCCCAATCGATCTCAGAGCCCGTGCCGGTTCGTAGAAAGAGATGCGGTCTCGAAGATATTTGGAAGCCACTGTGTCAGACTGCAAATCTCAGAAGGAGGTGGCCACCAGCCCTTTCTCTGCCGTGTGAGGACAGAACTTTCGATGCCCCTTCGCCTTAGCCTTTGACTCCCAGAGATCAAGAGGATGCGCTTCAGCCGCCTGCTTTGGGTCACTCCCTCTCGTCTGAAACGTAGAATGGCAGGAAGGGAAGCGCATCCTGCGCCCCACCCCAAGCCACAAGGAGCCGGTCCCTCCTCCACGACAATTCACATTGCGTAACTGCACCACGTCCCCTTTCCTTCCTTTATTTGAGTCACAAAGAAAACTTGCTTGCAGTATTGTGTCATTTTGGCCATTCTTTGAAAAACCAAAACATTCTTTCCTGTTATGACACCCAACGGCCTAAAGATGGGGTCAGAAGAAAGAGTGGTGTGTTGGGTTTTCCATTAAGTTATTTTGCACGGCTTATTTTACTTGATGCCTTTATTTATCTTATTGTGATGTTATTTTGTTGTTTATATTTTATGTTGCTCTAATGCATCGCTGGGCTTGGCCTCAGGTAAGCCGCACCGAGTCCCCTTTGGGGAGATGGTAGATGATGATGATGATGATGATGATGATGATGATGATGATTATGATTATTATTATTATTATTATTATTATTATTATTATTATTAGAAACACAACAAGATGAGTCAACAGCAGACACTCTGCTGGCTGTTGAATTGGATCACACATCAGACCCTTCCCAAGTGTGTGCAGATCCCAGTAAGGTGGCCTTCTGTAGCTGGCAGGTGGTAATCTTGTCAGCGCCGATTGTGTTTAAGTGCAGGCCAAGGTCTTGAGGCACTGTACCCAGTGTGCCCATCCCCACTGGGACCACCACTTGTGCCAGATTATTATTATTATTATTATTATTATTATTATTATTATTATTATTAGAAACACAACAAGTCCACAGCAGACACTCTGCTGGCTGTTCAATTGGATCACACATCAGACACTTCCCAAGTGTCTAGGACTGTGTGATGTATTGGCAAATAATGTGTGCAGATCCCAGTAAGGTGGCCTTTTGCAGGTGGCAGGTGTCAATCTTGTCAGCGCTGAGTGTGTTGAAGTGCAGGCCAAGGTCTTGAGGCACTGCACCCAGTGTGCCCATCACCACTCGGACCACCACTTGTGCCAGATTATTATTATTACTGTATTATTATTAGGAACACAACAAGATGAGTCCACAGCAGACAAGGTCACTCTGCTGGCTGTTGAATTGGATCACACGTCGGACCCTTCCCAAGTGTCTAGGACTGTGTGATGTATCAGCGAATGATGTGTGTAGATCCCAGTAAGGTGGCCTTTTGCAGGTGGCAGGTGGCAATCTTGTCAGCGCTGATTGTGTTTAAGTGCAGGCCAAGGTCTTGAGGCACTGCACCCAGTGTGCCCATCCCCACTGGGACCACCACTTCTGCCAGATTATTATTATTATTATTATTATTATTATTATTATTATTTGAAACACCACAAGATGAATCCACAGCAGACACTCTGCTGGCTGTTGAATTGGATCACACATCGGACCCTTCCCAAGTGTCTAGGACTGTGTGATGTATTGGCGAATGATGTGTGCAGATCCCAGTAAGGTGGCCTTTTGCAGCTGGCAGGTGGTAATTTTGTCAGCGCCAATTGTATTTAAGTGCAGGCCAGGGTTTTTAGGCACTTCACCCAGTGTGCCGATCACCACTGGGACCACCACTTGTGCCAGATTATTATTATTATTATTATTATTATTATTATTATTATTTGAAACACAACAAGATGAGTCCACAGCAGACAATCTGCTGGCTGTTGAACTGGATCACATGTCGGACCCTTCCCAAGTGTCTAGGACTGTGTGATGCATCGGTGAATGATGCGTGCAGATCCCAGTAAGCTGGCCTTCTGCAGTTGGAAGTTGGTAATTTTGTCAGCACCAATTGTGTTTAAGTGCAGGCCAAGGTCTGTAGGCACTGCGCCCGGTGTGCCCATCACCACTGGGACCACCTTGACTGCCTTGTGCCAGAGTCTTTGCAGTTCGATCTTTAAATCCTCATATCGTGTCAGCTTTTTCCAGTTGTTTCTCTGCAATCCTGCTGTCACCTGGGATTGCAACATCAATAATCCATACGTTGTCTTTTAACACGATTGTGAGGTCAGGAGTATTATGCTCCAAAACCTGTCTGTCTGAATCCGGAAGTCCCAGAGGAGTTTGGCGTGTTCATTCTCTGTAACTTTTTCCAGCTTATGATCCCACCAGTTAGTTGTCGCAGGCAGATGGTGTTTGTGGCACAAGTTCCAATGAATCATCTGAGCAACGTGTCTAGATCTAGGGAAGTAATGCTCCCCATGCTCTATTCTGCTTTGGTTAGACCACTTTACCTGGAATATTGTGTCCAATTCTGGGCACCACAATTCAAGAGAGAGATTGACCCCAAGCTGGAATGTGTCCAGAGGAAGGCGACTAAAATGATCAAGGGTCTGGAGAACAAGCCCTATGAGGAGCGGTTTAAGGAGCTGGGCATGTTTAGCCTGAAGAAGAGAAGGCTGAGAGGGGATATGATAGCCATGTATAAATATGTGAGAGGAAGCCACAGGGAGGAGGAGGGAGCAAGCTTGTTTTCTGCTTCCCTGGAGACTAGGACGCAATGGAACAATGGCTTCAAACTACAAGAGAGGAGATTCCATCTGAACATGAGGAAGAACTTCCTGACAGTGAGAGCCGTTCAGCAGTGGAACTCTCTGCCCTGGAGTCGGGTGGAGGCTCCTTCTTTGGAGGCTTTTAAGCAGAGGCTGGATGACCATCTGTCAGGGGTGATTTGGATGCAATATTCCTGCTTCTTGGCAGAATGGGGTTGGACTGGATGATGGCCCAGGAGGTCTCTTCCAATTCTTTGATTCTATGATTCTAACGGTGTTGTGCCTCTGCTTGGAGTCTGTCTGCGCGATCTTCTTGCAGCAGCTGAAGATGGGATCTCTTGTTTCGTCTGCTTCCTTGCAGAATTATTATAATTATTATAATTATAACTATTATTATTATTATTATTATTATTATTATTATTATTATATCTGGGGCCTCCAAAGAGTTGGCATGGCTCTGCATGAATTTCTCTGAACGAGATTTTTGCTTCTGGGTGGCTGCGTAACTTTGGAAACCTCTCGCTCTGTCTTGGTGGATGAAACACCCAGCTTGCACAGGAAAATGGTGTGCGTGCTTGGAAAAGGCCGTCATTTGTGGCAGAATTCAAGATGAGGATGTTTGTGGATGGGACTCAATGGGGAATGTGGAGCATGGGTTGTTCGTGCCTGCGTGGGGTCATGTGGGTTTCCGCTCCCCAGGAGCAGGCGGTGCTTCTCTCCCAGCTTAGCCCAGATTAACAGGGGTTGCTCTAAGCTTCAAGAAAGGCTGGCCATCTTGCCGTCTCCTCGCTGAGGGACAGTCGTGGCTCAGGGACATTTGTGGACATTTTCGAGGTCCAGTGTAAAGTCAGGAAATCCCTTTGCAAAGTAGAGAGTGCCTTTGTTGTCCCTGTATGCCAAGGAATGGAAGTTCTGCAATCATAGAATCCTAGAATCCTAGAGTTGGAAGAGACCTCCTGGGCCATCATCCAGTCCAACCCCATTCTGCCAAGAAGCAGGACTATTGCATTCAAATCACCCCTGACAGATGGCCATCCAGCCTCTGTTTAAAAGGTTCCAAAGAAGGAGCCTCCACCACACTCTGGGGCAGAGAGTTCCACTGCTGAACGGCTCTCACAGTCAGGAAATTCATTTTAGAGTTGGAAGAGACCTCCTGGGCCATCCAGTCCAACCCCATTCTGCCAAGAAGCAGGACTATTGCATTCAAATCACCCCTGACAGATGGCCATCCAGCCTCTGTTTAAAAGGTTCCAAAGAAGGAGCCTCCACCACACTCTGGGGCAGAGAGTTCCACTGCTGAACGGCTCTCACAGTCAGGAAATTCATTTTAGAGTTGGAAGCGACCTCCTGGGCCATCATCCAGTCCAACCCCATTCTGCCAAGAAGCAGGACTATTGCATTCAAATCACCCCTGACAGATGGCCATCCAGCCTCTGTTTAAATGCTCCTGATGTTGTTGAAGTGTAGCTCCCAGCATTTCTCCGCATTGGTCCTGGCGGGGGACGGCTCAAAGGGAGGGGGGTCTGGAAGACCCACATGTTTCCCAGGAGACAACGTTACCGTGTTTTGAGAATTTAAGCAGGAACCTGGGAGATCCACAGGTGAATTCCCACCTGTGCAGGGACTGGCTGACCCCTTTGAACAAACCTTGCCAAGGAAATCCATGACCGTTCACTTTAGAGCAGTGCTTCTCAACCTTCCTAATGCCGCAACCCCTCAATACAATTCCTCATGTTGTGGTGACCCCAACCATACAATTATTTTTGTTGCTTCTGTCAGAGTTTTGTGTTATTTAGATCCTTTCTTAAGTGAAAAATGGGTAAGTGGTTGCAGGAATCATGTCCAGTCATTGTGTGGCCAGCAACAGTCAAGCCAGCTGTGAAAGCTTAGCTATTACAAATTGAGAGACTGAGAATGTAGAGAGTAGAGAAGAGATAGAGAAGAGCACGAACAGAGAATGTTGTTGGTGAGACTGTGAAGAAAGCAAGAGCTAGAGGAAGAGGAACAGATTCCTGTAAAAGCTCAAGGAAGGTTTGCTGGAATATTGGGATCAATGGATTGAAACTTATTTGTGGCTATTGCATAAACATTTACTTTATGGGAAGAAAGTTTGTCTTCTGTGGATTGTATTATTTTCTCAATGGGGCGCAGCTTCCGAGAAGAGGGTTTGAATGTTAGAAAACAATCCCAACTATAAAGCAGCAACACCATAGCTGCGACAGCTTCTTCGTAACTGTAATATTGCTAGGGTTGTGAATCATAATGTAAATGGGTTGTTGTAGGTTTTTTCAGGCTATATGGCCATGGTCTAGAGGCATTCTCCCCTGACGTTTCGCCTGCATCTATGGCAAGCATCCTCACAACCTCTGAGGATGCTTGCCATAGACGCAGGCAAAACGTCAGGAGATAATGCCTCTAGGCCATGGCCATATAGCCCAAAAAAAAACCTACAACAACCCAGTGATTCCAGCCATGAAAGCCTTCAACAATACATAATGTTTTTCGGGCTATATGGCCATGGTCTAGAGGCATTCTCTCCTGAAGTTTCACCCGCATCTATGGCAAGCATCCTCACTACCTCTGAGGATGCTTGCCATAGATGCGGGCGAAACGTCAGGAGAGAATGCCTCTAGACCATGGCCGTATAGCCCGAAAAAAACCCTACAACAACCCAGTGATTCTGGCCATGAAAGCCTTCGACAATACATAATGTAAACATCTGATATGCAGAATGTATTTTCATTTACTGGAACAATTTTGGCACAAATATCCGATACACCCAAATTTGAATACTGGTGGGGTTGGGGGGGGTTGATTTTGTTATTTGGGAGTTGGAGTTGCTGGGATTTGTAGTTCACCTACAATCAAAGAGCATTCTGAACTCCACCAATGATGGAATTGAACCCAACTTGGCACACAGAACTCCCATCACCAACAGAAAATACTGGAAGGGTTTGGTAAGCATTGACCTTGAGTTTTGGAGTTGTAGTTTACCACATCCAGAAAGCACTGTGAACTCAAACAATGATGGATATGGACCAAACTTGGCATGGATACTCAATGTGCCCAAATGTGAACATTAGTTCACCTACATCCAGAGAGCACTGTGGACTTGAACAATGATGGATCTGGACCAAACATGGCACGAATACTCAATGTGCCCAAATGTGAACATTGGTGGAATTTGGGGGAAATAGACCTTGACATTTGGGAGTTATAGTTGCTGTGATTTATAGTTCACCTACAGTCAAAGAGCATTCTGAACCCCACCAACGAGAGAATTGAACCAAATGTGACACACAGAACTCCCACGGCTAACAGAAAATAATGGAAGGGTTTCATGGGCATTGACCTTGAGTTTTGGAGTTGTAGTTCACCATATCCAGAGATCACTGTGGACTCAAACAATGATGGATCTGGACCAAATTTGGCACAGACACTCAATATGCCTAAATGTGAACATTGCTGGAATTTGGGGAAAATACACCCAGTGGCGCAGTGGGTTAAAGCACTGAGCTGCTGAGCTTGTTGATCGAAAGGTCGCAGGTTCGATTCCGGGGAGCGGCGTGAGCTTCCGCTGTCAGCCCTAGCTTCTGCCAACCTAGCAGTTCGAAAACATGCAAATGTGAGTAGATCAATAGGTACCGCTCCGGCGGGAAGGTAACAGCGCTCCATGCAGTCATGCCGGCCACATGACCTTGGAGGTGTCTACGGACAACGCTGGCTCTTCGGCTTAGAAATGGAGATGAGCACCACACCCCAGAGTCAGACATGACTGGACTTAAGGTCAGGGGACTACCTTTACCTTTACCTTTACACCTTGACATTTGGGAGTTATAGTTGCTGGGATTTATAGTTCACCTACAGTCAAAGAGCATCCTGAACCCCACCAAGGAGAGAATAGGGCCAAACTTCCCACACAGAACCCTCTATGACCAACAGGAAATACTGTGTTTTCTGGTCTTTGGTGACCCCTCTGACACCCCCTTCGTGACCCCCCCCCCATGGGTCCCCACCCACAGGTTGAGAAACACTGCTTTAGAGTCACCATAAATCAGAAATGATTTGAAACCACACAACAACAACAGGATTCCCACCCCCGTTGTCATCCTGCATCCAAGTGGAAGCCTCTGGTGAATCCCTTAAGTGGTTCTTCCACATTGTACTGGGCAGGAACACTGGATTTCTTTCCCTTTTGCAGGATGACAGACTCTTCTATGTGAAAGGATTAGGTTGTGTGCTAGGAGGCATTTCGTGGTGGCACTCCTCTCTTTCTTCCTTTCTTTTCTCTCTCTTATGCCTGAGGGTGAAAGCCCCATGAAAGCTACACTTTCAGATGCGCATCTCTTTTCTTTGGCCTCATAAGAGAGATGACTTCTCCCCTTGCTGCACCGTGACCTCTTGGAAGCCTTTCAAGATCCAGTGAGGGCACTGTTTTGAATAATTCCGGCTGTGTGTCATGCAGATGATCTCAGCCGTGAAGAAGATTTTGCTGTAGTTCGTCCTGTGATTGTGCCTGATGTTCATGATGAGAATGGAGATGAAAGGTTTTCTGGGCCTGGGTCTGTTGGCAATGGGGGCGAGGGCTTGCTTGGGCCAGAGTGCCCCTATGCCATTCTCTGCATTAATATCATTCACCAAACCATCTCCATCTTGACCCTCAGTGACATCATTCCCCACATCAGAAGCACCTTGCTCCTGAAACACAATCACAGGCTGAACTCCAACAGGGCAAGAGAAATGCTTTCCTTTCAGTTCCGGGGTCAGGAAATGCTTTATATTAATACAAAAGAAAGAATTGCCTCAATCTCGTCAACACTGGAATTTCTTGACGGTCTTGTTTCCAAGTGTTCCTAGTTTCATGTTCCAAGTTTGGCCAGGCCCCTGATCTGTGTATTGGATATTCATGCTGCCTTGTTCTGTGGATTTTGTACCTTTGAATCTCATGTGTTATACCTTATGCTTTGAAGTACACTGACTATTCTATTTCTTGGGACTATACTGTTTTTTACCATTTTTACTGCTTTGCCTACATTTATTTTTTGATAAACTACTTGCTGAATTTACCAAGCTGGCGTGGTGTTTAAGGTCAGAGGTCTGTGTTATTGTTTATATGTAAGTTATACTAATTGTACTGTTTTATTTGCTTTCTGTTTTGTTTTTACTGATGTGTTGTTGGGCTTGGCCTCATGTAAGCTGCCCCGAGTCCCCTTGGGTAGATGGTAGCGGGGTATAAATAAAGTTTTATTGTTGTTGTTGTTGTTATGTTCCTGCTCTGGAGTACAACAGATTTACTGTCAGCCCTCCACATTTGCCAATTTGATTATTCATGGATTTAATTAGTATGTTCATTTTAGGACTCCCTAGTTTCCTGCAGAACAAAGTTGACCATATGCGAGTTGTGCTGGAGGACCTAGAAAGTCCAAGAGAGACTCCTGGGCATTTGTAGGTCCTCCAGTATCATTCTGTGGTTGATTTCTGCAGAAGGTCCTACAGATTTGTAAATATTTACTGTTTCAGGTTATTTCCCCCACTTTTTTTGCAGGGATCCTACACCCCGAAACCCGTTGAATCTGTAATTCCATATATGTTCTGGAGATGAAGGAGAAAGTAGGAACTCCTGCAATTAGCATGCTGTGTAGCCTCCAGAGCCTCCCTCGGTTTCCCTGATGCCTCCTAGGCAACAGTCCCATGGATACCTGGACTTCCCAGTTTTGCCAGGCCGTGAGCAAGTGAGCTTGGGAGTTTCATTTCTTTACAGAGAGGCCCTGGAGCTCTTCTCTGGAGGCTCCCATGCTGTGGAGGAGGATGAAGGATTTGTAGCACCCTTTTATCCCAGGGAGTTGTTCAAGTTTCTCCTTAAAGCTGAAGAAGGGGAAGAGTTCTGTCGTGCGCTGGGCCTGTAACAGCTGTACTTTTCTATAGCGGGAAGCCAGGGGCGCCTCAAAGAGAGGATCTCAGGGATTTTTCTGAAGTGATAGTCTTTAGAGTCTTTGATGATGCAACAAAGTCTTTATTGTGGAACAAACAACAAATCTTCAATGGTTCAAACAACACTTCAAGGCTTTCTTAGTCTAGTCCTCAATGAGCTGGTACCTGTCTTTGATTAACTAAACTTTCTCTGTAGGAAAAACCCTTTTTAACCTCTCCCAGGCTGTTTACTATCTCTGCCTCATCGGTGTGGGTCCTACTACTGATTCCAAATGCGTCTGGGTATTGAGTAGACCTACCAGCCGAGGCTTGAAGATATTTCAGCTGGAGTTCCGTGGATCTGTAATACTGTATTGTCGAAGGCTTTCATGGCCGGAATCACTGGGTTGTTGTAGCTTTTTTCGGGCTGTATGGCCATGGTCAAGAGCAGAGGTCCTCAAACTTCTTAAACAGAGGGCCAGGTCACAGTCCCTCAAACTGTTGGAGGGCCGGATTATAATTTGAAAAAAAACGTGAATGAATGCAACCTGTACATATCTTATTTGTTGTGCAAATAACACTTAAAAATACAATAATTAAAATGAGGAACAATTTTAACAAATATAAACTTAATAGTATTTCAATGGGAAGTGTGGGCCTGCTTTTGGCTGATGAGATAGGATTGTTGTTGTTGTTGTTGTTGTTGTTGTGTGCTTTCAAGTCGTTTCAGACTTAGGCTGACCCTGAGCAAGGGCTGGGTAAATGACCTTGGAGGGCTGCATCCAGCCTCCGGGCCTTAATTTGAGGACCCCTGGTCTAGAGGCATTCTCTCCTGACGTTTCGCCTGCATCTATGGCAAGCATCCTCAGAGGTAGTGAGGTCTGTTGGAACTAGGAAAATTGGGTTTATATATCTATGGAATGACCAGGGTGGGACAAAGGACTCTTGTCTGCTGGAGCTAGGGGTGAATGTTTCAACTGACCACCTTGATTAGCAAAGAATGGGCTGACTGTGCTTGGAGCAAACTTTTGTTGAGAGGTACTTAGATGTCCCTGCCTGCTTCCTCTCTGTTGTTGTAATACTGTAATGCTGTTCTCCCTTCGAGAATTCTTAGAAACTTCAGGGCTGTTTTTCCTCTGATGCTGTGAGGCTGTGAGCTCTCAGCCAGAGCTTTTGGGACCTTTCTCCTGGAATTTCTGCTTCTGTATCCCCGGATGTTACCTTTTCCCTGGATGGTTATTGAGAAAGGAAGCTTTTCTACGGGACGAGCTGGTCTACGTCCTATAGCTTGGCTACCTTATATGAGACTGCCCAAAAAATGGCTCCTTTCCCTCCCAGAGCCCAGAACAAGGGGCGGAACCAAAGCTTAACTATGATTGACAGGAGGCCTGCCCTATGACTGCAAAACAGTTAACAGAAAGAAAATAAAGTTGGAGCTCCTGGTACAGCCGTCCCAGCACAGGAAGCGATCTCTGTATACAAAGAAGGACGGAATTCCTCCATTGGACAGAGGAGAATGTTGTGCTAGGTGTGGCCTTTTCAACTCTTTGTGCAAGATGCATCTGCATTTTTGAATGATGCCAAGTGTTTTATGTATTTAATTAAAATGCAGCTGATCTGAACACCTTCAGGGATCAGGATAGAGAGAAAAAAACACGCATAATGTGGTTTAGAAAACTGATGTGGCAGCTCTGTAGCAGCTTGAGAATCAAGTTCAGGCCTTTCCAAACGTTTTGTGTCAGTGACACACCATTTTTGTGCATGCATCATTTTGCGTCACAGGAATTCAGGTTTACTAGCAAACCAGAAGTTAAACTAGAGATATGAACATATACATAAGTTGCCATAACGAATACAACACAACATATTTCATGAAAACATTCGATTAATATTTTCTAAAACCTTGAGATTTATTACTTCCTAGCTTGGGCACCCGGCGTTACCCAGGTGACTTGAAAAAGTAGTTTTTTAATTGTATAATATGCATAAGGTTGTGGGTGAACTATAACTCACATCATGGCAGGTGAACCCCAAGAAAGTGCATCCTGTATTTGAAGTTTGTTATATTGGGCAAGTTTGCTCTAGATGCATCATTGGTGGGGTTCAGTGTGCTCTCTGGCTGCAGGGTAAACTACAACTCCCACTATGGTGAATCAGTCCCCATAAACTCCTCCAGTATGTTGAGTTATTATTTCATAGAATCCTAGAATCCTAGAGTGGGAAGAGACCTCCTGGGCCATCATCCAGTCCAACCCCATTCTGCCAAGAAGCAGGAATATTGCATTCAAAGCACCCCCGACAGATGGCCATTCAGCCTCATAAAATCAAAGAGTTGGAAGAGACCTCCTGGGCCTTCATCCAGTCCAACCCCATTCTGCCAAGAAGCAGGAATATTGCATTCAAATCACCCCTGACAAATGGCCATCCAGCCTCTGTTTAAAAGCCTCCAAAGAAGGAGCCTCCACCACACTCCCTCCAGGGCAGAGAGTTCCACTGCTGAACAGCTCTCACAGTCAGGAAGTTCATCCTAGAGTTGGAAGAGACCTCATGGGCCATCATCCAGTCCAACCCCATTCTGCCAAGAAGCAGTGTTGTAATCCACCAGTGTCTGTGCACACCAAGTTGTCCCTTGTTGTGAGCTGTGGTCCTCCCATTTCCTCCGCCTGCCTTTCCAGCAGAGACTGGGATCCCTCCTCTTTCCTCTCCGTGCCGTGCCGTCGTTGTGGGTTGGCCTCACCCAGTAGCAGCAGGAACTGGTCTGGTGATCTCAGGCCCAGCAGAAGAAGGGAGTGGGAGGAAGAGGAGGAGGAGAAGGAGGAGGAGGAGGCACGCTGCCCTGCTTGGCTGGCCGGACGGATTGCAATTGAAACCCTGGTCCCGGCCATAGCTGATGGGGCAAGGATGGGAGGCAGAGGCCCTGGCCAGTGGGGGGGCTTGACCCATTCCCTGGCTCCTTTGAGAGGGTGAGGCTCCAAACCCAACTTCAGGATGAAAGGGAAATACAAAGGTAAGGGTCTTCTTTGTGTACAACCGTCTCTTGCATAGAATCCTAGAGTTGGAAGAGACCTCCTGGGCCGTCATCCAGTCCAACCCCATTCTGCCCAGAAGCAGAGAAATTGCATTCAAAGCACCCTCGACAGATGGCCATCCAGCCTCTGTTTCAAAGCCTTCAAAGAAGGAGCTTCCACCACACTCCGTGGCAGAGAGTTCCACTGCTGAACAGCTCTCACAGTGAGGAAGTTCTTCCTAAAGTTCAGCTGGAATCTCCTTTCTTGTAGAGATTGATGTGGCAGCATCTCTAGAATGTACGTTTTTTGAGAAGTTACTTTGAGCTCTTGTGGTATACAAGTATGAGTAGGGGAGAGGAAGTCCTTGGGAGGAGGAAGGAGCAAGCTTCCTTTCTGCTGCACTGGAGACCAGGACGCAATGGAGGGATGGCTTCAAACTACAAAAAAGGAAGGAGATTCCACCTGAACATGAGGAAGAACTTCCTCACTGTAAGGAGAACTGTTCAGCAGTGGAACTCTCTGCCCCGGAGTGTGGTGGAGGCTCCTTCTTTGGAGGCTTTGAAGCAGAAGCTGGATGACCATCTGTTGGGGGTGCTTTGAAGGTGATTTTCCTGCTTCTTGACAGAATGGGGTTGGACTGGATGATGGTCCATGAGGTCTCTTCCAACTCTAGGATTCTAGGATTCTATGTTCAGCAGTGGAACTCTCTGTCCTGGAGTGTGGTGGAGGCTCCTTCTTTGGAGGCTTTGAAGCAGAGGCTGGATGGCCATCTGTCGGGGGTGCTTTGAATGCAATTCTCCTGCTTCTTGGCAGAATGAGGGTTGGACTGGATGGCCCACAAGGTCTCTTCCAACTCTAGGATTCTAGGTTTCTATGACTGTGAGAGCTGTTCAGCAGTGGAACTCTCTGCCACAGAGTGTGGAGGAGGCTCCTTCTTAGGTGGCTTTGAAACAGAGGCTGGATGGCCACCTGTCAGGGGTGCTTTGAAGGCGATTTCCCTGCTTCTTGGCAGAACGGGGTTGGATTAGACGGTCCACGAGGTCTCTTCCAACTCTAGGATTCTATGTTCAGCAGTGGAACTCTCTGCCCTGGAGTGCGAAGGAGGCTCCTTCTTCGGAGGCTTTGAAGCAGAGGCAGGGTGGCTATCTGTCGGGGGTGCTTTGAATGCAATTTTCCTGCTTCTTGGCAAAATGGGGTTGGACTGGATGACCCACGAGGTCTAGGATTATTTGATTCTATGATTGTACTGTGAGAGCCGTTCAGCAGTGGAACTCTCTGCCGCAGTGTGGTGGAGTGAAGCTTCTTCTTTGGATGTCCCACCAGGTCTCTTCCAAGTATTGGATTCTGTGATTCTAAGTCATAAGTGAGCAAAAACTGGAAGAGCGGTTGGGTTCTTGGCCATCCAAGGTGTTCTGAGGACATTGTTGGGAAGAAGAGATAAGGGTTGGTTTGGACTCGGCTCACCTAATCGGTTCCTCCGGTGCCAGTGTGTCTGGCTGACGGAGGAAAACATTGCTTTTCGTGGTGCGCACGTTATTAATTTTTCATCTTGCTTAATTGGTTTGCAGCTTTGCAATATTTTATTAATGCATTTTAATTCTTTTTTTAAAAAAATGTAATTTGTGTTGTTGCGAGTTTTCTGAATTGTATGGCCATGTTCTAACCATGATGGCAAACCTACGACACGTGTGTCAGCACTGACACGCATAGCCATTTTCGATGACACACGATCGCATGTGGCCGCAGACAGAGAAGATGGGGCCACATCCCAAGAAGGACATTTCATCTGTTGTTGTTGTTGTTGTTGTTGTTGTTGTTGCTTGAAACCATGTGGCAATGAGAGCGACCGATCTCACAAGGCAACGGGGACGTCTGTTGTTATCGTTGTTGTTGTTGTTGTTGTTGTTGTTGCTTGAAACCATGTGGCAATGAGAGCGACCGATCTCACAAGGCAACGGGGATGTCTATTGTTGTTGTTGTTTGAAACCATGTGGCAATGACAGCGACCGATCTCGCAAGGCAACGGGGACGTCTGTTGTTATCGTTGTTGTTGTTGTTGTTGTTGTTGTTGTTGTTGCTTGAAACCATGTGGCAATGAGAGTGACTGATCTCGCAAGGCAACGGGGATGTCTATTGTTGTTGTTGTTGTTGCTTGAAACCATGTTGCAATGACAGCGACGGGGATGTCTATTATTGTTGTTGTTGCTTGAAACCATATAGCAATGAGAGCGACAGATCTCGCAAGGCAGCGGGGATGTCTATTATTATTATTGTTGTTGTTGTTGCTTGAAACCATATAGCAATGAGAGTAACCGATCTCGCAAGGCAACGGGGATGTCTATTATTGTTTTTGTTGTTGTTGTTGTTGCTTGAAACCATGTGGCAATGAGAGTGACCAATCTCGCGAGTCAACGGGAATGTCTATTGTTGCTGTTGTTGTTGTTGTTGCTTGAAACCATGTGGCAATGAGCGACCGATCTTGCAAGGCAATGGGGATGTCTATTATTATTGTTGTTGTTGCTTGAAACCATGTGGCAATGAAAGCGACCGATCTCGCGAGGCAATGGGGATGTCTATTGTTGCTGTTGTTGTTGTTGTTGCTTGAAACCATGTGGCAATGAGAGTGACCAATCTCGCGAGTCAACGGGAATGTCTATTGTTGCTGTTGTTGTTGTTGCTTGAAACCATGTGGCAATGAGAGTAACTGATCTCTCAAGGCAACGGGGATGTCTATTACTATTATTGTTGTTGTTGTTGTTGCTTGAAACCATGTGGCAATGAGAGCGACCGATCTCACGAGTCAACGGGGATGTCTATTACTATTGTTGTTGTTGTTGCTTGAAACCATGTGGCAATGAGAGCGACTGATCTTGCAAGCCAATGGGGATGTCTATTATTATTATTATTATTATTATTGATTGAAACCATGTGGCAATGAGAGTGACCGATCTCGCAAGGCAACGGGGATGTCTATTGTTGTTGTTGTTGTTGTTGTTGCTTGAAACCATGTAGCAATGAGAGCAACCGATCTTGCAAGGCAACGGGGATGTCTATTATTATTATTGTTGTTGTTGTTGCTTGAAACCATATAGCAATGAGAGTAACCGATCTCGCAAGGCAACGGGGATGTCTATTATTGTTTTTGTTGTTGTTGTTGTTGCTTGAAACCATGTGGCAATGAGAGTGACCAATCTCGCGAGTCAACGGGAATGTCTATTGTTGCTGTTGTTGTTGTTGCTTGAAACCATGTGGCAATGAGCGACCGATCTTGCAAGGCAATGGGGATGTCTATTATTATTGTTGTTGTTGCTTGAAACCATGTGGCAATGAAAGCGACCGATCTCGCGAGGCAATGGGGATGTCTATTGTTGCTGTTGTTGTTGTTGTTGCTTGAAACCATGTGGCAATGAGAGTGACCAATCTCGCGAGTCAACGGGAATGTCTATTGTTGCTGTTGTTGTTGTTGCTTGAAACCATGTGGCAATGAGAGTAACTGATCTCTCAAGGCAACGGGGATGTCTATTACTATTATTGTTGTTGTTGTTGTTGCTTGAAACCATGTGGCAATGAGAGCGACCGATCTCACGAGTCAACGGGGATGTCTATTACTATTGTTGTTGTTGTTGCTTGAAACCATGTGGCAATGAGAGCGACTGATCTTGCAAGCCAATGGGGATGTCTATTATTATTATTATTATTATTATTATTGATTGAAACCATGTGGCAATGAGAGTGACCGATCTCGCAAGGCAACGGGGATGTCTATTGTTGCTGTTGTTGTTGTTGCTTGAAACCATGTGGCAATGAGAGCGACTGATCTCGCAAGGCAATGGGGATGTCTATTATTATTGTTGTTGTTGTTGCTTGAAACCATGTGGCAATGAGAGCGAACGATCTTGCAAGGCAACGGGGATGTCTATTATTGTTGTTGTTGTTGTTGCTTGAAACCATGTGGCAATGAGAGCGACCGATCTCGCAAGGCAACGGGGATGTCTATTGTTGTTGTTGTTGTTGTTGTTGTTGTTGTTGTTGCTGCTTGAAACCATGTGGCAATGAGCGACCGATCTCGCAAGGCAACGGGGATGTCTATTATTATTGTTGTTGTTGTTGCTTGAAACCATGTGGCAATGAGAACGACCGATCTCATGAGTCAACGGGGATGTCGGAAGGGGAGAAGCTGACTACCCACGAAAGATTACCACCACCACCACCACATCAGGTCTAGATGATTAAATATGGTTTTCTGTGGATGAACAGATGGCGACTATTGGATGGCGTATGTCGGTGATGGGCAACCTTTTGAGCTTGGTGTGTCAAAATTTGCCAAAAACCAGCACATAACTTGGGTGGGGTATCAACTTCAAGAGAGAAAAAATCATAATTTTGCAATATTTATAGTTTAAATAAGAAAAATGTATATATTCCAGGCTGAGTTATGGAGTGAACAATGCTCCAACGTGCAGATGTTAAATTTGTGGAGCCTTTTACAAGTTTAAGGATGGAATTGGATTGGCTCTTGTAAGGTGTACTTCCCTGTATGCATGTCGCCACGTGTCATCAAAAATAGCCATGCTTTGCAATTCTCATTCCTATAGTCCCTATATCCTCTCTTATCGATTTTAATAGGGTCTCCAGTGCCATGATAAACAGTACGGGGGGGGGGGGGGGGGGGCATCCCTATCTGGTGCCCTTTGTGATCAGTATTTTTTCAGTTAATTGATTATTGATTGATAATCTTGCCATCTGTTTTGAATAGATAGAATTATAGAATCATAGAATCCTAGAGTGGGAAGAGACCTCCTGGGCCATCCAGTCCAACCCCATTCTGCCAAGAAGCAGGAATGTTGCATTCAAATCACCCCTGACAGATGGCCATCCAGCCTCTGCTTAAAAGCTTCCAAAGAAGGAGCCTCCACCACACTCTCTTTGGGGCAGAGAGTTCCACTGCTGAACGGCTCTCACAGTCAGGAAGTTCTTCCTAATGTTCAGGCGGAATCTCCTCTCTTGTAGTTTGAAGCCATTGCTCCATTGCATCCTAGTCTCCAGGGAAGCAGAAAGGAAGCTTGCTCCCTCCTCCTCCCTGTGGCTTCCTCTCACATATTTATACATGGCTATCATGTCTCCTCTCAGCCTTCTCTTCTTCAGGCTAAACATGCCCAGTTCCCTAAGCCGCTCCTCATAGGGCTTGTTCTCCAGACCCTTGATCATTTTAGTCGCCCTCCTCTGGACACATTCCAGCTTGTCAATATCTCTCTTGAATTGTGGTGCCCAGAATTGGACACAATATTCCAGATGTGGTCTAACCAAAGCAGAATAGAGCATGGGGAGCATGACTTCCTTAGATCTAGACACTATGCTCCTATTGATGCAGGCCAAAATCCCATTGGCTTTTTTTGCCGCCACATCACATTGTTGGCTCATGTTCACCTTCCTGTCCACGAGGACTCCAAGATCTTTTTCACACGTCCTGCTCTCGAGCCAGGCATTGTCCCCCATTCTGTCTCTTTGCCTTTCATTTTTTCTGCCAAAGTGGAGTATCTTGCATTTGTCACTGTTGAACTTCATTTTGTTCAACAGATGGAATATATTGCGTTCTTATATGCAAACCCTATGTCTGTTTCCTCTAAGAGTAGTTTCATAAACTTCCAGCTTAGATTATCGAATGCTTTCTCTGCATCTAAAGAGAGCAGAGCTCGTTCTTTTTGTATGTTTATATCATAGTATTCAATGGTGTTTAGTACTGTTCTTGAGTTGTCTTTGGCACTTCTGCCTGTTAGAAAGCCCGCTTGCTCCTCCCCTATCCAGCCCGCTAGGAAACGTTTTAATCTTTTTTGCCAATATAGTGGCGTATATTTTATAGTCTGAGTTTAATAGGGATATAGGTCTGTAGTTTTGTTTTTCTCTCAAGTCCGAGTTTTCTTTTTTGATCAGTGCTGACACGCGTGTCATAGGTTCACCGTAATGGGCTGTATGTTCTGTGTCAGAAACTAGAGCTGATGTGGTCTAACCAATGCAATTTTCTGAATCTGCACCCCAAATAACCAAACTGAATCTAAAGTTGGCCAAAAACTGGTCCGGAACCCTTTTGGTCCTAATGCTGGAGCGTGATCCCTGGTGACCAAAAGGTTGGGAACCACTGATCTAGATAAAGTCCCACCAGATTCTCCTACTCTCCATCTTTGGTACTGATGTCTGGGCTGTAATCCCTGTCGTACCTTTCCTCTTCTCTTTGCCCATATGTCTCTAGAGCAGTGGTTCTCAACCTGGGGTCCCCAGATGTTTTTGGCCTTCAACTCCCAGAAATCCTAACGGCTGGTAAGCTGGCTGGGATTTCTGGGAGTTGTAGGCCAAAATACCTGGGGACCCACAGGTTGAGAACTACTGGTCTAAATCTATATAGTGACCTTAGGAGGCCCTCAAGGACCATCTGGATCTATATAGTAACCTTAGGAGGCCCTCAACGACCATCTAGGGCAGTGCTTCTCAAACCTGTGGGTCCCCAGGTGTTTTGGCCTTCAGCTCCCAGAAATCCTAACAGCTGGTAAGCTGGCTGGGATTTCTGGGAGTTGTAGGCCAAAACACCTGGGGAGGGACCCACAGGTTGAGGACCACTGCTCTAGAGCATCCTTCCCTTCCACTTGGTGGTTTCTGAGAGTGGCGGCACCAATCGTGGAGGCAGGAGGTTGGAGAAATATGTGGTTGAGCCACTTGGAGGTATCGTGGGAGTGGGAGTGATACTGGCCAAGTCCCACGGCTGGTCGAGTGAGATACCGGCAGGCAAGTCACCTGGGCGGCTGCCAGGTTGAGGAACCGGTGAATGGCAGGAAGAGGTGCCACACCGTCCCGGGAAGGGTTGACAGGTGGATGGGCCGAATTCCAAGGGCAGCTGGGCTGGAATCAGCCAGAGCCAGTGTTGCAACTTGGGATTCCAGTCAAAGCTTCCGAAAGCTATTTTATTTTAAAGTAATGTGTTTTCATTATTCATTACACAGTTCTAAAACAGCTCATTGCAGCAGTTCTTTACTTACTTCCTTACTTAGGCGATCCCTCATCCTCTGAGTATGATGGCCTTCCAAGTGTAGAGTCTGGATAGTGGCTGTGGAGTCTTATTCTTGACCCACATGTTCTCCCACAGTGTGGACATTGATTTCCAGGTGGAAGGAGGTCCTGGTCAGGGTTGCCTTGATGCACCTTCCTCTTGGCACGTTTCTCCCTTTCGCCCTCCATTTGTGCCTCTTCAGATTCTGCAGCACTGCTGGTCACAGCTGACCTCCAGTTACAGCGATCAAGGGCCAGGCTTTCCAATTCTCAATATCTATGTCACAGTTTTTAAAGTTGGCTTTAAGCCCATCTCTAAATCTCTTTTCCTTCCCACCACCATTCCGTTTTCCGTTCTTGAGTTGGAAGTAGAGTAACTGCTTTGGGAGATGGTGGTCAGGCATCTGGACAACGTGGCTGGTCCAGCGGAGTTGATGGCGGAGGACAATCGCTTCAATGCTTGTGGTCTTTGCTTCTTCCAGCATGCTGACGTTTGTCCACTTGTCTTCCCAGGAAATTTGCAGGATTTTCCAGATGGAATCATTCTAGGAGTTGAGTGTGACGTCTGTAGACAGTCCATGTCTCGCAGGCATATAACAGGGTTGGGAGGACAATAGCTTTATAAACAAGCCCCTTGGTCTCCCTACAGATGTCCTGGTCCTCAAACACTCTCTGCTTCATTCAGAAAAATGCTGCACTTGCAGAGCTCAGGCGGTGTTGTATTTCGGTGTTAGTGTTGACATCTGTAGACAGTCCACGTTTTGCAGGCATATAGCAGGGTTGGGAGGACAATAGCTTTATAAACAAGCCCCTTGGTCTCCCTATGGATGTCCCAGTCCTCAAACACTCTCTGCTTCATTCGGGAAAAAACTGCACTTGCAGAGCTCAGGTGGTGTTGTATTTCAGTGTCAATGTTGACATCTGTAGACAGTCCACGTCTCGCAGGATTATAGCAGAGTTGACTGCTGGAAGATAACTTTGGTTTCCTCGATGTGCAATGACAGGCCGGGCTTTTTGTATGCTTCTGCGAAGGTGTTGAGAGTGGCTTGTAGGTCTTCTTCTGAATGCGCACAGACTACATTATCATCGGCATATTGGAGTTCTATAGCAGATGTTGTTGTGACCTTGGTTTTGGTTAAATAGCTTGCCATCTGTCCGATAGTGCAACAGCGATGAGTAAGTCATTGCATCCTTTGTTGCGTTGCTGTTTGTTGTTATGACACTTTCCATGTTGTGTTATTTTACTTTTACTTTTCAAAGGGGAAAAAATTAAGGGTCGATAAATGAATGGCATAAAATGCATATCAAAATATCTTGAATGGCTCTTTACAGAAATAACATTGTTCCCACTTGTTATCTTGAGGAAAAAAACTAGAAGGCAAAGTTGTTTCCAAAAAGTGGGGGAGAAAGGGAAGGAAGGGTGCCAACGTGGGAAATGGGTATTTTGAAGGGAGTTGCGTGTACGTATAGCCTTGCAAAGGGAACCGGACGCCTTAGGCTCCTCGTGCATTTTTGGAGGTGAATCATGCCCGAAGGAGAGTGTGGGGTTGGGCAGGATGTGGGGCAAGACTGGGCCTCTTACTACGATCTGCACTAAACGGCGGCTGCTCTCCGCAGGACCTTTCTTTTTGCATTTGCCCATTCTCTGATCCCTGTTTACATGTACGTTTCCTGGAAGCACAGATTGCTGCTTGCAACACAGAGGAGGCCGCCTTACTCAGCATCACCGTTTCCCTTTGCAGAGAGGAGCAAACTTCTCCTCTCCATCGTGGGCCTTCCCAGATGTCGATGGGCTGCATCAGCCTTAACTCACCACAGCCTTGGATGAGGGAGGATGGGAGCTGTAGTTCAACAGCATCTGACTGGCCACATATGGCAAGTTTAGGGTTCTTCAAAGGCTATAGCCAGCCTTGGAGTCCATATGCCAAACCTTGGACTCTAACTCCTCTGTTTTTCTACTCTCCCACTGACTACAAGAGAGGAGATTCCACCTCAACATTAGGAAGAACTTCCTGACTGTGAGAGCCGTTCAGCAGTGGAACTCTCTGCCTCGGAGTGTGGTGGAGGCTCCCTCTTTGGAAGCTTTTAAGCAGAGGCTGGATGGCCATCTGTCAGGGGTGATTTGAATGCAATATTCCTGCTTCTTGGCAGAATGGGGTTGGACTGGATGATGGCCAAGGAGGTCTCTTCCAACTCTTAAGATGAACTTCCTGACTCTGAGAGTCGTTCAGCAGTGGAACTCTCTGCCCCAGAGTGTGGTAGGGGCTCGTTCTTTTGAAGCTTTGAAGCAGAGGCTGGATGGCCATCTGTTGGGGGTGCTTTGAATGCGATTGTACTGCTTCTTGGCAGAATGGGGTTGGACTGGATGGCCCAGGAGGTCTCTTCCAACTCTTAAGATGAACTTCCTGACTCTGAGAGCCGTTCAGCAGTGGAACTCTCTGCCCCGGAGTGTGGTGGAGGCTCCTTCTTTGGAAGCTTTTAAACAGAGGCTGGATGGCCATCTATCGGGGTGCTTTGAATGCAATATTCCTGCTTCTTGGCAGATTGGGTTGGGCTGGATGGCCCAGGAGGTCTCTTCCAACTCTTAAGATGAACTTCCTGACTCTGAGAGCCGTTCAGCAGTGGAACTCTCTGCCCCAGAGTGTGGTAGGGGCTCGTTCTTTTGAAGCTTTGAAGCAGAGGCTGGATGGCCATCTGTCAGGGGTGCTTTGAATGCAATATTCCTGCTTCTTGGCAGAATGGGGTTGGACTAGATGATGGCCCAGGAGGTCTCTTCCAACTCTTTGATTCTATGATTGTAAATTGCCAATGTATATTAGTGAGTAGTAACTAATTTGATGTTGATATTGGTTTTGCATTTTAAATATAATTTATTTTTTGATTTTCTGTTGTGTTTTTGTATTTATATTGTGTTTACTGTATTGATGGACGTGGCCTTATGTAAGCCGCCCCAAGTCCCCTCGGGGGAGATTTTATTTATCGTGTCAGGGGCAACCAGACATTTGTATTACATTTCTAACAGAACAAAACAAGCAAACAGATAAACAAAACACAAAGTTTGCAAGCTTGGTAGTGGATTCTCTCCTGACGTTTCGCCTGCATCTATGGCAAGCATCCTCAGAGGTAGTGAGGTCTGTTGGAACTAGGAAAATGGGTTTATATATCTGTGGAATAATGACCAGGGTGGGACAGAGAACTCTTGTCTGCTGGAGCTAGGTGGGAATGTTTCAACTGACCACCTTGATTAGCATTTGATGGCCTGGCAGTGCCTGGGGGAATCTTTTGTTGAGAGACGATTAGATATTTCATTTATTTATTTATCGTGTCAGGGGCAACCAGACCATTGTATTACATTTCTAACAGAACAAAGTAAACAAACAGATAAAAAAACACAAAGTTTGCAAGTTTGGTAGTTGATTAAATGTCCTTTGACCAGTCTCTGGCCCCTTGGAGTGCCTCTGGTGTTGCTGCAAGGAGGTCCTCCCTTGTGCATCATGTGGCAGAAGGGCTCAGGGTGCATTGCAGCAGGTGGTCAGTGGTTTGCTCTTCTTCTCCACACTCGCATGTCGAGGATTTCACTTTTTGGCCCCATTTCTTGAGGTTGGCTCTGCATCTCGTGGGGCCAGAGCGCAGTCTGTTCATCGCTTTCCAAGTTGCCCAGTCTTCTGTGTGCTCAGAGGGGAGTCTCTCATTTGGTATCAGCCATGGGTTGAGGTTCTGGATTTGAGCCTGCCACTTTTGAGATCTCGCTTGCTGAGGTGTTCCAGCGAATGTCTCTGTAGATGTAAGAAAACTATGTCTTGATTTAAGTCATTGAAGTGCTGGCTGATACGCAAACGGGGGATGAGCTGGAGATGTCTCAGCCTTGGTCCTTTCACTATTGGCTGCTCCTTCCCGGCGGATGTCAGGTGGTGCAATACCGGCTAAGCAGTGTAATTTCTCCAGTGGTGTGGGGCGCAGACACCCTGTGATAATGCGGCATGTCTCATTCAGAGCCACATCTACTGTTTTAGTGTGGTGAGATGTGTTCCACACTGGGCATGCATACTCAGCAGCAGAGTAGCACAGCACAAGGGCAGATGTCTTCACTGTGTCTGGTTGTGATCCCCAGGTTGTGCCAGTCAGCTTTTGTATGATGTTATTTCTAGCGCCCACTTTTTGCTTGATATTCAGGCAATGCTTCTTGGGGGAGATGGAGGCAGGGTATAAATAAAGTTTTGTTATTATTATTATTACTGTAGCAAAGTGGTACCACAAGGCATTTCATCGCCCCAACATCAGGCTACTGAAATGCATAGGGCATAAAATATGTTTATTTGACAATGTATATAATATGTATGTACAAAATGCAAAAACAAATATATATAAATAAAAATGTCATGTTCGTTTGGGATTAACAGAACTCAAAAACCACTGGACGAATTGACACCAAATTTGGACACAATACATGTATCAGGCCAACAAGTGACCATCACTCATAAAACACTTAAAAACATAGCAGAAGGGACTTAAAAAGCAAAAAAAAAAACCCCAAAATTACATTACAACACATTTGCAAAAACACATATATGCACATATACACAAATATATACACACATATATACACACACAAAACACATATACACAGACTGGGCCTCAGCAACACATGGCAGAGCACAGCTAGTATAAAATATTTTTTACCTTCAAGGTCATGTGGCTATTACCTTCCTGCCAGAGCGGTACCTGTTGATCTACTCACATTTGCATGTTTTCAAACTAATAGCTGGGGCTAACAGTGGGAGCTCACCCTGTTCGCTGGATTTGAACCACATGGAATTCTGTTACCTTCCCGTTGAAGCAGTACCTGTTGATCTACTCACATTTGCATGTTTTCGAACTGCTAGGTTGGCAGAAGCTGGGGCTAACAGCGGGAGCTCACTACGTTCCATGGATATGAACCGCATGGAATGCTATTACCTTCCCACCAGAGTGGTACCTGTTGATCTACTCACATTTGTATGTTTTCGAACTGCTAGGTTGGCAGAAGCTGGAGCTAACAGTGGGAGCTCACCATGTTCCCCAGATTCGAACCACATGGAACGTTGTTACCTTCCCGCCAGAGCGGTACCTGTTGATCTGCTCTCTTTTGCATGTTTTCGAACTGCTAGGTTGGCAGAAGCTGGGGCTAACAGTGGGAGCTCACCCTGTTCCCCAGATTTGAACCGCATGAAACGCTGTTACCTTCCATCCAGAGTGGTACCTGTAGATCTACTCTCTATTTGCATGTTTTCGAACTGCTAGGTTGGCAGAAGCTGGGGCTAACAGTGGGAGCTCACCCTGTTCCCCGGATTTGAACCGCATGGAACGCTGTTACCTTCCCGCCAGAGCGGTACCTGTCGATCTACTCACATTTGCATGTTTTCGAACTGCTAGGTTGGTAGAAGCTGGGGCTAACAGCAGGAGCTCACTCTGTTCCCCGGATTTGAACTGCCGACCTTTCGATCAGCAAGGTCAGCAGCTCAGCACTGCAGCAGTGGGGGCTCCTTTTGATGGGAACTATAGTCCGACCATAAATGAAGGGCCAATCAATGCCCAGCCTTGACATACAAGCAATGCTTTACGATTTATTGTGTGCCTTCA
Source organism: Anolis sagrei (assembly GCF_037176765.1). Lineage (NCBI taxonomy): Eukaryota > Metazoa > Chordata > Lepidosauria > Squamata > Anolidae > Anolis > Anolis sagrei. The sequence goes on from NC_090028.1 coordinate 43,716,708, forward strand.
AGTCGTTTCTGGTGTTTATAGTGACAATAACAGGAACCGATCTATAATGTTGTTTCATGCAAGATGTGTGCTGAAGGGGGTTTGCCCTTGCCTTCCCGTGAGGCTGAGAGAGTGTGACGTGGCCAAGCTCACCCAGTGAGTTTCCTTGTCCAAGTAAAGGTTGGAACCCTGGTTTTGGAGTCCTAGGCTCCATCGAGACTGACCAGGTAGTCCCAGGCTCCCAGGTAGCTTCCCAATTTTGCATTCCCCAATAATTACAGAAACCAATTGCAGTGAACCAGAGAGCAGAGCAGAGGCCAAGTGCCAACGCAAGAGCACGAGACGGAGCCTCCTCCACACTCTGGTTGTGCTCCTGGCGCTGTGTGGGTGTCAAGGTTGCGTTGTTGGTGCTCAAAGCCTTCGAGCGTGAGTTTCACTTGACAAATGACCCAGCAGTCACACCACACGCCAGTCTACATGTTTGAGGAGCACGGAAAACACAACCCGTCACCTGGAATTCGGAGTGAACCAGATCGGAGTTTAGTTTTTCAGCCCTTTTTTAGGCAGAAAAAGGCCCCCCTCAGCTTATGCTCGAGCCCAAGTTATTTATTATTTGACTCTGTTGTTGTTGTTGTTACATTTATTATTTTACTCTATTATTATTATTATTATTATTACTATTATTATTATTACATTTATTATTTTACCCTATTATTATTGTTATTACATTTCCATTATTTTACTCTCGAGTCCAAGTTATTTATTATTTGACTCTGTTGTTGTTGTTATTACATTTATTATTTTACTCTATTATTATTATTATTACATTTATTATTTTACTCTATTATTATTATTATTATTATTGTTATTATTACATTTCCATTATTTTGCTCTATTATTATTATTATTATTATTATTATTATTACATTTCCATTATTTTACTCTATTTATTATTATTACATTTCCATTATTTTACTCTATTTATTATTATTACATTTCCATTATTTTACTCTTATTTATTATTGTTATTATTACTTTTATAATTTTACTCTATTTATTATTGTTATTATTACATTTCCATTATGTTATTATTATTATTATTATTATTAAACTTTATTTGTATCCCGCTAACATCTCCCGAAGGATTCGATGCGGCTTACAAAGGCCAAGGCCCTCAATAAAACAATAGCATAACAAATACACAACTTAAAGCAAATAAAAAACAATTAAAGCAATATCAAAACAACACAAATATTTTACTCTATTTATTATTATTACATTTCCATTATTTTACTCTATTATTATTGTTATTATTACATGTCCATTATTTTACTCTATTTATTATTATTACATTTCCATTATTTTACTCTATTTTTTTATTATTATTATTACATTTCCATTATTTTACTCTTATTTATTGCTGTTATTATTACATTTATAATTTTACTCTATTATTGTTATTATTATTACATTTCCATTATTTTACTCTATTTATTATTATTATTATTATTATTATTACATTTCCATTATTATACTCTATTTATTATTGTTATTATTGAATTTATTATTTTACTCTTATTATTATTACATTTCCATTATTTTACTCTTATTTTTTATTATTATTAGTACATGTATTATTTTACTGTTATTATTGTTCTTATTACATTTCCATTATTTTACTCTATTTATTATTGTTATTATTACATTTTCATTATTTTACTCTATTATTGTTATTATTGAATTTATTATTTTACTCTATTATTGTTGTTATTATTACATTTCCATTATTTTACTCTTATTTATTATTGTTATTAGTACATGTATTATTTTACTCTATTATCATTGTTATTATTATATTTCCATTATTTTACTCTATTTATTATTGTTATTATTACATTTATTATTTTACTTTATTATTATTATTATTATTATTATTATTATTATTATTATTATTATTACATTGGAGGCGCAGTGGGTTAAACCCTTGTGCCGGTAGGACTGAAGGTCGCAGGTCGCAGGTTCGAATCCGGGGAGAGGCGGATGAGCTCCCTCTGTCAGCTCCAGCTCCTCACACGGGGACATGAGAGAAGCCTCCCGCAAGGATGATAAAACATCAAATCATCCAGGCATCCCCTGGACAACATCCTTGCAGACAGCCAATTCTCTCACACCAGAAGTGACTTGCAATTTCTCAGGTCGCTGCTGACATGACAAAAAAAAATTATTACATTTCCATTATTTCACTCTATTAATACTGTTATTATTACATTTCCATTATTTTGTTTAGTTTTTTGTCGTAAAATTAAGTGCCTCGGCTTATATACGGTACGTCTCCTGTGTTCCCAAGTAGCCCGACGTGTGATCCAATATAACTGCCGGCATAGTGACCTTGTTTGTTGTGTACTAATCTTGTTGTGTTTCTAATAATAATAATAATAATAATAATAATAATAATAATAACAATATGGGGGCCCCGGTGGCGCAGTGGGTTAAAGCGCTGAGCTGCTGAGCTTGTTGACCAAAAGGTCGCAGGTTTGATTCCAGGGAGCGGCGTGAGCTTCCGCTGCCAGCCCCAGCTTCTGCCAACCTAGCAGTTCGAAAACATGCAAATGTGAGTAGATCAATAGGTACCGCTCCGGCGGGAAGTTAACAGCGCTCCACGCAGTCATGCCGGCCACATGACCTTGGAGGTGTCTACGGACAACGCTGGCTCTTCGGCTTAGAAATGGAGATGAGCACCAACCTCCAGAGTCAGACATGACTGGACTTAATGTCAGGGGAAAACCTTTACCATTTTTAATAATAATAATAATAATAATAATAATAATAATACATTTTATTTATATTCTCCCCTTCTCAGAGCGGTTTACAGCGTTTACAGTAGACATAGGCAAACATTCAGTGCCTTACAATCACATACAATGAGGCACACGAACACAGACAAGGCAAAGGCTTCTCCCTTCCTTTCCGGCTTCTGGAGGCAGTGCTGGTCTCTGGCTCTGGGAGAAGGGTTTTCCTCCATTTCCAAGCCGAGGAGCCTGCGTTGTCACCTCCTGGTCGTGTGGCCGGCAAGACTGCTTGGAGCAACTCTTTGCCTTTTCCTGCCGAAGCAATACTTATTTATCTACTCACATTTGCATGTTTCCAAACTTCTAGGCTGGCAGGAGCTAGGGCTAACAGCGGGAGCTCACCCTGCCCCGTGGATTCGAACTGCCAGCCTTCAGGTCAGCAGTTCAGCCGCGCAAGGGTTTAACCTATAATGCCGCCACAGACCATTAGTAAATGTTCTATTTGTATACCTTTTTTAATGTACCTGGGGTTGCACCAAATTTTCAGGTCAGCAGTTCAGTAGCACAGGAGTTTAATGTACTGTGCCTGCACAGCCGATTAGTAAATGTTCTATTTGTATACCTTTTTTTAACGTACCTGGGGTTGCACCAAATTTTCTCAGGTGGGCAAAGGTGAAGGCCACCTGGTCTGGGCTTGGCAGAGGGAAGGAGGGCACATTCTTTGGCTTGCAGGACTCTCTGCTCCTTGTAAGATCTTCTCCTTGCCGCACTCCCACGGTTTTTCCATTTTAAATTGCTACTTACTGGTAATAAGGGGCCAGAAATAAACCCTGTGGATGATGTGCAGCTGGGGAAGCGGCCTCGCAGGGGAGGCGCTGGAGCCCAGGCCGGCTCTTGGCAAGCCTGGCTTGGAGATCGTGTCCAGGGAGCAGAAGACTCCCTCCAGCCAAGTGCCGGGGTCACGACTTGCTCCCCAGATGCTATGTATGCAAAACCAGGTGTGGTTTGAAACACAGCTTCCCAAACTTTTCATGTTGGAGACATTTTTTTGGACATGCAGCATCGGTGGGGTTCAGTGTGCACTCTGGTTGTGGGGGAAACTACAACTCCCACTATGGCGAGTCAGTCCCTCAAACCACTCCAGTAGTTATGAGTTCGTCATGAGGGTGTCTGTGTGCCAAGTTTGGTCCAGGTCCACCCTTGGTGGAGGTCACAGTTTCTCTGGTTGTGGGTAAACTACAACTCCCAGAAAGGAAGGTCAGTTTCAGCATATCAGGTCTTTGTGCCAAGTTTGGTCCAGATCCAGATCTGGCCAGGTTTGGCCCAGATCCATCAGTGGTTACATTCACAGTACTGTCTGGATGTAGGTGAACTAAAACTCCCAGAAACGAAGGTTAGTTCCCCCTCCCCCCCAACCCCTCCAGTAATCAAATTTCAGCATGTCAGGTCTTTGTGTCAGGTTTGGTCCAGATCTGGATCTGGATCCGGATCCGGATCCGGATCTGGATCCATCGGTCCAGATCCATCGGTGTTTACGTTCACAATGCTCTCTGGGTGTAGGTGAACTACAACTCCCAGAAAAGAAGGCCAGTTTTCCCCAAGCCCCTCCAGTAATCAAATTTCAGCATGTCAGGTCTTTGTGTCAGGTTTGGTCCAGATCCATCGTTGTTTGTGTTCACAGTGCTTACTGGTTGTGCGTGAACTACAACTCCCAGAAAGGAAGGCCAATTCCTCCCAAACCCCTCCAGTAATCAAATTTCAGCATATCAGGTCTTTGTGTCGGGTTTAGTCCAGATCCATCATTGATGGAGGTGACAGTTTCTCTAGTTGTGGGTAAACTGCAACTCCCAGAATGGAAGGTCAGTTTCAGTATATCAGGTCTTTGTGCCGAGTTTGGTCCAGATCCATCAGTGGTTACATTCACAGTGCTGTCTGGATGTAGGTGAACTACAACTCCCAGAAAGGAAACCCAGTTCCCCCCAAACATATCCAGTAATCAAATATGGGCATATCAGGTATGCATGCCAAGTTTGGTCCAGATCCATCAGTGTTTGCATTCACAGTGCTCTCTGAATGTAGGTGAACTACAACTCCCAGAAAGGAAAACCAGTTCCCCCAAACCCCTCCAGTAATCAAATTTCGGCACATCAGGTCTTTGTGTCAGGTTTGGTCCAGATCCATCGGTGTTTGCGTTCACAGTGCTCTCTGGTTGTGGGTGAACTTCAACTCCCAGAAAGGAAGGTCAGTTTCAGCATATCAGGTCTGTGTGCCAAGTTTGGTCCAGATCCATTGGTGTTTACGTTCACAGTGCTCTCTGGATGTAAGTGAACTACAACTCCCAGAAAGGAAGGGCAGTTCCCCCCAAACGCCTCCAGTAATCAAATTTCGGCATATCAGGTCTGTGTGCCAGGTTTGGCCCAGATCCATCAGTGGTTACATTCACAGTACTGTCTGGATGTAGGTGAACTAAAACTCCCAGAAAGGAAGGTCAGTCCCCCCCCCCCAACCCCTCCAGTAATCAAATTTCAGCATGTCAGGTCTTTGTGTCAGGTTTGGTCCAGATCCATCAGAGTTTGCGTTCACAGTACTCTCTGGTTGTGGGTGAACTACAACTCCCAGAAAGGAAGGTCAGTTCCCCCTAAACATCTCCAGTAATCAAATATTGGCATATCAGGTCACTGTGCCAAATTTGGTCCAGATCCATCAGTGGTTACATTCACAGTGCTGTCTGGATATAGATGAACTACATCTCCCAGAATGGAAGGTCAGTTCCCTCCAAACCCCTCCAGTAATCAAATTTTGGCATATCAGGCCTTTGTGTCGGGTTTGGTCCAGATCCATCATTGGTGTAGGTCACAGTTTCTCTGGTTGTGGGTAAACTACAACTCCCAGAAAGGAAGGTTAGTTTCAGCATATCAGGTCTTTGTGCCAAGTTTGGTCCAGATCCATCGGTGTTTACGTTTACAATGCTCTCTGGTTGTGGGTGAACTACAACTCCCAGAAACGAAGGTCAGTCCCCGTCCCCCCCAAACCCCTCCAGTAATCAAATTTCAGCATGTCAGGTCTTTGTGTCAGGTTTGGTCCAGATCCATCCGTGTTTACGTTCACAATGCTCTCTGGATGTAGGTGAACTACAACTCTCAGAAAGGAAGGTCAGTTCCCCACAAACCCCTCCTGTAATCAAATATTGCCATATCAGGTCTGGGTGCCAAGTTTGGTCCAGATCCATCAGTGTTTGCATTAACAGTGCTCTCTGGTTGTGGGTGAACTACAACTCCCAGAAAGGAAGCCCAGTTCCCCCCAAACCCATCCAGTAATCAAATTTTGGCACATCAGGTATACGTGACAAGTTTGGTCCAGATCCATCAGTGTTTGCGTTCACAGTGCTCTCTGCTTATGGATGAACTACCTGTGGTGGAGGAAAGACATACAATGTAGAATGGCATTGTCCCCGTATGAAAGCCTTCACTTGGCTGGTGGGCAGTGTGGTGTCTGTGGTGGACATTAGCAGGGTCTTGGACATGTTCATGGCGCTCACTATAACCTGCAGTGTCATCGGAAGGAGGGCCTTTCATGTGTCTTGAGAGAGAGTCAGAGACACTGGGATGCCTGTGGTGGAGGAAACACATACAATCTAGGATGGAATGGTCTCTGTATGAAAACCTTCCCTTGGGTGGTGGGCAGTGTGGTGTTTGTGCAGGACATTGGCAGGACTCTTGGACATGTTCATGGCACTCGCTATAACCTGCAGTGTCATCGGAAGGAGGGCCTTTCATGTGTCTTGTGAGAGAGTCGGAAACACTGGGATACCTGTGGTGGAGGAAACACATACAATCTAGGATGGAATGGTCCCTGTATGAAAGCCTTGGGTGGTGGGCAGTGTGGTGTTTGTGGAGGACATTGGCAGGGTCTTGGACGTGTTCATGGCACTCGCTATAACCTGCAGTGTCATTGGAGGGAGGACCTTTCATGTGTCCTGAGAGAGAGTCAGAAACACTGGGATGCCTGTGGTGGAGGAAACACATACAATCTAGGATGGAATGGTCCCCGTATGAAAGCCTTCACTTGGGTGGTGGGCAGTGTGGTGTTGGTGGAGGAAACACATACAATCTAGGATGGAATGGTCCCCGTATGAAAGCCTTCACTTGGGTGGTGGGCAGTGTGGTGTTGGTGGAGGAAACACATACAATCTAGGATGGAATGGTCCCCGTATGAAAGCCTTCACTTGGGTGGTGGGCAGTGTGGTGTTGGTGGAGGAAACACATACAATCTAGGATGGAATGGTCCCCGTATGAAAGCCTTCACTTGGGTGGTGGGCAGTGTGGTGTTGGTGGAGGAAACACATACAATCTAGGATGGAATGGTCCCCGTATGAAAACCTTCACTTGGGTGGTGGGCAGTGTGGTGTTTGTGGAGGACATTGGCAGGACTCTTGGACATGTTCATGGCACTCGCTATAACCTGCAGTGTCATCGGAAGGAGGGCCTTTCATGTGTCTTGAGAGAGAGTCGGAAACACTGGGATGCCTGTGGTGGAGGAAACACATACAATCTAGGATGGAATGGTCCCTGTATGAAAGCCTTCTCTTGGGTGGTGGGCAGTGTGGTGTTTGTGGAGGACATTGGCAGGACTCTTGGACATGTTCATGGTGCTCACTATAACCTGCAGTGTCATCGGAAGGAGGGCCTTTCATGTGTCCTGAGAGAGTGTCGGAAACACTGGGATGCCTGTGGTGGAGGAAACACATACAATCTAGGATGGCATTGTCCCCTAGGGTGGTGGGCAGTGTGGTGTCTGTGGTGGACATTAGCAGGGTCTTGGACATGTTTATGGCGCTCACTATAACCTGCATTGAATGAAGAACCATTGATGTGTCCTGCGTTGTGGGAGCTGTAGCTATTTGTGGAAGTGGGAACCTCTCAGTGGAAGTCATCCACACACACACACACACACACACATATTTCCACCTTTGTTATGTGTATAGATTTTATGTCCAAGAAGTCCTGGAACTTACATCCGACTCATGAATTCCTGACTGAGCAGCCATTCTCCGCTTCCCAATCTTGGGGGTGGAATCCATGTCCTCTGGATCTAGAACACAGGGGTGCCCGGGGGGGAGGTCCTCTGGGACGGAACTCCCGCTACCTGGAACCTCTGGCTGTTGGTGGAGCGACTCCCGCTTGGCTGACAGGAAAGGCCCATCCCAGGCGCCGGGCTTTGCGCGCCCGCCTTTGAAAGGCTTGGGGACAAACAAGCCAGCGCTTCCTCCCATTGTTTCTGCTTTTCCTTGCGAGGCTTTTCTGAGACAGGAAAGACGGAGGCTTGCGTTACCTTGTTCTGAAGTCCTGAACGCAGGCTTCCTTTTCCTTCCAGGGACACATCACCCATTACGTCCGACCCAAAGCACCGAGTCAGATTTAATCGTGGATTTTGCACTCCTGTCTTGCATTTCAGTCTTTGTTCTGAGTATTTTAATATGTCTTTTATAAAAATACGTTTTACTATGATTTATTTATTTATTTATGTATTGACTTTGCTTCTATACGGCTGTATCTCAAGCCCGAAGGCGACTCACGGCGGTTCACAAACAGTAAAAACAGTAGAAACAGCAGTGGTTCCATACAACATATAACAATTGACTCAACACATTATCCATAAATTACCAATAAGCAATTGCAATGCACAATTATTATAAAAAACAACCGTACCCAATCTTCTCACCATCCAAGCGTAGTCCAGGTTCGTCGTCCATTGTTCCGTTCCTATGTTCCATTACCAGATTGCACTAAATTACTCAAACGCCTGCACAAACATCCAGGTCTTCACCTTTTTGCGGAATACCGCAATGATTGTGTGATTTTGTGTGATTTTATCTGTGTTCTAACCCACCTTGAGTCACAAGGAGAGGTGGGTGAGAAATAAAATTATTATTGGGTTCTTGTAGGTTTTTTCGGGCTATATGGCCATGTTCTGGAGGCAATTTTTCTCCTGATGTTTTGCCTGCATCTATGGCAAGCATCCTCAGAGGTAGTGAGGTCTGTTGGAACTAGGAAAAATGGGTTTATATATCTGTGGAATAATGTCCAGGGTGAGACAAAGGACTCTTGTCTGCTGGGGCTAGATGTGAATGTTTCAGTTGATCACCTTGATTTGCATTCAATGGCTTGAAAAGTGCCTGGGGGCAATCTTTTGTTGAGAGTGATTTTATGTGCCTGGTTGTTTCCCCTCTGTTGTTTTGCTGTTGTGATTTTAGAGTTTTTTAATACTGGTAGCCAGATTGTGTTCATTTTCATGGTCTCTTCCTTTCTATTGAAATCGTCCACCTGCTTCTTGTGGATTTCAATGGCTTCTCTGTGTAGCCTGACGTGGTGGTTGTGAGCGTGGTCCAGAGTCTTTCCAGTTTGATCTTTAAATCCTCGTATCATGTCAGCTTCTCCAGTTGTTTCTCTTCAATCCTGCTCTCGCTTGGGATTGCAACATCAATGATCCATACTTTATGTTGTTGCTGCTATTGTTGTTGTTATTATTTGAAACACAACAAGATGAGTCCACAGCAGACACTCTTCTGGCACATGTCTAGGACTGTGTGATGTATCAGCGAATGATGTGTGCAGATCCCAGTAAAGTGGCCTTCTGCAGCTGGCAGATGGTAATTTTGTCAGTGCTGATTGTGTTTAAGTGCAGGCCAAGGTCTTTAGGCACTGCACTCAGTGCGTCCATCACCACTGGGACCACCTTGACTGGATTATTATTATTATTATTATTATTATTATTATTATTATTTGAAACACAACAAGATGAGTCCACAGCGATGAGTCCACTCTGCTGACTGTTGTACTGGATCACATGTTGGACCCTTCCCAAGTGTCTAGGACTGTGTGATGCATCGGTGAATGATGTGTGCAGATCCCAGTAAAGTGGCCTTCTGCAGCTGGCAGATGGTAATTTTGTCAGTGCCAATTGTGTTTAAGTGCAGGCCAAGGTCTTGAGGCAATGCGCCCAGTGTGCCCATCACCACTGGGACCACCTTGACTGGCTTGTGCCAGAGTCTTTGCAGTTTGATCATTAAATCCTCGTATTGTGTCAGCTTTTCCAGTTGCTTCTCATCAGTCCTGCTTATTATTGTCCTGGGAGAAACCACAGCAGACCTTTCTGGTCTTGAGGTCAAGTGTCAACGCCCATCTCCATTTCTAAGCCAAAGAGCCAGCGTTGTCCGTAGACACCTCCAAGGTCATGTGGCCACTGGCATGACTAAACAGAGTGCTGTTACATTCCCATCGGAGCGGTACCTATTGAACTACTCACATTTGCATGTTTTCTTTATTAATTAATATTTTATTTGATTAGGTCACAAAAGGGACATGAGGTGGGGGTGTGGGGTACATTAGGGTAACGTTAGTTTATATCCTAAAAGGAAGTACAATCTCAAAGAGTGGAGGGGGCATACATAGAAAGTGGGGAGAAGAAAGAGAAGAAAAGAAAGGAAGAGAAGAAAGGTTGATAGTAGGACAACATACACACGTTTATGACATTTGCATATTTTTTGGCTAGGCTGGCAGAAGCTGGGGCTAACAGCGGGAGCTCACGCCACTCCCCAGATTCGAACCTGCGATCTTTCATACCTGGATCCTCTTTTTGCAGCGATATGTTTACTCATGGTGTATAGAAAAGGTAGATCAACAATAGTTTTAAGAGGAAGATGGAGGCCGTGGGATGTGACACAGCGCGTGTCCCCAAACCTTGTGGAATGCCATTCTCCGCCTTTCCAGGAGCGTCTTGCTAGTTGACAGTCGAGCCGCGTGTTGGGAAACACACCTTGCTGGTTTGACAGCATTCGTTGTGAAAGGTGCAATTTGTCACTCCTTCGGTGTTTTGTCGGCAGTCTTTGGGAAATAGTTTTGCTTTTGTTTTTTCATTTTGGAAATGCAACGTGAATGTCACCGAAGAGAATGCAAGACCTGCAATTTCTACCAAGTAGTTAAGTGCAACCGTTTAAAGAAGAAAAGCATCCTGCATGTTGTAGTAGAACCTCCTGGTATTGTTACTCCTGATAGTATGAGTGGCAGAAGAGGGAAAAGGTGTGCTCAGGAGTTAAGTGAGGAACAGCAAAGGAAGAGGATTCGGGAAATACTTACGTCGCCCACTGATGAAGATTCCTTCGAGGGGTTTTTGAAAGTGAAATGAGTGAGGAGGAGGAAGGCGTTTCGGAGGATGTAAGCAGGGGAGTTGAGAGGTCTACTCGAGAGTCGGGATCCGACGAGGAGTGTCAAAGGAAAAAGATCCGGGAGATACTTAATGCTCTCACAGAGGAGGAACATTTCATGGGTTTCACTGGGAGTAATGGGTCTGGGAGTGACGAGGAGGAGGATGGGTCATTTGACGGGACCAAGGTTCAAGAGGTTCGAGATATCTGTACTCAACCAACATCTAGTGACACGTTTGCAGGGTTTTCTGCTGGTGGGGATTGGCAATTTGGAGATCCTGTGGACTCATGGGGAAACCCAAGTCTTGACAAGCGATGGAAGAGTTGGAGGGATGGGCGTTGGTGTTCAGCTGTAGAAGCTAAACCAGCTGAAAGTGATGATGATGGGGCGGAGGGCAGCTCATAATCGGGTGAGGAATTGTAGATAAAAGTAAGCCTCAAAATGTTAGAACTTTGCAGTAGGCAAAGTGTTGATTTCGTGCCTTGGGTCTTGTCGCTGTCACGTTCGTGTTGGGTTTGGGTTCTGGATCTGCAGGTTGCTGTTTTTCTTCGTGTTACCTACTGGCTTGGATTCTCGTAAGTGTGGATTTCCCTTTCCTTGACTTCGGATTGATTTTGACGAAAATGACGCTGCCTACGTGGACTTTGGAACCTTGCAAATTTGGACTTGGCTTTACTCGACTTTGGACTACTTTTGACGACGGCTTTTGCTTCACGGACCTTTGTTTGCTTGCTCCTTATCTACTGCATTATTTTGAGTGACTTTGGACGCTACCCAGTTTAATCCGGATTACAGTATATTCTGGTGTATAAGACTACTTTTTAACCCAAGAAAATCTTCTCAAAAGTCAGGGGTCGTCTTATATGCAGGTGTAGTCTTATGCATGGCAGTCGTCTTAACTCTATATTTTAACTGGAAAAGTTGGGGGTCGTCTTATACGCCCAGTCGTCTTATATGCCGGAATATACGGTATATCTCTGTTTAATCCGGATTATTTTCTAAGTTGGTTTTTTGAGCTAAAACGTGCTGCTGCTTTTCAGTTTTGACCAGAGGCACTGAAGTAAGTGTCTTTGAGTCCTTTGTTTGATTTAACAAACTGTTTCTTATGGAAATATTACTGAGTCTGGCTCTTTAAAGGCTTCTGGGTTCCGACACTGCGTAAAACGTTTCTGTGTTTCCAAAGTTTCAGGATCTCTGTGGATTATCGGGATGTTGTTCTGAAACTATGTATCAAAAATATACATTTGAGAGGGGTGAGCTGAAAAAGTTCCACTTAGTTTTTGCACTGATTTATTTATTTACTTATTTATTGTGTCAGGAGTGAACCAAAACAGTTGTATTGCATTAAAAACACACACACACAAAGTTTGCAAACTTGGCATTCTATTCAATGTCCTTTGACCAGTATCTGGCCCCTTGGAGAGCCTCTGGTGTCGCTGTGAGAAGGTTCTCCATTGTGCATGTGGCAGGGCTCCGGTTGCATTGTGGTAGGTGGTCTGTGGTTTGCTCTTCTCCGCACTCGCATGTCATGGATTCCACTTTGTGGCCCCAGTTTTTGCACTGATGTAATCATTTGAACACCAAGCCAAGGACAAATAGATGGCAAGCACCACCTACAACAACCCACTGGACTAGTTTGTGTGCCCATCCTGACCATTGAAAAGGAAATTGGGACAACCGGACCATTTTCTCTCTGAAGGAACAGTTCCCTTGTTTCCTCTTGGTTACAGCTTGTTTTATTTTTGTTGCTCTTAACGTACAAGTTGCTTGAAAGTGCCTTTTATGAAATGGGAAGAGTTTTAAGCACAACATGCATGCCTACCAAAACTCACAAAGGTGTATTTTATTTTTATTTTTAGTTTTTGTCATGTCAGGCGCGACTTGAGAAACTGCAAGTTGCTTCTGTTGTGAGAGAATTGGCCGTCTGCAAGGACGTTGCCCAGGGGACATTGCCTGATGTTTTGATGTTTTACCAACCTTGTGGACGGAACATGGATAACGAGATTGGATTGTGATTCTATGATGAGACGTCGCGAATGATTTAGTGTAATTGTATTATTGATAGTGATGTTGTTATTGTTGTTGTGATATTGCCTATATTGTAATTTGTTTTTATATGTTGTACACCGCCGTGAGTCGCCCTAGGGCTGAGAACGGCGGTCTACAAGTGCAGTAAATAAATAATAAATAAATAAATAAATTGTGGGAGGCTTCTCTCATGTCCCCATATGGGGAGCTGGAGCTGACAGTGGGAGCTCATCCACGCTCTCCCCGGATTTGAACCTGCAACCTGTCAGTCTTCAGTCCTGCCGGCACAGGGGTTTAACCCACTGTGCTACCAGAGGCTCCTTTTTAAATTTAATTAATGTTAAATTACTCCCCCACAATGCAGAACCGTGCATTATTATTTTCCACGCAGGACAGAAATGCAGCATCAAACTACAAGAGAGGAGATTCCATCTGAACATGAGGAAGAACTTCCTGACTGTGAGAGCCGTTCAGCAGTGGAACTCTCTGCCCCAGAGGGAGTGTGGTGGAGGCTCCTTCTTTGGAAGCTTTTAAGCAGAGGCTGGATGGCCATCTGTCAGGGGTGCTTTGAATGCAACATTCCTGCTTCTTGGCAGAATGGGGTTGGACTGGATGATGGCCCAGGAGGTCTCTTCCAACTCTTTGATTCTATGAGGCTGGATGGCCATCTGTCAGGGGTGCTTTGAATGCAACTTTCCTGCTTCTTGGCAGAATGGGGTTGGACTGGATGATGGCCCATGAGGTCTCTTCCAACTCTTTGATTCTATGAGGCTGGATGGCCATCTGTCAGGGGTGATTCAAATGCAACATTCCTGCTTCTTGGCAGAATGGGGTTGGACTGGATGGCCCATGAGGTCTCTTCCAACTCTTTGATTCTATGATTCTATGATTTTAGCTCAATGAAGGGGCATTCCCATCTCAGTTCCTCCCGAAGAAACCTCTGCCGTTCGGGGTTTTCCTGTTGGGTTTGCTCACCTGTCTGCCTGCCTGCCAGCGGCACCTCACGACCTCGCACCTCCGCTGTTGGCAGTACCAGGTGCCGGTTATCTCTGCAATGCGAGGAATGCAAGAGCAGCGCCCGGCCGTGGAAGAGGGAGAACGAACCCTGGGAAACAGCCTGGCTGCGGAACAAGGAGTCCGTCCTGGATTCTGAGTGTTTTTCCAAACCTCAAGGACCCTCAAGGGAGAGAAATTGCTTTGGATCTCCAGGAACAGCTTCCAAGACCTCGAGGACCTTGTGTTCTTCCTTCACAGGTAGATTCCGGAGAGGGGTGTTTCCCCTCTTGTCCCCGTGCCTGGCACTTACATAGAATCATAGAATCATAGAATCAAAGAGTTGGAAGAGACCTCCTGGGCCATCATCCAGTCCAACCCCATTCTGCCAAGAAGCAGGAATATTGCATTCAGATCACCCCTGACAGATGGCCATCCAGCCTCTGTTTCAAAGCTTCCAAAGAAGGAGCCTCCACCACACTCCGGGGCAGAGAGTTCCACTGCTGAACGGCTCTCACAGTCATAGAATCCTAGAGTTGGAAGAGACCTCCTGGGCCATCATCCAGTCCAACCCCATTCTGCCAAGAAGCAGGAATATTGCATTCAAATCACCCCTGACAGATGGCCATCCAGCCTCTGTTTAACAGCCTCCAAAGAAGGAGCCTCCACCACACTCCGGGGCAGAGAGTTCCACTGCTGAACAGCTCTCACAGTCATAGAATCCTAGAGTTGGAAGAGACCTCCTGGGCCATCATCCAGTCCAACCCCATTCTGCCAAGAAGCAGGAATATTGCATTCAAATCACCCCTGACAGATGGCCATCCAGCCTCTGTTTAAAAGGCTCCAAAGAAGGAGCCTCCACCACACTCCGGGGCAGAGAGTTCCACTGCTGAACGGCTCTCACAGTCAGGAAGTTCTTCCTCATGTTCAGATGGAATCTCCTCTCTTGTAGTTTGAAGCCCTTGTTCCATTGCGTCCTCGTCTCCAAGGAAGCAGAAAAGAAGCTTCCTCCCTCCTCCTCCTCCCTGTGGCTTCCTCTCACATATTTATACATGGCTATCATATCTCCTCTCAGCCTTCTCTTCTTCAGGCTAAACATGCCCAGCTCCCCAAGCCGCTCCTCATAGGGCTTGTTCTCCAGACCCTTGATCATTTTAGTTGCCCTCCTCTGGACACAGTATTCCAGCTTGTCAATATCTCTCTTGAATTGTGGTGCCCAGAATTGGACACAATATTCCAGATGTGGTCTAACCAAAGCAGATGTCCCCATTCCATCCGTCCTCCGCGTTTTCACACAGAGAGGTTGCTTCTTTCTTCTTCCTTGCCTGTGTTTCCTGCCTCCGAGTATGTGCCGGCCGGTCAGATCTCCCACCGCCTCCATCCTGAGCCACCTAAACGGTGCGCGGACTTGGCTGCCTTGTTGCCCAAGCCTTGCGTCCATAAATCCTCGCTGAGGTTGGTGCAGGTGGCTTAATCACTTACTTAGGCGACGTTGGACGAGTAAGATGGTCTTCCTTGATGACTATTTTTGTGGGTCCATATGTGGCTGTGGAGCCCTCTTCTTGACCCGCATCTTCTCCCACAATGAAGGCATTGGTTTCCAGGTGGAAGGCGGTCCCGGTCGGGGTTGGCTTGATGCTCCTTCCTCTTGGCACGTTTCTCTCTTTCACCCTCCACTCATGCCGCCTCGAATTCTGCACCACTGCTGGTCACAGCTGACCTCCAGCTGGAGCGCTCAAGGGCCAGGGCTTCCCAGTTCTCAGTGTCTATGCCAGAGTTTTTTAAGGTTGGCTTTGAGCCCATCTTTCAATCTCTTTTCCTGCCCACCAACATTCCGTTTTCCTTTCTTGAGTTCAGAGTAGAGCAACTGCTTTGGGAGACGGTGGTCAGGCATCCGGACAACGTGGCCGGTCCAGCGGAGTTGATGGCGGAGGACCATTGCTTCAATGCTGGTGGTCTTTGCTTCTTCTCCCAGCACGCTGACGTTTGTCTGCTTGTCTTCCCAAGAGATTTGCAGGATTTTCCGGAGGCAGCGCTGATGGAATCGTTCCAGGAGTTGCATGTGACGTCTGTAGACAGTCCATGTTTCACAGGCATAGAGCAGGGTTGGGAGGACAATAGCTTTATAAACAAGCACCTTGGTATCCCTACGGATGTCCCGGTCCTCAAACACTCTCTGCTTCATTCTGGAAAATGCTGCACTTGCAGAGCTCAGGTGGTGTTGTATTTCAGTGTCAATGTTGACATCTGTAGACAGTCCACGTCTCACAGGCATAGAGCAGGGTTGGGAGGACAATAGCTTTGTAAACAAGCAGCTTGGTATCCCTATGGATGTCCCGGTCCTCAAACACTCTCTGCTTCATTCTGGAAAATGCTGCACTCACAGAGCTAGGGCGGTGTTGTATTTCAGTCTCAGTGATGACGTCTGTAGACAGTCCATGTCTCACATGTGCATAGCAGTGTTGGGAGGGGAATAGCTTTATAGACAAGCAGCTTGGTCTCCCTATGGATGTCCCGGTCCTCAAACACTCTTTGCTTCATTCGGGAAAATGCTGCACTCGCAGAGCTCAGGCGGTGTTGTATTTCGATGTCGATGTTGACTTTGGTGGAGAGGTGGCTGCCAAGGGAGCGGAAATGGTCCACATTTTCTAATGTTACACCATTAAGCTGTATCTCTGGCATTGGAGAGGGATTGGCTGGTGCCTGCTGGAAAAGCACCTTGGTTTTCTCAATGTTCAGTGACAGGCCGAGCTTTGTGTATGCTTCTGCGAAGGTGTTTAGAGTGGCTTGTAGGTCTTCTTCTGAATGCGCACAGACGACGTTGTCATCAGCATACTGGAGTTCTATAACAGATGTTGTTGTGACCTTGGTTTTGGCGCACTTTGGTTTTCTCGATGTTCAATGACAGGCCGAGCTTCTCGTATGCTTCTGTGAAGGTGCTGAGAGTGGCTTGTAGATCTTCTTCTGAATGCGCACAGACGACGTTGTCATCAGCATACTGGAGTTCTATAACAGATGTTGTTGTGACCTTGGTTTTGGCGCACTTTGGTTTTCTCGATGTTCAATGACAGGCCGAGCTTCTCGTATGCTTCTGTGAAGGTGCTGAGAGTGGCTTGTAGATCTTCTTCTGAATGCGCACAGACGACGTTGTCATCAGCATACTGGAGTTCTATAACAGATGTTGTTGTGACCTTGGTTTTGGCGCACTTTGGTTTTCTCGATGTTCAATGACAGGCCAAGCTTTGTGTATGCTTCTGCGAAGGTGTTTAGAGTGGCTTGTAGGTCTTCTTCTGAATGCACACAGACGACATTGTCATCAGCAAGGCATGACTCACTCCGTGATCTGATTAAACGACTCCAACAGAGAAGAAGAAGAAGGAGGAGGTAATCTGCCCGGGCCTGGCTTGGGATTACAGCTCCTTCCTAATGAGTTTAATTGGGCCAGCGTTGCCTTAGAAACCAGGACTGGGACATCCAGAGGTAAGTCTGCTGTTGAAGAGCCGGCTCCGCAATCGCACCGCTCCTTGCCTCTCGTAGACCAGGAAGACCCTGGTAGTGGCTGCTATTTCCGTCTGAAATGTTGCGGACCAGGTTCCACCATAAATACGTTGAGCATTGCGGCCACAATCCTCTGTGGCAGAGGAAATGCTGCATCTCCTGATGGCTGGAAGCTGACTCTGATCCTCTTGGATGGGTTGCTGCTCAGGTCGGTGGAGTTTGGAGAGCAATGGATTCTTCCCAGGCATTTCAGACAGGTTGTTCGTTAGTCTCCTACTAGGGCTGGGCGGTTTCGTTTCGTTAATTCGTAATTTGTTAATAATTCGTTAATTTTTTCAATTACAAAACGATAACGAACCATTCTGGAGCAATTTTTTAAAAAAACGAATTTTTTAAAAGTTTTGTAAATGCTTCGTATTTCGTTATTGTATTCGTTTCGTTATTGTTCTGAGGTCGTTTCGTTATTATTTCCGCATGTCTGGGGCAAGTTTTTTGTTTAATTAGTGAAAAAAAATTATAATATCACACCAACAGTCAACAACAGAGGGAGAGGGAAGCTTCAGAAGGTTTTGGAGGTTTTTTAGCGTATTTCGCGGTCACGTCCGCCATTAACGAATCGATTCGTTATTGTTTCGGAAATCGATTCGTTAATGTTTTGTAATTTTTTTCACATTTACGAAATTTCGTAAATATCGAACTTTTTTAAGGGAAAATTTTGTAATTATTTTAAATATCGAAACAAAAAAACCCCCCAAATACAAATCGATTTTAGAAACAAATTTTTCCGTTGTTACCCAGGCCTAGCTGGGCAGTCAGATGGAGTTCAACCCCTGTGCCGGCAGGACTGAAGACCGACAGGTCGCAGGTTCGAATCCGGGGAGAGGCGGATGAGCTCCCTCTATCAGCTCCAGCTCCTCGTGTGGGGACATGAGAGAAGCCTCCCACAAGGATGATAAAAACATCAAAAATCATCTGGGCGTCCCCTGGGAAACATCCTTGCAGACAGCCAATTCTCTCACACCAGAAGCGACTTGTAGCTTCTTAAGTCGCTCCTGACACAACAAAAAAAAAAGATGTTAGATGGGAGTGGATATTGTGACATGGGAACTGAGTGTGTTCTTTTTGAGTGTGCATTCTACATTTTCCTCTTCCTTGTTTTTAAAGCAGCGGTTCTCAACCTGGGGGTCGCGACCCCCGGAGGGCTCGTGAAGGGGTGTCAGAGGGGTCGCGAAAGACCATCAGAAAACACAGATTTTTCTGGGTTGTTGTAGGTTTTTTCAGGCTATATGGCCATGGTCTAGAGGCATTCTCTCCTGACGTTTCGCCAGTATTTTCTGTTGTTCGTAGGGCTTCTCTGTAGGAAGTTCGGCCCAATTCTATCATTGGTGGGGTTCAGAATGCTCTTTGATTGTGGGTGAACTATAAATCCCAGCATCTACAACTCCCAAATGTCAAGGTCTGTTTCCCCAAAATTTCACCAGTGTTCACATTTGGGCATACTGAGTATTCGTGCCATGTTTGGTCCAGATCCATCGTTGTTTGAGTCCACAGTGCTCTCTGGATGTAGATGAACTACAACTCCCAAACTCAAGGTCAATCCCCACCAAACCCTTCTAGCGTTTTCTGTTGGTCAAGGGGGTCCTATGTGCCAAGTTTGGTTCAATACCATCATTGGTGGAGTTCAGAATGCTCTTTGAATTTAAATGAACTATAAATCCCAAAAACACCAACTCCCAAATGACAAAATCAATAATTATGTGATCTCACTTTTGCTTACTCAAGAATGCTGGAGCTCAACTCTGCATTGATATCCAACTACCGTATATACTCGCGTATAAGCTGAGTTTTTCAGCCCTTATTTAAGGCAGAAAAAAGCCCCCTCAGCTTATACTCAAGTCAAAGTTATTTATCATTTTACTCTGTTGTTGTTGTTATTATTAATATTATTACATTTATTTTCCTCTATTGTTATTTTTATTACATTTATTATTTATCTTTATTATTATTATTACATTTATTATTTTATTCTATTATTATTTTTACTACATGTATTATTTTACTTTATTTATTATTACATGTATTATTTTACTTTATTATTATTGTTATTACATTTATCATTTTCCTTTATTATTTTTATTTTTATTACATTTATATTTAACTTTATTATTTTACTTTATTTATTATTTTATTACATTTATTATTTTATTCTATTATTACTGTTATTACATTTCTATTATTTTACTCTTCTTCTTATTATTATATTTTTTATATTTTTTATTTTATTCTATTATTATTTTTATTACATTTATTACTTATCTTTATTATTATTATTACATTTATTAATTAACTTTATTTATTATTATTAAATTTATTATTTTATTCTATTATTACTGTTATTATTACATTTCCATTATTTTACTCTATTATTATTATTATTATTATTATTGCATTTATTATTTTATTCTATTATTATTTTTATTACATTTATTACTTATCTTTATAATTACATTTATTAATTAACTTTATTTATTATTATTATATTTATTGTTTTATTCCATTATTACTGTTATTACATTTCCATTATTTTACTCTATTATTATTATTATTATTACATTTATTATTTAACTTTATTATTATTATTATTATTACACTTATTATTTTCCTCTATTATTATTTTTATTACATTTATTACTTATCTTTATAATTACATTTATTAATTAACTTTATTTATTATTATTATATTTATTGTTTTATTCCATTATTACTGTTATTACATTTCCATTATTTTACTCTATTATTATTATTATTATTACATTTATTATTTAACTTTATTATTATTATTATTATTATTACACTTATTATTTTCCTCTATTATTATTTTTATTACATTTTTGTTTAACTTTATTATTATTGTTACATTTATTATTTTACGCTGCTATTATTTTTATTACATTTTTGTTTAACTTTATTATCATTATTATTACATTTATTATTTTATGCTATTATTATTATTATTACATTTATTATTTTCCTCTATTATTATTTTATTACATTTTTATTTAACTTTATTATTATTATTATTATTACACTTATTATTTTATTCTATTATTATTTTTATTACATTTATTACTTATCTTTATTATTACATTTATTAATTAACTTTATTTATTATTATTATATTTATTGTTTTATTCTATTATTACTGTTATTATTACATTTCCATTATTTTACTCTATTGTTATTATTATTATTATTACATTTATTATTTAACTTTATTATTATTATTATTATTACACTTATTATTTTCCTCTATTATTATTTTTATTACATTTTTGTTTAACTTTATAATTATTATTATTACATTTATTATTTTCCTCTATTATTATTTTATTACATTTTTATTTAACTTTATTATTATTATTATTACACTTATTATTTTCCTCTATTATTATTTTTATTACATTTTTGTTTAACTTTATTATTATTATTACATTTATTATTTTACACTATTATTATTATTACATTTATTATTTGACCTTCTTTGTTCTTATTGGAAGGATACGCAAGCACATTTACACTGAAGAAGGTTAGAGTAATGGTTTAGTTTAGAGTAATTTAAGATAAGACTGTCCAAATTAATGTAAATATTCAAAAACATTTAGCCTATTGATGCCTCAATTAATGTAATTCTATTGATATCTATGTTTATTTTGAAATTGACCCATAGCAGCTGCATTTCCCACCCTTGGCTGACACTTGAGTCAATACGTTTCCCCAGTTTTTGTGCTAAAATGCGGTGCCTCGGCTTCTCTTTGGGTGGGCTAAGACTCGAACCTATGCAGCATTTCTGTGTTGGACCCCGAGACCCCATTCCTTCACCCGCGGGTGCCATATTCCGCCGTGCTCGCCCTCACCTGTCTGTCTTCTTTGCAGGGGGTCCCTCCCAGTGGACGTCGATGATGTCCCTCTCGGTGCGGCCCCAGCGACGCAGCCTGGCGGTCAGGATCAATAGAAGCCAATCGTTTGCTGGGGTCAATTCTACCCAGGAGAAGTCTTTCAGGTAGGTCCAGGGGAATCCTTCCCGGTGGGGAAGGGGATTGGCATCTAAGCAAAGGAATCACGGGTTTAGGGTGTGGGGTCCCTTTTCGAAGAAATCCAATTGGTTCATGTAAGACACCATTTAATCAAACTGATCAACATGAGACGGACAGAAACACTTCTGTTTGTGCTTTCAAAGACTGCCGCACCCTCCTCTGTTTCTGCTGACTTTTATACTCAAGTAATAGGTCATGGAAAGTACTCTCTTCCCAGCCCCTCTCCCTTGACCTTTTGATGGAAAGTACCTTCTTGTACCTGCAGACTCTGCGCTTAACCACAACCTTTGGACTTAACCACAACACAACTACTTCCTATGTAGGCTTGGACTTTGTATGACCTCTACATGTCACATCTTGTTTCTTAAAAACTTTTTCTTCCGTGTTGTTCCTTTTATTTATTTATTTATTTGGCAGTTTTGTATCCCGGTCTTCTCACCTCCGTTCAAGGGACTCAGGCCGGTTTCCAACATCAATATTACAGACACTCATTAAAACATCATATTCTAAATCACACTAAAACATTAAAATAGCAAAATACAATCATATAATTACAGTGGTCAGTCATCATCAAAAATCATTATTAGTCGTCATCCATCCATATCACAGGATCATGGCTCATTCGTTGAATGCCAATCCCCAAAGCCAAGTTTTCACCTGTTTCCTGAACGTTAAGATAGAAGGGGCAGTTCTGATCTCCAATGAAAGGGAGTTCCAGAGTCACGGGGCCACCACTGAGAAGGCCCTGTCTCTCATCCCCACCAGCTGCGCATGTGAGGCCGGTGGGATCGAGAGCAGGGCCCCTCCAGACGATCTTCGCAATCTTGAGGGTTCATAGGAGAGGATACATTCGGACAGGTAAACTGGGCTGGAGTCGTTGCTGTTGATTTCATTCAAAGCCCCTCGCTTAGCATTTGCAAATTTCACTCAAAGACCCTTTCAGTTTAGCCAGGACGAGGTTTGGACATCCATTCTCAAAGACCTGTCAAAACAGAAAGGTCACCCATTGTCTGTGGAAAGAGAGAAAAGAGCCTGCAAGTCTAAGCTCTCCAGGAAGGAAGTTTCAGAGTAATAATAATAATAATAATAATAATAATAATAATAACTTGGCCACGGTAGTCCACGCTCTGGTTACATCCCGTTTAGTCTACTGCAATGCTCTCTACGTGGGGTTGCCTTTGAAGACGGCTCGGAAGCTTCAACTAGTCCAACGCTCGGCAGCCATGATTCTAACGGGAGCGGAGCGCAGGGAGCATACAACCCCCCTGTTGCGCCAACTCCACTGGCTACCGATCTGCTACCGGGCTGAATTCAAAGTGCTGGCATTGTTGGCCTTTAAAGCCCTAAACGGTTCCGGCCCAAGCTACCTATCCGACCGCATCTCTGCCTATGAACCCACCAGGAGTTTGAGATATTCCGGGGAGACCCTGCTCTCGATCCCGCCTGCTTCTCAAGCTCGGCTGGCGGGGACGAGAGATAGGGCCTTCTCGGTGGTGGCTCCTCGGCTGTGGAACGCCCTTCCTACTAGACTAGAGTAGCACCATCTCTAATGGTATTCCGCAAAAAGGTGAAGACCTGGCTGTTTGAGCAGGCGTTCGAATAATTAGTGCAATGATTGGTTAATGAACACTGGAATGGATCAATGGATGACGAATCTGGATCATGTTTTTGATGACGAGACGACAGTGAATGGGTATTGTAGTCACTGTTTATTAATTGTGTAATGTGTTGGGTTGTTGGCTGTTTCTATACTGTAGCACTGAATTTTTGCTGTTCGTATTTGTTGTGAACCGCTGTGAGTCGCCTTCGGGCTGAGAACAGCGGGATAGAAGTAAGGTAAATAAATAAATAATAATAATAATAATAATTATTATTATTATTATTATTATTATTATTATTTATACCCCTCCACCATCTCCCCAGTGGGGATTCGGTGCAGCTTACATGAGGCCAAGTCCAACCAACAAATTACAGCAAAATAAAACCAAAAACACATGTAACAAACAATAAACAGTTCCCTGGAATCCCGTGGAAGATGTCCAATTCTGGGCACCACAATTCAAGAGAGATATTGACAAGCTGGAATGTGTCCAGAGGAGGGCGACTAAAATGATCAAGGGTCTGGAGAACAAGCCCTATGAGGAGCGGCTTAGGGAACTGGGCATGTTTAGCCTGAAGAAGAGAAGGCTGAGAGGAGACATGATGAGGGCCATGTCTAAATATGTGAGAGGAAGCCACAGGGAGGAGGAGGGAGTGAACTTGTTTTCTGCTTCCCTGGAGACTAGGACGCAATGGATGAATGGCTTCAAACTACAAGAGAGGAGATTCCATCTGAACATTAGGAAGAACTTCCTGACTGTGAGAGCCGTTCAGCAGTGGAACTCTCTGCCTTCCCCGGAGTGTGGTGGAGGCTCCTTCTTTGGAAGCTTTGAAGCAGAGGCTGGATGGCCATCTGTCAGGGGTGATTTGAATGCAATATTCCTGCTTCTTGGCAGAGGGTTGGACTGGATGGCCCATGAGGTCTCTTCCAACTCTTCGATTCTATGATTCTATGATTCTTCTCTGGGATCTCTCTTCTGGAATCTCATGGAAGATCTTTGCCTTGACCCTCCGCCTACATTCAACTTGTTCCTAAGTTTGGGGCTGCCGTTTGGAGTCTACGAAAGACATCTAGACGAGAAAAAGGTGGACTTCGTGCTGTCCAGTGAAGAGAAGGTCCGTGTGCTTGAAGTGATGAGTTCAGCGAGCAGATATGAACATGACCTCAGGTCTCCTGATGGCTCTGAGATGGTTATCTGCTCATACAATGGGATTGCAACATGAGCCAACGCCAATCAAGGACAAGGCATCCCACTCCGAACCAGTCTGGCAAGATCTCCCATTCCTTAGGAGTCAACAACCGGTTGCAAGAAGGAGAAGGAGGAGGAAGAGGGCTTCATAATCATCATCATATGTCATTGTTATTATTATAATATTATTCATATCAAAATTCCAGGTTGTACTTTCAAATTAGGGATGACTTCTTCCAAGATGGCCGAGGACACAGAAGCACAATTCCTCGGCATGGACACTTTTCCTGACTTTGGCAGGAGGAATCTCTCTGCCTAAAACATGCTTGCATCTTGTTATTTATTTATTGTGTCAGGAGCAGAGTAAACAGTTGGATTGCAGTTGTATTGCATTTTTTAACAAACAAGCAAGCAAACAAACAAGCAAAACACAAAGTTTGGAAGCTTGGTATTCTATTAAATGTCCTTTGACCTGTCTCTGGCCCCTTGGAGTGCCTCTGGTGTTGCCGCAAGAAGGTCCTCCCTTGTGCATGTGGCAGGGCTCAGGGTGCATTGCAGCAGGTGGTCTGTGGTTTGCTCCTCTCCGCACTCGCATGTTGAGGATTCCACTTTGTGGCCCCATTTCTGAAGGTTGGCTCTGCATCTCGTGGTGCCAGAGCGCAGTCTGTTCAGCGCCTTCCAAGTCTGTGTGCCCAGAAGGGAGTCTCTCATTGGGTATCAGCCATTGATTGAGGTTCTGGGTTTGAGCCTGCCACTTTTGGACACTCGCTTGCTGGGGTGTTCCAGCGAGTGTCTCTGTAGATCTTAGAAAACTATTTCTAGATTTAAGTCGTTGACGTGCTGGCTGATACCCAAACAAGGGATGAGCTGGAGAGGTCTCTGCCTTGGTCCTTTCACTATTGGCTGCTACTTCCCGGCGGATGTCAGGTGGTGCAATACCGGCTAAGCAGTGTAATTTCTCCAGTGGTGTAGGGCGCAGGCACCCCGTGATAATGCTGCATGTCTCATTAAGAGCCATATCCACTATGGCTCTTATGTTTTAGCGTAGTGAAATGTGTTCCACACTGGGCATGCATACTCAGCAGCAGAGTAGCATAGCGCAAGGGCAGATGTCTTCACTGTGTCTGGTTGTGATCCCCAGGTTGTGCCAGTCAACTTTTGTATGATGTTGTTTCCAGCACCCACTTTTTGCTTGATGTTCAGGCAGGGCTTCTTGTAGGTCAGAGCACGGTCCAGAGTGACTCCTCCCAGGGGTTTGGGTGCGCTGCAATGCTCCAGCGGGATTCCTTCCCAGGTAATAATTCCCAGAGCTCGGGATGCTTGTCTGTTCTTGAGATGAAAGGCACATGTCTGTGTTTTAGATGAGTTGGGGATCAGCTGGTTTTCCCATTAATAGGCAGTAAGAGCACCTAGAGCTTCGGAGAGCTTCTGTTCTACCATCTCAAATCTCCCTGCTTGGGCGGTGATGGCACGATCATCAGCATAGATGAAGCTCTCTGTCCCTTCTGGCAGTGGCTGGTCATTTGTGTAGATGTTGAACATGGATGGAGCGAGCACGCTCCCCTGAGGCAGGCCGTTCTTCTGTTTCCGCCCTCTGCTTCTCTGGCCCTGGAACTCAACAAAAAAGCTCCTGTTTTGTAGCAGGTTTCCTATCAGGCGGGTGAGGTGGTCGTCCTTTGTGATATTATACATTTTTCTCTTGTTACAATGTAACATTTTGCATTGCGCATCTTGTTACAATGTAATCTCTAAAAGCCTCAAGCATCTTCTTATTTATTTACTATATTGTATACCGCCTTTCTCAGCCTATCAGCGACTCAAGGCGGTTTACAACAAGTCAGTACACATAATAGCCAAATACAGATTAACCATAATAAAACAATAGAAACAATAAATCCAACATCAATTATCATCAGCGTCTCCTAGTTAAGAATACTGTCTAAATTCCATTGTCAAGTGGTTCCATTTCCTAAACCAGTTACTCTGCCGATCTAATATCCTTAGGGAGGGTGTTCCATAGCCGAGGGGCCACCACAGAGAAGGCCCTGTCTCTCCTCCCCGCCAAACGTACTTGTGATGAAGGCGGGACAGAGAGCAGGGCTTCCCCAGACGATCTTGAAGTCCTCGATGGTTCATAAGGGGAGATGCGTAAATGTAAGAGAGGTTCTCAAGAGGTGAGAAATTTGTGCATGGATGTGAGGAAGCAGAAAAATGTATAATATTACAAAGGACGACTACCTCACCCGCCTCATAGGAAACCTGCTACAAAACAGGAGCTTTTTTGTTGAGTTCCAGGGCCAGAGAAGCAGATGGCGGAAACAGAAGAACGGCCTGCCTCAGGGGAACGTGCTTGCTCCATCCATGTTCAACATCGACACAAATGACCAGCCACCGGCAAGATCATAATCATCAATACCATCTCACCCGCCTCTATAGGAAACCTGCTACAGAACAGGAGCTTTTTTGTTGAGTTCCAGGGCCAGAGAAGCAGGTGGTGGAAACAGAAGAACGGCGTGCCTCAGGGGAGCGTGCTTGCTCCATCCATGTTCAACATCTACACAAATGACCAGCCACTGCCAGAAGGGACAGAGAGTTTCATCTATGCTGATGATTGTGCCATTACCGCTCAAGCAGGGAGCTTTGAGATGGTTGAACAGAAGCTCTCCGAAGCTCTAGGTGCTCTAACTGCCTATTACAGGGAAAACCAGCTGATCCCTAATCCATCTAAAGCAGAATTAGTGACAAACTATGCTCTGGGGCCCTTTCCTATACTTTTTAGTGCTATTCCTGATGGTTCTGTGACGCTTGCTCTGCAGAGTGAGTCCTAGGCCGTTCCTCAGTTCCCCGGGTTATTGGTTATGGTCTTGTCCTACTAGGCTCCTAACCTCTTCCTTTCCGTGGGGATTTTTGGGGTAGGAATTTCCCTGCATTCAGCACACCGACCGTCTCCAGGAAGTCTGGCTCCAGGGTCAGTAGGATGTTCTCCATGTCCCACAAGTCCCCTCCGCCCAAAGTGCCCCAGCCGGAACGACTCGACGAAGTGTACGAAGCACTCAAGAAGGGACTCACGTAAGTACCGGAGATGCCGCCGCTCACTCACTCAAGGCACCTCTTTCCCCCGGCCCTTCGCTTGGAGAGGGTTGCATGTGCCTCTTCCTCTTTCGGTCGTGCATTGATCCTGGCTAGAATGGGTTTGAGTTTATGTTAACTGTTTTGTATTGATTATTGTTATTGCTTTTGTTTATTGATGTGCTGTGTGCTTGGCCTCATGTAAGCCGCATCGAGTCCCTTGCGGAGATGGTAGCGGGGTATAAATAAAGTATTATTATTATTATTACTATTATTATTATTATTATTATTATTAGAATGTTAAAAGGCAAAGTCATTCGCAATCCAAACACAACAGTCTTTGATAAAGCCCAGACCGAAGAAATCCCCATGATCCTGACCGGCCGGGCTGTTCCCAAAAGAAACAATAAATAGATCCCAGGACAAGTCACACAAACACTGTTTGTTTGTTTATTTATTGACCATGTTTATATACCGCACCCTCTCAGCCCAGAGGCGACTTGGAGCGGTTCACTAATGGCAACAATTTGATGCCACAACAATTATAACAAGTAAAACAATCATAGCATACTGTTAAAAACATTAACATACATTATAAGAATAAAAAACTGTATAAAGCCTTAAAAACATTGTATTGTCAAAGGCTTTCATGGCCGGAATCACTGGGTTGTTGTAGGTCTTTCCGGTCTATATGGCCATGTTCTAGAGGCATTCTCTCCTGACGTTTCGCCTGCATCTATGGCAAGCATCCTCAGAGGGAGTGAGGTCTGTTGGAACTAGGAAAAGGGGTTTATATATCCGTGGAATAATGACCAGGGTGGGACAAAGGACTCTTGTCTGCTGGAGCTAGGTGTGAACGTTTCCACTGACCACCTTGATTAGCATTTAATGGCTTGGAAGTGCCTGGGGGAAATCTTTTGCTGAGAATGATTTGATGTGCCTGATTGTTTACTCTCTGTTAAAAAACTCAAAAATTACAACAGCAAAACAACAGAGAGTATGGTTCTAAATGGTTCTAAAGTACTTACAAAACTAAAGTTCTGGTGGTGAACATTTCAGAACTCTAACAAAACTTCCAAAATTTAATTATTATTTCATTATTGGCGATTTTTATGACAGAACCAATTAGGAACTGCCATTTATTATGAACTTTTGAGAGTTTTGTTAGAGTTCTGAAATTTTCACCGCCAGAACTTTAATTTTGTAAGTACTTTAGAACCATTTAGAACCATGCACTGCCCAGGCCTAGGACACCTCCAAGGTCATGTGGCCAGCATGACTGCATGGAGCGCTGTTACCTTCCTGCCGGAGCAGTACCTATTGATCTACCGTATATTCCAGCATATAAGACGACTGGGCGTATAGGACGACCCCCAACTTTTCCAGTTAAAATATAGAGTTAAGAGGACTCCCATGCATAAGACTACACCCGCGTATAAGACGACCCCTGACTTTTGAGAAGATTTTCTTGGGTTAAAAAGTAGTCTTATACGCCAGAATATACTGTACTCATATTTGCATGTTTTCTTTTTTTTTCTTAATTGAAAATTTTCAATAAGGTGAAAATAAAAACAGAACACATACAATCACAACATCACAACATTATCTAATCCAATCACTACTTGACGTCCAATATTCACATCCTAAACTCCATCCAGCTAAAAATAGAAAGGGGGAAAAAACTGGAAACAATAAACAAACAAACAACAATAACATTTTGACTTCTGCTCTATTTGCATGTTTTCGAACTGCTAGGTTGGCAGGAGCTGGGGCTGACAGCAGGAGCTTACCTTGCTCCCTGAATTCAAACCACCAACCGGTCAGCAAGTTCAGCAGTTTAACCTGCTGCGTCAGCAGGGGAACCACAGAATATGTTTCCCTAAAATTCAGTCTGCATATCAGTGGTTTCTTCTGTCCAGCTTGTAAATCCCAATCTTGTCCAGATGTTGTAAGATGGAGAATGGAGCTGGCGGCTCCCATGGACGCTGGAGCATCTTGAATTGAGGGACGGAAGGCTACCTGCCCTCATCTCCACAGTTGGGAAAAGTGTTGCTCCTTGTATATTCAGTGCCATTTCTCTCCTCATAGAGCTTACCTGGAAGTGCACCAGCTGGAGCTGGAGAAGCTGACCACCCAGATCCGTGAGTCCAAGAGGAATTCTCGCTTGGTGAGTGAGTGGAAGGTTCATACCCAACGCAAATGTGAGAGCCATTGGGAGAATTTCACAGCTATCTGTATCCTCATTGGAAGGATTTAATTTACTTCCTTAAGCAGCCGAGGAGGATCCAGAGCAGGTGTGGGCCAACTTGGGTCCTCAATCCAGGTGTTTTGGACTCCGACTCCCACCATTCCTCACAGCCTCAGGCCCTTTCCTTTTCCCCCTCAGCCGCTTAAGCGGCTGAGGGGGAAAAGGAAGGGGCCTGAGGCTGTGAGGAATGGTGGGAGTCGGAATCCAAAACACCTGGAGAGCTGAAGGTGGCCTATACCTACTGTAGAGGAAGCTTTCTTGCACTCTGCAAAGGCAACAGAGCCTAACGTTGGTTATGGGCCCAGCACTCAGCTTAAGCGGCTGAGGGAGGAAAGGAAGGGGCCTGGGGCTGTGAGGAATAGTGGGAGTCAGAGTCCAAAACACCTGGAGAGCTGAAGGTGGTCTATACCTACTGTAGAGGAAGCTTCCTTGCACTCTGCACAGGCAACAGAACCTGACGTTGGTTATGGGCCCAGAACTCGGCTTAAGTGACTGACGGGGAAAAGGAAGGGGCCTGAGGCTGTGAGGAATGGTGGGAGTTGGAGTCCAAAACACCTGGAGAGCTGAAGGTGGTCTATACCTACTGTAGAGGAATCTTGCACTCCACACAGGCCACAGAACCTGACGTTGGTTATGGGCCCAGCACTTGGCTTAAGTGGCTGAGAGGGAAAAGGAAGGGGCCTGGGGTTGTTGGGAATGGTGGGAGTTGAACTCCAAAACACCTGGAGGGCCAAAATTTGCATATACCTGTTCTACACTGTCCTATAACCCGGCTCAAAGCAGATAATCTGGACTTTATATGGCAGTGTAGATGGGGCCAGAATTAGATGAGGAGATACTACAGAAGGTTACATTACAGTAGTTTTACATCTTGTGTTGTGTGATAGTGTTAGGAATGGTGGGAGTTGGAGTCCAAAACACCTGGAGGGAGGGCCCAAGTTTTATCCAGACCTGGTGTAGAGGAAGCTTCCTTGCACTCCGCCCAGGCAACAGAACCTGACGTTGGTTATGGGCCCAGCACTCAGCTTAAGCGGCTGATTGGGGAAAGGAAGGGGCCTGAGGCTGTGAGGAATGGTGGGAGTCGGAGTCCACAACACCTGGAGAGCTGAAGGTGGTCTATACCTACTGTAGAGGAAGCTTCCTTGCACTCTGCACAGGCAACAGAACCTGACGTTGGTTATGGGCCCAGCGCTCAGCTTAAGCGGCTGATTGGGGAAAGGAAGGGGCCTGAGGCTGTGAGGAATGATGGGAGTTGAACTCCAAAACACCTGGAGGGCCAAAATTTGCATATACCTGGTCTACACTACCCTATAACCCGGCTCAAAGCAGATAATCTGGATTTTATATGGCAGTGTAGATGGGGCCTGAATTAGATGAGGAGATACTATGGAAGGTTACATTACAGTAGTTTTACATCTTGTGTTGTGTGATAGTGTTAGGAATGGTGGGAGTTGGAGTCCAAAACACCTGGAGGGAGGGCCCAAGTTTTACCCAGACTTGGTGTAGAGGAAGCTTCCTTGCACTCCGCCCAGGCAACACAGCCTAATGTTGCTTATGGGCTCATCATTCGGCTTAAGCAGCTGAGGGGGGAAAGGAAGGGGCCTGGGGCTGTGAGGAATGCTGGGAGTTGGAGTCCAAAACACCTGGAGAGCTGAAGGTGGTCTATACCTACTGTAGAGGAAGCTTCCTTGCACTCCGCACAGGCCATAGAACCTGACGTTGGTTATGGGCCCAGAACTCGGCTTAAGTGGCTGACGGGGAAAAGGAAGTGGCCTGAGGCTGTTAGGAATGGTGGGAGTTGGAGTCCACAACACTTGTAGGGAGGGAGGGCCCAAGTTTGCTCATGCCTGTTCTATTGCCAGCAGTAGAGTGAATGAGCTTCAGCAATTCCAGTTGGTGCTGGCTGATGTACCTAGCCTCGCCTTCAAAACAAGGAAGGGGCCTGAGGCTGTGAGGAATGGTGGGAGTTGGAGTCCAAAACATCTGGAGGGAGAGAGGGCCAAAGTTGGCCCAGGCCTGCTGTAGAGGAATCTTCCTTGCACTCCGCACCGGCAACAGAACCTGACGTTGGTTATGGGCCCAGCACTTGGCTTTAGCGGATGAGGGGGAATGGTGGGAGTTGGAGTCCACAACACCTGGAGGGAGGGAGGGACGGCCCAAGTTTGCTCATGCCTGTTCTAGTGCCAGCAGTAGGGCGAATGAGCTTCAGCAATTCCAGTTGCTGCTGGCTGAAGTACCTAGCCTCGCCTTCAAAACAAACACACATGGGGGACACAACAGACACACAACAAACACACAACAGAACCTGACGTTGGTTATGGGCCCAGCGCTCAGATTAATCAGCTGATTGGGGAAAGGAAGGGGCCTGAGACTGTTAGGAATGGTGGGAGTTGAACTCCAAAACACCTGAAGGGCCAAAATTTGCATATACCTGGTCTACACTACCTTATAACCCGGCTCAAAGCAGATAATCTGGATTTTATATGGCAGTGTAGATGGGGCCTGAATTAGATGAGGAGATACTATGGAAGGTTACGTTCCAGTAGTTTTACATCTTGTGTTGTGTGATAGTAACTGTGAGGAATGGTGGGAGTTGGAGTCCAAAACACCTGGAGGGATGGAAGGAGTGCCCAAGTTGTCCCACGGCTGCTCTAACCCCACACCATACTAACCGGACTACAAATAATATTTGCTTTGAATGTAATTTAAATGCAACTAGGTCATGTGTTGGTCTTCACGTATTATTTATCTTTACCTATGCATTTAAATACTCAAAACAGTTTCATATCTTGCAAAAGACTTGGCCTGTGCTGCTGCCCCCCTCCCCCCCCCCCCCAAGACCCACGTTTTACAATGTTTGCAACTAGGACTTGTGTGTAAGTCCAGTGTTGGTATCTCGGGGAGTGCTTGCACGCTGGTAGAGAGTAGGCGCTTCCTGGTGAGGAGAGCTGGCAGAATGAGACCGGCAGCCGCTCAAGGAACCGATATTGGGAATCAGGATCCTGTCCTTCTGTTGACACAAGTCTCAGCAATAGTTTCTGTCCCGGCAAGATATTTGTCATTGTGTGTATAAAGGCTCCTTTATGCTATTTGGGCAGGGGGTCAAAGAATCCCACCTCAGTCCCACCAATTATAATAACCAGGCAGATGGCAATGCGATCAATCCCACCATCTACCCCTAATCATAAAGGCAGTCTTTATGGCTAAACAATATGACTAGACAGGGGGCAAACAGATCCCAACACTGTCCTTCCTTTAATAAGGAATCCACACCACTTTGGCACTTATTGCGTTTGAGGGGATGTCTCTTGATTAAAACCTTCGCTGCCACCATAAACTGAAGAATCAGGAACCCTCTAGCTATTTAAATATTAAAAGGCTTTTCTAGGACCACCAAACACTGTGTATTACCAAGGGCTTCTTTGAGGGGAAACAGGAGACGTTGATTCAAAAAGGAAAGAGACTCAAATCACAAATGGCACTTGACTCAGGCTTAAATTTTAAAAATAACAAGAAAGAGTTTATTGTCGAAGGCTTTCATGGCCGGAATCACTCAGTTCTTGTGGGTTTTTTTGGGCTATATGGCCATGTTCTAGAGGCATTTCTCCCCCACACACACAGATAGATATCTACATAAAAACTCCAACCATCACCCAAGTCAAAAAAGAAGCCCCATTAAAGCCTTGGCAGAGCGTGCAAAAAGAATCTGCGAAGCCCATTTCCTCCTCCAAGAGGAACTGAACCACCTCAACTGGGCTCTCCAGGCCAATGGATATTCCGCCTCAGACATCAGAAGAGCTGCAAGACCAAGAACAAGCCACGAGAGTCAAGATGGAGATCCACCCAGAGGAAAAGTGTTCCAGCCATACATCAAGGGAACCACTGACCGCATAGGGAAGCTGATGAGGAAACACAACATACAAACAATCTACAAACCCACCAGGAAAATCCAACAAATGCTACGTTCAGCAAAGGACAAGAGGGATCCTCTCACCTCTGCAGGAGTCTACCATTGTATACCATGCAGCTGTGGACAAGTCTACATAGGGACCACCAAACGCAGCGCCCAAACAAGAATCCAGGAACATGGAAGGCAGTGCAGACTACTCCAACCAGAGAAGTCAGCCATAGCAGAGCACCTGATGAACCAGCCTGGACACAGCATTTTATTTGAGAACACAAAAATGCTGGACCACTCTCACAACCACCATGTCAGGCTACACAGAGAAGCCATTGAAATCCACAAACATGTGGACAATTTCAACAGAAAGGAAGAAACCATGAAAATGAACAAAATCTGGCTACCAGTATTAAAAAATTCTAAAATTAAAACAGCAGAGAGAAAAACAGGCAGGGACATCTAAGCACCTTTCATTAAGAGTTTGCTCCAGGCACAGTCAGCCCATTGTATGCTAATCAAGGTGGTCAGTTGAAAAGATTCACACCTAGCCCAACTTACAAAAGCCTTTTGTCTCACCCTGGTCAGTCCACAGATATATAAACCCCTTTTTCCCCAGCTCCAGCAGACCTCTGAGGAAGCCTGCCATAGATGCAGGCGAAACGTCAGGAGAAATGCCTCTAGAACATGGCCATATAGCCCGAAAAAAACCCACAAGAACTGAAGAAAGAGTTTATTGAATACAAGTTACAGAATCAAAGTGAATGCAGGTTCAGAGGCTTAGCTGTTACAATTAAAGTGTTCTTGGTTCTTAGAAGCGTAACGGTTGCTTGAGAGAATGGATCTATTCTTTGTTACAATTCCTAAACAAAACCCAGCTATTTCTTTTCTAAAATAGCTGTAACCAGTCTGCCACAGCCTACTTTGCTGTGCAAACTACAGGCAAGCTGCCTATTCCTAACAGAGACTCCTAAAACTCTACTCCTACTCTAACATCACCCAGAACTGAACTGAACTGTCAAAATAAGCTTCTCTCTTTCCCTCCAACTGGCTAACTCCGCCCCCCTTTTCCAAATCAATCCTGGCTGTTGCTGGGCTGGCTCAGGCCTCGGCCACTCCCCCTCTCTGAACTGGAGTCTTCCCTAAACTAAGATGGCTCCTGCAGCTCTCTGCCAGGCCTTCCAAGCTGAAACTACCTAGCCTGTCTCTTCCTAGGCCCTGCCACCCCCAGCTGGCAAGGTAAGGGATCTTCACAGTGTGCACGTCCCATTCTGCCTTTCCTCCAACACGCAGTGAACTTGGCCCTTGCACGATTGGGACTCGGAGGCCATTGGTGCCTTCTCAGACTAGGAATCCCCACCCCAAGTCCTAGTAGCACCTTAGCATAACTAATCGTCGCTGCACACCGCACTTTTATCCTACGTGCCTTCTGCCATTTCAGCACTTTTAACCCTTGTACCCCAGTGCGCCGGCCGAACCAGTTTTTAACAATGTCTTGATGTTCTGCCATTGTCGTTATTTTGCTTATTGTTTTGATTTGCTTTGCTATTGTTGTGTTATGTTTTCTATTGTATTGTGTTTTGAGGCTTCGGCCTGTGTAAACCGCATCGAGTCCTCCGGGAGATGCTAGCGGGGTACAAATAAAGTTAATAATAATAATAATAATAATAATAATAATTGGTCTCTTGCAAGACGGCACCGTACGGCTCTTCGTCTTTTGCAATTTCTGAGCCCTACCTGATACTCACCCTCCCGTTTCTTTCCTTCCTAGGGCTTTCTTTATGACCTCGACAAGGTAAGGGGTGATGAAAGGAAAGGGGAGGGATGGTCTTGAGTGGAATTGGTGGGACTCTCTGCTCTCTCCTGCGGTGGCTCCATACACAACAATGAGCTTCTGGACCCCGGACCCACTCCTCTCATCTGGACCAAATTTGGTACAAATACCTATCAAATTTGAATACTGGTGGGGTTGGAGGGATTGATTTTCTCATTTGGGAGTTGTAGTTGACATTGGTTCACTGGCACAAGCCTCCCTCCAGCCTCATGCGCCCTGCCTCGTCCGCGCATGTGCATCACGCTGCTATGTGCCGAGCACGCCTGCTCTCCCACAGGGTTCCGTCCTGGGCCCGGTCCTGCTCAGGATCTTTATTAATGACTTAGATGAAGGGCTTGAAGGCAGGATCATCAAGTTTGCAGACGACACCAAATTGGGAGGGAGAGCCAAGACTCCAGAGGACAGGAGCAGGGTTCAAAACGATCTTGACCGATTAGAGAGATGATCGGCCAAAACTCACACAATGAAGTTCAACAGTGACAAATGCAAGATACTCCACTTTGGCAGAAAAAATGAAATGCAAAGATACAGAATGGGGGACAATGCCTGGCTCGAGAGCAGGACGTGTGGAAAAGATCTTGGAGTCCTCGTGGGGAGGAAGGGGAACATGAGCCAGGAATGTGATGTGGCGGCAAAAAAAGCCAATGGGATTTTGGCCTGCATCAAGAGGAGCATAGTGTCTAGATCTAAGGAAGTCCTACTCCCCATGCTCTATTCCGCTTTGGTTAGACCACTTTACCTGGAATATTGTGTCCAATTCTGGGCACCACAATTCAAGAGAGATATTGACTCTAAGCTGGAATGTGTCCAGAGGAGGGCGACTAAAATGATCAAGGGTCTGGAGAACAAGCCCTATGAGGAGCGGCTTAAGGAGCTGGGCATGTTTAGCCTGAAGAAGAGAAGGCTGAGAGGAGATATGATAGCCATGTATAAATATGTGAGAGGAAGCCACAGGGAGGAGGAGGGAGCAAGCTTCCTTTCTGCTTCCTTGGAGACTAGGACGCAAGGGAACAAAGGCTTCAAACTACAAGA
This sequence comes from Anolis sagrei, assembly GCF_037176765.1. Taxonomy (NCBI): domain Eukaryota; kingdom Metazoa; phylum Chordata; class Lepidosauria; order Squamata; family Anolidae; genus Anolis; species Anolis sagrei. The sequence continues at coordinate 43,753,163 of NC_090028.1, forward strand.
GAGGAGATTCCATCTGAACACGAGGAAGAACTTCCTGACTGTGAGAGCCGTTCAGCAGTGGAACTCTCTGCCCCGGAGGGAGTGTGGTGGAGGCTCCTTCTTTGGAAGCTTTGAAGCAGAGGCTGGATGGCCATCTGTCAGGGGTGATTTGAATGCAATATTCCTGCTTCTTGGCAGAATGGGGTTGGACTGGATGGCCCAAGAGGTCTCTTCCAACTCTTTGATTCTATGATTCTATGATTCTGATTCCCCTCTCCAGTTGGAGTCTCAAAAACACTGGGATGTCTGTAGTGGAGGGCACACATATAATCTAGGATGGAATTGTCCCTGTATGAAAGTCTTCACTTGGGGGGTGGGCATGTGGTGTTGGTGGAGGACATGGGCAAGGCTCTTGGACATGTTTACAACACTCTCTATAACCTGCAATGTCATCGGAGGGAGGGCCGTTGGTGTCTCCTGAGTCGTGGGAGATAGAGCTATTTGTGGAAGTGGGAACCTGTCTGTGTGAGTGGGCACCCCAGCCAATCACACACACATACATATGTTCACTTTTATTATGAGTACTAGCAGTCCCCTGCCATGTGTTGCTGTGGCCCACATGGGGGTTCTGTGTGGGAGGTTTGGCCCAGTTCTATCATTGGTGGGGATCAGAATGCTCTGTGATTGTAGGTGAACCACAAATCTCAGCAACTACAACTCCCAAATGTCAATATGCTATTTCCCCCAAACTCTACCAGTGTTCACATTTGGGCATATTGAGTATTCGTGTAGAGTTTGGTCCAGATGCATCATTGTTTGAGTCCACAGTGATCTCTGGATGTAGGTGAACTACAACTCCAAAACTCAAGGTCGATGTCCACCAAACCCTTCCAGTGTTTTATGTTGGTCTTGGGAGTTCTGTGTGCCAAGTTTGGTTCAATTCCATTGTTGGTGGGGTTCAGAATGCTCTTTGATTGTAGGTGAACTATAAATCCCAGCAACTACAACTCCCAAATGACAAAATCAATTTTTTTTGACTGAAGGACATACATTGGGTTGTTAGGTGTCTTGTGTCCAAATTTGGTGTCAATTCGTCCAGTGGATTTTGAATTCTGTTAATCCCACAAACGAACATGACATTTTTATTTATATAGATAGATCGGTCTATATTGTAGTTCCCTGGTTTAAATCTTGTCCGTATGCCAATGAAGATTCAGATTTAAGCCTTTTCCTTTCCAACCTGGTCAGCAGAAGAGCCTGGTCAGCCTGTGAGCACGGGGGCAAACCTCGGCTGCCTGCTCAAAGGGAGTTTAGAGAACTTTCCTTTCTATAGGCAAACTACAAGAGAGGAGATTCCATCTGAACATGAGGAAGAACTTCCTGATTGTGAGAGCCGTTCAGCAGTGGAACTCTCTGCCCCGGAGTGTGGTGGAGGCTCCTTCTTTGGAAGCTTTTAAACAGAGGCTGGATGGCCATCTGTCGGGGGTGATTTGAATGCAATATTCCTGCTTCTTGGCAGAATGGGGTTGGACTGGATGGCCCATGAGGTCTCTTCCAACTCTTTCATTCTAGGATTCTATGAAATGGAGAACTCAGAAGGCCCCAAACTTCTTATTCCCCATTGGAGTGCGCTTTTGGTCTAACAATGTTCCTTTGTTTCATGCTTTCACAGCAAGTCAAGTCCATCGAGCGATTTGTACGCCGCCTGGAATTTCACGCTAGCAAGGTATGTGCTGCTTCCCCATTTTGGCACATTGAAAGGATTTCTGCACCCAGAAAAGTTGCATGCTTTGGAGCCTTTTGCAATTTATATACCGTATATACTGGAGTATAAGCCGGGTTTTTGAGCCAAGCCACCCGCTTGGTTTATACTTGAGTCAAAGTTATTTATTATTTTACTCTGTTATTATCATTATTTTTATTACATTTATTGTTTTACTCTATTTATTATTATTATCTTTATAATTTTACTCTATTTATTGTTATTATTAACTTTATTATTTTTCTCTATTTATTATTATTGTTGTTATTACATTTATTATTTTACTCTATTTATTATGGCTATTATTACATGTATTATTTTACTTTATTATTGTTATTATTACATGTATTATTTTACTCTGTTATTGTTGTTATACATTTATGATTTTACTCTAATTATTATTATTATTACATTTATTTTTCTCTCTATTTATTATTATTGCTATTATTATATGTATTATTTTAATTTATTATTGTTGTTATTACATGTATTATTTTACTCTGTTATTATTGTTGTTATACATTTATGATTTTACTCCAATATTGTTATTACATTTATTATTTTACTCTGTTATTGTTGTTATTACATTTATTATTTTACTCTAAGTATTATTATTGTTATTATTACATTTATTTTTCTCTCTATTTATTATTATTGCTATTATTACATGTATTATTTTACTTTATTATTGTTGTTATTACATGTATTATTTTACCCTGTTATTATTGTTGTTATACATTTATGATTTTACTCTATTATTGTTATTACATTTATTATTTTACTATAATTATTATTATTGTTATTATTACATTTATTTTTCTCTCTATTTATTATTATTGCTGTTATTACATGTATTATTTTACTTTATTATTGCTGTTATTATATTTATTATTTTACTCTGTTATTATTGTTGTTATACATTTATTATTTTACTCTATTATCATTGTTATTACATTTATTATTTTACTCTAACTATTATTATTATTATTGTTATTATTACATTTATTTTTTCTCTCTATTTATTATTATTGCTATTATTATATGTATTATTTTACTTTATTATTGTTGCTATTACATATATTATTTTACTCTGTTATTGTTGTTATTACAATTATTATTTTACTCTATTTATTATTATTGTTATTACATTTATTATTTTACTCTATTTATTATTGCTATTATTATATGTATTATTTTACTTAATTATTGCTGTTATTACATGTATTATTTTACTCTGTTATTATTGTTGTTATACATTTATTATTTTACTCTATTATTGTTGTTATTACATTTATTTTTCTCTCTATTTATTATTGCTATTATTACATGTATTATTTTACTTTATTATTGTTGATATTACATATATTATTTTACTCTGTTATTGTTGTTATTACATTTATTATTTTACTCTATTTATTATAATTGTTGTTATTACATTTATTATTTTACTCTGTTATTATTGTTGTTATTACATTTATTATTTTACTGTATTTATTATTATTATTTTACTCTATTTATTATTATTGTTATTACATTTATTATTTTACTCTATTTATTATTATTATTTTACTCTATTTATTATTATTGTTGTTATTACATTTATTATTTTACCCTATTTATTATTGTTGTTATTATATTTATTATTTTACTCTATTATTTTACTCTATTTATTGTTTTACTCGATTTATTATTGTTAGAAACCTATCCATTTGAATGGTAATTACTGCAACTCAAATCAATAAATTTTACTTGAACGGCACCGAAACTCCACTTCTCTAGTGGAAGTTTTTGAACGGAGGCTGAATGGCCTTCCCAGGTGGTTTCCCTGCCAGATGCCCTTTGGGGACCTCTTCCAACTCCATTGAATTCCAGCCTGCCCGGGAGTCCCGTGGAGCCTCCTTCTCTGCAGGCTTTCCAACTGAGGCTGGGGGCCGGTCTGTTTGAGGACCGGTCAGGCAGCCTTTGTCAGTGCTGGGGACGCATAGTACCTGGGACACACCTAGGGACTGTGAGCGAGCACTGTTTGGAAAGCTCTGCCCTACTATTTATTTGTCGTGTCAGATCAACCAGTCAATTATATTACATTTCTAACAGAACAAAGCAAACAAACAGACAAAACACAAAATTTGTGAGTTTGGTAGCTGATTAAATGTCCTTTGACCCGTCTCTGTCCCCTTGGAGTGCCTCTGGTGTTGCCGCAAGAAGGTCCTCCCTGGTGCATCATGTGGAAGAAGGGCTCAGATTGCATTGCAGCAGGTGGTCAGTGGTTGGCTCTTCTCCACATTCGCATGTCGAGGATTCCCTTTTGTGGCCCCATTTCTGAAGGTTGGCTCTGCATCTCATGGTGCCCGAGCACAGTCTGTTCAGCGCCTTCCAAGTTGCCCCGTCTTCTGTGTGCCCAGGGAGGAGTCTCTCATCTGGTATCAAGTTCTGGGTTTAAGCCTGCCACTTTTGGACTCTTGCTTGCTGAGGTGTTCCAGCGAGTGTCTCTGTAGATCTTAGAAAACTATTTCTTGATTTAAGTCGTTGACGTGCTGGCTGATACCCAAACAGGGGATGAGGTGGAGATGTCTCTGCCTTGGTCCTTTCACTATTGGCTGGTACCCCCTGCCACTTTTGGACTCTCGCTTGCTGAGATGTTCCAGCGAGTGTCTCTGTAGATCTTAGAAAACTATTTATTGATTTAAGTCATTGGCATGCTGGCTGATACCCAAACAGGGGATGAGCTGGAGATGTCTCTGCCTTGGTCCTTTCACTATTGGCTGCTACTTCCTGGCGGATATCAGGTGGTGCAATACCGGCTAAGCAGTGTAATTTCTCCAGGGGTGTGGGGCGCAGACACTTCATATCTCATTCAGAGCCACATCCACTGTTGTAGCGTGGTGAGATGTGTTCCACACTGGGCATGCATACTCAGCAGCAGAGTAGCACAGCGCAAGGGCAGATGTCTTCACTGTGTCTGGTTGTGATCCCCAGGTTGTGTCAGTCGGCTTTCGTATGATATTGTTTCTAGCACCCACTTTTTGCTTGATGTTCAGGCAGTGCTTCTTGTAGGTCAGAGCACGGTCCAGAGGGACTCCCAGGTATGTGGGTGTGCTGCAATGCTCCAGCGGGATTCCTTCCCAGGTCATAATCCTCAGAGCTCGGGATGCTTGTCTGTTCTTAAGGTGAAAGGCACATGTCTGTGTTTTAGATGGATTAGGGGTCAGCTGGTTTTCCCTGTACTAGGCGATAAGGGCACCTAGAGCTTCGGAGAGCTTCTGTTCAACCATCTCAAAGCTCCCTGCTTGAGCGGTAATGGCACGATCGTCAGCATAGATGAAACTCTCTGTCCCTTCTGGCAGTGGCTGGTCATTTGTGTAGATGTTGAACATGGATGGAGCAAGCACGCTCCCCTGAGGCAGGCCGTTCTTCTGTTTCCACCATCTTCTTCTCTGGCCCTGGAACTCAACAAAAAAGCTCCTGTTTTGTAGCAGGTTTCCTATGAGGCTGTGCCAGTCAGCTTTCGTATGATATTGTTTCTAGCACCCACTTTTTGCGTGATATTCAGGCAGTGCTTCTTGTAGGTCAGAGCACGGTCCAGGGTGACTCCTCCCAGGGATTTGGGTGCGCCGCAATGCTCCCGTGGGATTCCTGCCCTACTGAATGCTTCAGATGCTCCAGGTCTTCGGCCATTGGCGTTCAGCTAAAGCTCTCTGGGATTCTTTTGAACAGATTGACGAGCTCTACGAGGCTTACTGCATCCAGCGAAGGCTTCGGGATGGAGCGCATAACATGGTGAAGGCCTACACCGCCGGATCGCCTGGCAGCAAGGAAGCCCGGGAGAGCTTGGCCGAAGCAGGGAAGGGCTACAAGGAGTACACGGAGGTGGGTCCGGGGGGCCGAGGAGGGGCCGCGGGGAGGGGGGGAGCCTTCTTGGCCGGGGTCACTCACAGGCTCCTCTCCTTTCAGAATATGTGTCTCCTGGAAAGTGAGCTGGAGAGCCAGTTGGGAGAGTTCCACATCAAGATGAAAGGTACCCCATCTCAAGGGATCGTGTGGTCCTTTGGTCCCCGCTTTCAAAGGGGCCAATTTGAAGCAGGGAAAAGGGGGAAGAGATGGGGAACGGGGAGGGGGCTGCTGATTCCTTTTAGTCCTTATCCTGGGTTGTTGTAGGTTTTTCCGGGCTATATGGCCATGTTCTAGAAGCATTTTCTCCTGACGTTTCGCCTGCATCTATGGCAAGCATCGTCAGAGGTTGGGAGGTCTGTTGGAATTGGGAAAATGGGTTTATATATCTGTGGAATGACCAGGGTGGGACAAAGGACTCTTGTCTGCTGGAGCTAGGTGTGTTCGGGCTATATGGCCATGTTCTAGAGGCATTTTCTCCTGACGTTTCGCCTGCATCTATGGCAAGCATCGTCAGAGGTAGTGAGGTCTGTTGGAACTGGGAAAATGTGTTTATATATCTGTGGAATGACCAGGGTGGGACAAAGGACTCTTGTCTGCTGGAGCTAGGTGTGTTCGGGCTATATGGCCATGTTCTAGAGCAGGCATGGGGAACCTTCGGCTCTCCAGGTGTGGTGGACTTCAACTCCCACAATTCCTTGAGGCCAAGGTAAGCCTTTGGGGTGAATGCCGAGCCTCAAGGAATTGTGGGAGTTGAAGTCCACCACACCTGGAGAGCCGAAGGTTCCTGACCCCTGTTCTAGAGGCATTCTCTCCTGACGTTTCGCCTGCATCTATGGCAAGCATCGTCAGAGGTTGTGAGGTCTGTTGGAACTGGGAAAATGTGTTTATATATCTGTGGAATGACCAGGGTGGGACAAAGGACTCTTGTCTGCTGGAGCTAGGTGTGCATGTTTCAACTGACCACCTTGATTAGCATATAATGGTCCCTATCCTTCTTATGAAGTCCCCAACCAAGCATGCTTCCCTCATGCACCTGAAACCACCCAGGTGAAGCTTGCCTTGGGACTTCTGGTTCTCTCCCGCTTCCCGTCCTGTATCCACATCAGTGAAGTTCAAGGTAGTTCCGGCAGTTCATGCAAAAGGCCCCTCCACTGACTTTTGTTTCCGCTGCAGGGTTGGCTGGCTTTGCTCGACTGTGTGCTGGGGACCAATACGAGGTTTGTGATGGGTTCGAAGCGTGTCGCTTTGTGTTTGGGGAAAGGCAGGGGACTTAGGTCCAAAGTTTGGGGGATCAAGGGAGGTGCATGGGCTTGGCCGGTACCTGAACTTATTGGGGGTCCCCATTGAAAATGTTAGGGGACCCTCCCATTTGTGGTACCTGAACTTTTAGGGGTCCCCATGGATTATGTTAGGGGACCCTTCCACTTGTGGTACCTGAACTTATTGGGGGTCCCCACAGATAATGTTAGGGGACCCTCCCACTTGTGGTACTTCAACTTATTGGGGATCCCCAGGGATAATGTTAGGGGACCCTCCCACATGTGGTACCTGAACTTATTGGGAATCCCCATGGATAATGTTAGGGGACCCTCCCACTTGTGGTACCTGAGCTTATTGGGGGTCCCCAGGGATAATGTTAGGGGAACCCTCCCACTTGTGGTACCTGAACTTATTGGGGGTCCCCATGGATAATGTTAGGGGACCCTCCCACTTGTGGTACCTGAACTTATTGGGGGTCATCATAGATAATGTTAGGGCACCCTCCCACATGTGGTACCTGAACTTATTGGGGGTCCCCATGGATAATGTTAGGGGACCCTCCCACTTGTGGTACCTGAGCTTATTGGGGGTCCCCACGGATAATGTTAGGAGACCCTCCCACTTGTGGTACCTGAACTTATTGGGGGTCCCCACGAATGTTAGGGGGCCCTCCCACATGTGGTACCTGAAATTATTGGGGGTCCCCACGGATAATGTTAGGAGACCCTCCCACTTGTGGTACCTGAACTTATTGGGGGTCTCCGCAGATAATGTTAGGGGACCCTCCCACTTGTGGTACTTGAACTTATTGGGGATCCCCATGGATAATGTTAGGGGAGCCTCCCTCATGTGGTACCTGAACTTATTGGGAGTCCCCATGGATAATGTTAGGGGACCCTCCCACTTGTGGTACCTGAACTATTGTGGGTCCCCACGGATAATGTTAGCAGACCCTCCCACTTGTGGTACCTTAACTTATTGGGGGTCCCCATAGATAATGTTAGGGGAGCCTCCCTCATGTGGTACCTGAACTTATTGGGGGTCCCCATGGATAATGTTAGGCTGTTATGGGTCTCTTCTCCCACTTGGAGTGGTTGCTCTGGCTGAATGCCTGAGGATGAGGCCCATCTGGCTGGAGTCCGTCCAGTCCATAGCGTCATTGTCGTACTGTTGGGGATTCCTCATCTTCAGAAGAGGAAGGGGAGCAGGGAAGTGCTCAGGAATTGGAGGGAGGAGAAGAATCAGATGGTGAGGGTTTGCAAGTGCCCACATGTCTAGAGAGACGAAAGGAGACAGAGCACAGACGGCATTCAGCCAGAATAGCTGCTAAAAACGTTGAGCTAATTGGGAGACGCCCTAGCACCTCCTGCGTGGGGAATTCAGGGCTATAAATCAGAAGCAGGAGCAGTCAGCTTTCTCTGGTGACAACGACTCTGATGCCGAGGTTTTCACGCCAATTGAACCTGCTTTGTGTGATCATTGCCCATTGTCTGATGGAAGACTACTGTTTCTTGTGGGACTTTGTAAGAGACTTTAATTTGTGTCTGCATTAAGACTTCCTTGCTTTCTTTTGTAATTTTCAGTTGCATTTGCTTCTCCTTTGTGTTTGCTGAAGTAAAGCATTTTTCTTTTACTTTCAACATTGCCTAAAGGCTGTTTTTGGAGGGCAACTCAGGACACGTTCTTTCTCCTGACAGATCTTCATGAGATACGGACGCCAACGATGGAAGCTACGAGGCCGCATTGAGGCCAACAGCAAGCAAGTGTGGGACAGTGAGGAGGTGGTCTTCCTGCCTCTCATCACAGAGTTCCTGTCTATCAAGGTAACTGAAGCCACGCTCTGGCGAGGAGGCCACCTTCACCAGAGGGATGTGTTCCTTCTCACGTCCACTGGCCCTGGTTTCTCCTTCTTGTCGCAGGTCACAGAGCTGAAGAGCTTGGCCAGTCACGTTGTGGTGGGGAATGTCTCCTGCGAGACCAAGGACCTGTTTGCGGCGCTCCCCCAAGTCGTGGCAGTGGACATCAATGACTTAGGCACCATTAAGCTGAGCCTGGAGGTGAACTGGAAGTGAGTGGTCATGTATTTTCCCCTCGTGAGATCGAGGCAGTGTTTTCCTGCTGCCCGCTCTCTTCCTTGTGGCAATCCTGTGCTGGAAGCCATACTGAGAGTGGAGGCTTGCCAAAGGCCACCCAGAGGGTCTCGTGGCTCTGTAGGGCAGACCTTCTTCCCCTGTTTCAACTTGAGACCCCCCCCCCCTTTACCTGAGAAATATTTACAACTCCCAAGTATATTAAGGAAGGTGACACACAAACACACACACATACACAAGTACATGAGAGAAAGAGAGCGAAAGCAGAGAGAGATGCATCTACGGGAGAGAAAGCAAGGTGACCCTTGTTGGGCGAGTGGGCTTATTAACGAAAGACCCTCCCCATAAGTGCACAGCAGAGTAACTTATGAGCAGCAGCGTGACCCAGCACCCATCGGCCAAAGTGATAAAAACAACAAAACACACAGGCCAATGTGATCTCTTCCTTCTGAGGCTTTTCTTTATAGGTTTCCATAACACTAATGAAGTTCTTTATACTTCCTTCTTTGCTTCCATGCTGGGCTGCTTTCTTACGCAGATAAACAGCTTCACTCTCACTGAGGTTTCTCTCACACCAAACTTACATAGGAGCTTCCCGCAGTAGCCTTTTACACACAGCAGCCTTCACACTGGAGCTTAACACATGAGGCCTTCAACCTGAGGCTTCTCACACCAAAGCCTTCTCACATTAAGCTGAGCCTGGAGGTGAACTGGAAGTGAGTGGTCATTTATTTTCCCCTTGTGAGATCAAGGCAGTGTTTTCCTGCTGCCCACTCTCTTCCTTGTGGCAATCCTGTGCTGGAAGCCATACTGAGAAGCGGAGGCTTGCCAAAGGCCACCCAGAGGGTCTCATGGCTCTGTAGGGCAGACCGTCTTCCCGTTTCAACTTGCGACCCCCCCCCTTTACCTGAGAAATAATTACAACATCCCAAGGAAGGGGACACACAAACACACACACACACACACATACACAAGTACATGAGAAAAAGAGAGCAAAAGCAGAGAGAGATGCATCTACGGGAGAGAAAGCAAGGTGACCCTTGTTGGGCGAGTGGGCTTATTAACGAAAGACCCTCCCCATAAATGCACAGTAGAGTAACTTATGAGCAGCAGCGTGACCCAGCACCCGTCGCCCAAAGTGATAAAAACAACAAAAATACAAAGACCAATGGGATCTCTTCCTTCTGAGGCTTTTCTTTATAGCAAAATATTATGGTTGCACTATTTACAAGAACAAGGTTTCCATAACACTAATGAAGTTCTTTATACTTCCTTCTTTGCTTCCACTCTGAGCATCTTCCTCATGCAGATAAACAGCTTCACTCTCACTGAGGTTTCTCTCACACCAAACTTACACAGGAGCTTCACGCAGTAGCCTTTTACACACAACAGCCTTCACACTGGAGCTTTACACACGAGGCCTTCAACCTGGGGCTTCTCTCACCAAAGCCTTCTCACACCAGACCTCTCACACATCGAGGCCTACTAACTCTGAAGCCTCTCTCAGACTGAGGCCTTTCTCACTGAGGCCTCTCTAACACTGGAGCCTTCTCATACTACGCCTCTCACACTGAGGCTTCTCTCAGACTGAGGCAAATTAACACTGGAGTCTTCTTGTACTGAGTCCTTCTCATACTGAGCCTTCTCACACCAGTCCTCTCACACATTGAGGCCTACTAACTCTGAAGCCTCTCTCAGACTGAGGCCTCTCAGACTGAGGCCTTTCTCTCACTGAGGCCTCTCTAACACTGGAGCCTTCTCATACTAAGGACTCTCACACTGAGGCTTCTCTCAGACTGAGGCAAATTAACACTGGAGCCCTCTTGTACTGAGGCCTTCTCATACTGAGCCTTCTCACACCAGTCCTCTCACACATCGAGGCCTACTAACTCTGAAGCCTCTCTCAGACTGAGGCCTTTCAGACTGAGGCCTTTCTCTCACTGAGGCTTCTCTAACACTGGAGCCTTCACATACTAACGCCTCTGACACTGAGGCTTCTCTCAGACTGAGGTAAATTAACACTGGAGCCCTCTTGTACTGAGGCCTTCTCATACTGAGCCTTTTCACACCAGTCCTCTCACACATTGAGGCCTACTAACTCTGAAGCCTCTCTCAGACTGAGGCCTTTCTCTCACTGAGGCCTCTCTAACACTGGAGCCTTCTCATACTAAGGCCTCTCACACTGAGGCTTCTCTCAGACTGAGGCAAATTAACACTGGAGCCTTCTCATTACTGAGGCCTTCTCATACTGAGGCTTCTCTCATACTGAGGGCAACTAACACTGAGGCATACTAAGCTACAGGCACATCTGCTTATATTGAACTGCAGCTTTTGCTGAGTCATTGCATCCATTTAACCCTTTCAGTTCTTGACTCACATTTTTTGTAATTAAAAATACCAGGTTAATTAATATTTTGGACAACCCTAACATACAGTTATGGCCACCCCATTTGGGGTCCCAACCCCTTGTTCAAGAAGTTTCTTCTGTAGGGAATCTGGATTTTCCTGAAACCTTCAGACAAGTACTGCAACCACTACACCACACTTGAAGCTTGTTGAGTTTTGTTGTTGTTGTTGTTGTTGTTGTTATGAAGCCATAACAAAAGAGGGCTGTGAAGAAAATAGGGCTATTATGAATGATATCTTGGTTCTCAACTTCGGGTCCTCAGATATTATTCCCACCATCACCATCCAGGATGGTCTGTATTCAGGAATGCAATGCACACAAACACCAAGATGCACAGTCGCCTTATAGCAATCCACAACCAGTTTCCTTCACAAATCATGCAAGGAACAGGAAGTCCTTATAAAACACCATATTGCACAAATCAATAATCTTTTTGGTACTGTTCTGTTATCTGGTTGGAGACCACAAGGGGGAGCTAGAGAGAAAAGGATAGTCCATTTTAAGGGGTGGGGGTTGAAAGAGGGAAACAATTTTTCCCATTTTTGCAGGTTATTTCCCCTCCCCGAACATAAAGGAGGGTTGTTTCCACGATTGGGACATGGGTGGGAGGAATAACAGGAAGACCGGGAGAAATGGTTGTACTCCTTCCACCCTCTGAAAATGGACTATCCTTCTCTCTCTGGTGCCCTCTTGTGGCTTCCACCCAGATAACGGAACAGTCCCATATTGTATTATAGCAGTTAGGGCTGGGCGGTTTCGTTTCGTTAATTCGTAATTCGTTAAAAATTCGTTATTTTTTTTTTATAACGAAGCGATAACGAACCATTCTGGAGCAACTTAAAAACGAAACGAATTTTAAAATTCGTTTCATAAATGCTTCAGATTCGTTATGTATTCATTTCGTTATCGGTTTGAGGTCGTTTCGTTATTATTTCCGCATGTCTGGGGCAAGTTTTATAGTAGTTTTTTGTTTAATTAGTGAAAAAAAATTATAATATCACACCAAGAGTCAACAACAGAGGGAGAGGGAAGCTTCAGAAGTTCCCCCTGTCCCATTTGGAGGTTTTTTAGCGTATTGCGCGGTCACGTCCGCCATTAACTAATCGATTCGTTATTGTTTCGTATTTGTTTCGTTAATGTTTCGTAATTTTTTTTACATTTACGAAATTTCGTAAATATCGAACTTTTTAAAAGAAAAATTTCGGAATTCTTTTAAATATCGAAACGCAAAAACCCCCAAAAAACGAATCGATTTTAGAAACAAATTTTCCTGTTGTTACCCAGGCCTAATAGCAGTGGTTCTCAACCATCCTAATGCCGTGACCCCTAAATACAGTTCCTCATGTTGTAGTGACCCCCAACCATAAAATTATTTTCATTGCTACTCTAGAACTGTAATTATTCTACTGTTATGAATCGTAATGTAAATGTATTTTCATTGTTACAAATTGAACATAATTAAAGCATAGTGATTAATCAGGGAAACAACATGTTTTGGGGAGGTTGGACAATGGATGATGGGATCTACAGTACCTCTGACTTCCACAGACCTGGGTCGCCCAGCTCGGGGGGCAGGGCCTGGGCCCTGAGGGGAGCCATTTTGAGGAGAGGGGCAGGGCCAAAGGAGGTGGCCTCGCGACCCCTCCAAAATGGCCAAACGACCCCCCTGGGGGTCGCAACCCCCAGGTTGAGAACCACTGTATTATAGTGCCTTGCTTATTTTGTAGGCAAGACACGTTCCTTGCTTTGTTTTCTGAGGAAGTTGCTCACTGCTTGGTCTGCTCCTTGGGGTCTTCGTGAACGTTGGGCTTTGTGCATCTCCAGGAAGGACTGCAGTTGGAATGGCTGTGGCCAGGAATGACTAAATTATCGATGAGTAGCATGCGGTGATGCAAAAGTGGAAACCGCTCCCCTAAGGGACTGTCACGATGCCAGAGCTCTGTCTTATTTAGAGGCAGAGATGAACCAAACAAAAACCCAGTTTGTATCAAAGAATTTAATTAAAACAGCACTTACTTTCTGGCTGTTTTAATAGTCCAAAATGTAAAACATAAAGATAGCACTCAGCCACAGAATAAACAAAAATAGCAAACACTGTTGCCGGTTCAAGATAACTCCATAGTCAAAGGTCCAGTCCAGTGGTCAAACGCTGAGAATTCAATAAACAAAGTCCAGGGATCAAGAGTCTATACCGTAGTCAACAGCCAGTCCAAAGATTCAAGGTTCTAGGATTCTAAGAGTTCAGGAGACAGGTCAGGATACTGAAAATCCAGAGACCGGGGGGGAAACCAGCAGCATCCACCACCAAAATATGACAAATACTTTCCTCCCAAAGATCAGTTCCAAGGCTAACTCCTTATATCCAGATACACCCAGCTGTGACCTATCTCTTGCATACACCTCCACCCTTGATTGCTTTCACCCAGGAACTCTTACTCACAGATTACTCAACCCTTTAGAACTAAGACTTAGATTAACCCTTCCATCACCAACTGCTAGGCCTACCACCACCAACCACCATCAACTGCAGATCATGATCCATGACAGGGACCCTCTCCAATGAGTTAAAAGAAAGTATATCCTGCTTTTACTTTAGAACGTGCCTTCTATCAGCCAACAGTTCATTGTTTCTCACTGACCGCTGTGCCTTTTTGTGAGCAGCCCCTTCGACAAAGAGGACCAGCCTTCCTCCTCCAGCTCTGTGAACAAGACGTCTACGGTCAACAAGAGATTCTCCATGTACAACCAGAGTCCCCCCGACACGCCTTCCATGCGGGAACAGGCCTTTTACGTAAGTGTCCCTTGGAGGTTATTGAGGTGCAGGAGTGAGGTCAAGATTTTTGGCCACCACCCCATTCAAGGGAAGGTTATGAGCCAATACGCAGCTCTTACAGACCATTTTAGCCCTCCATTGTCGACTCCATTCTCGTGCAATGAGCTTACTGTGTGTTTCCTCTGAATTCTTCCACGTGAGGATCGTCCAGGGATGTTTCCAAGTATGCTTGGTTGGGCCAGCCTGTAGCACAGCTGGTTATTAGCCTCCAGGTACAATTCAAGAGCTGGCTTTGGCCTATAAAGCCCAGTTTACTTGTCCGAACGTATCTCCTGCTACCGTCCACCTAGGACCCTAAGGTCATCCGGGGAGGCCCTGCTCGTTGTCCCCCCCTCATCGCAATCGCGTCTGGTGGGGACAAGGGACGGGGCCTTTTCTGTGGTGGCCCCTCGGCTGTGGAACTCCCTCCCAAGTGGAATTATTTTATTTATTTATTATTTATTTATTTATTTATTTATTTATTTATTTATGCGGGGCTTTTCTAGGGAACAGGCCTTTTATGTAAGTGTCCCTTGGAGGTTATTAAGGTGCAGGAGGGAGGTAAAGATTTTTGGCCACCACCCCATTCAAGGAAAGGTTATAAGCCAATAAGCAGCTCTTACAGACCATTTAGCCCTCCATTGTCGGTTCCATTCAAGTGCAGTGAGCTTACTATGTGTTTCCTCTGAATTCTTCCACGTAAGGATCGTCCAGGGATGTTTCCAAGTATGCTTGGTTGGGCCAGCCTGTAGCACAGCTGGTTATTAGCCTCCAGGTACAATTCAAAGAGCTGGCTTTGGCCTATAAAGCCCTGGCCCAGTTTACTTGTCCGAACGTATCTCCTGCTACCATCCAACTAGGACCCTAAGATCATCCGGGGAGGCCCTGCTCGTTGTCCCCCCATCATCGCAATCGTGTCTGGTGGGGACAAGGGATGAGTCCTTTTTTGTGGTTCTCAAACCTGTGGGTCCCCAGATGTTTTGGGGACCTGGCTGGTAAACTGGCTGGGATGTCTGGGAGTTGTAAGTCAAAACACATCTGGGGAGGGACCCACAGGTTGAGAACCATGGATCTAGATGTATATAGTGACCTTAGGAGGCCCTCAACGACCATCTAGAACAGTGGTTCTTGAACCTGTGGGTCCCCAGATGTTTTGGGGACCTGGCTGGTAAACTGGCTGGGATGTCAAAACACATCTGGGGAGGGACCCACAGGTTGAGAACTATGGATCTAGATGTATATAGTGACCTTAGGAGGCCCTCAACGACCATCTAGAACAGTGGTTCTTGAACCTGTGGGTCCCCAAATGTTTTGGGGACCTGGCTGGTAAACTGGCTGGGATGTCTGGGAGTTGTAAGTCAAAACACATCTGGGGAGGGACCCACAGGTTGAGAACCATGGATCTAGATGTATATAGTGACCTTAGGAGGCCCTCAACGAGCATCTAGAACAGTGGTTCTTGAACCTGTGGGTCCCCAAATGTTTTGGGGACCTGGCTGGTAAACTGGCTGGGATGTCTGGGAGTTGTAGGTCAAAACACATCTGGGGAGGGACCCACAGGTTGAGAACCATGGATCTAGATGTATATAGTGACCTTAGGAGGCCCTCAACAACCATCTAGAACAGTGGTTCTTGAACCTGTGGGTCCCCAAATGTTTTGGGGACCTGGCTGGTAAACCGGCTGGGATGTCTGGGAGTTGTAGGTCAAAACACATCTGGGGAGGGACCCACAGGTTGAGAACCATGGATCTAGATGTATATAGTGACCTTAGGAGGTCCTCAACAACCATCTAGAACAGTGGTTCTTGAACCTGTGGGTCCCCAGATGTTTTGGGGACCTGGCTGGTAAACTGGCTGGGATGTCTGGGAGTTGTAGGTCAAAACACATCTGGGGAGGGACCCACAGGTTGAGAACCATGGATCTAGATGTATATAGTGACCTTAGGAGGCCCTCAACAACCATCTAGAACAGTGGTTCTCGAACCTGTGGGTCCCCAGATGTTTTGGGGACCTGGCTGGTAAACTGGCTGGGATGTCTGGGAGTTGTAAGTCAAAACACATCTGGGGAGGGACCCACAGGTTGAGAACCATGGATCTAGATCTATATAGTGACCTTAGGAGGCCCTCAACAACCATCTAGAACAGTGGTTCTCGAACCTGTGGGTCCCCAGATGTTTTGGTAACCTGGCTGGTAAACTGGCTGGGATTTGTAGGAGTTGTGGGCAAAAACACATCTGGGGAAGGACCCACAGGTTGAGAGCCATCGGGCTAGTAGAAGCTTCTGAACAGTCTTCAAAGGCAACCCCATGTGGAGTGCATTACAGTAGTCTATATGGGATGTAACCAGGGCATGGACCGCATGACCGAACGGGGACCCCAGCTGAGCCCTCGGTGTTGACAGACGCCTCTTTCTTTGCCCAAGAGCCTGCCACGGGAGGCTGCCCGCAAGCACAGGTGGGCCTTGCTGGACATCTTCCGGGAGACTCTCCTGGAGAGGCTGCCACGAAGCTGCTCCTGCAGCGACGTCTCCTCGGTGCAGCTCGGAACGAGGGCCCCTCGGGGCTGCGTAAGTGCTGGCTCCGCCCAATAGCCTAGCCCGCTCAGGTAGAGCTAGCTGCGCTCCCCCACACCTTCTGTCACTAAGCCTGGTCCAGGGCTGCGGGAGAACAAGCCGAGTCCTGCAGGCACCTTGCGCAATCATTCCGTCCGTAGAGCGATGGGCTTCCCTTGCCTTGCTAGTTTGTGGTTTCCAGAGCAGTTATGTCTTTGCTTGCTGCCCCCCCCCCCTTACAGGCAGATTAGGGGGGGGGGGGTCCTGGCTTAGTTTGTAGATGTAGATACGTTTCCGTTACCAGTTTATGTTTTTTGCACCCACGCCAGTGTTCAGCCTACATTCATTGTGAGCAATCCCCAAGTTACAAACGAGGGAGGTTCTGTAGGTTGGTTCTTAAGTTGAGTTTGTATGTAAGTCGGAATGGGTACATTTTTAAGTGTGACTCCAGCCAGATAGATAGATAGATAGATAGATAGATAGATAGATAGATAGATAGATAGAGGATGGATGGATGGATGGATAGATAGATAGATGTCTCAGTGAATGGATAGATGGATGTCTCAATAGATAGATAGATAGATAGATAGATAGATAGATAGATAGATAATGGATAGATGGATGGATGGATAGATAGATAGATAGATAGATAGATAGATAGATAGATAGATAATGGATGGATGGATGGATGGATGGATGGATGGATAGATAGATAGATAGATAGATAGATAGATAGATATCTCAGTGGATGGATGGATGGATGTCTCGATAGATAGATAGATAGATAGATAGATAGATAGATAGATAGAGGATGGATGGATGGATGGATAGATAGATAGATAGATAGATAGATAGATAGATAGATAGATGTCTCAGTGGATGGATGGATGTCTCGATAGATAGATAGATAGATAGATAGATAGATAGATAGATAGAGGATGGATGGATAGATAGATAGATAGATAGATAGATAGATAGATAGATAGATGTCTCAGTGGATGGATGGATGGATGTCTCGATAGATAGATAGATAGATAGATAGATAGATAGATAGATAGATAGATAGAGGATGGATGGATGGATGGATGGATGGATAGATGTCTCAGTGGATGGATGGATGGATGTCTCGATAGATAGATGGATGGATAGCTAGCTTTGGCTAGCATAGGGAAGGGTTAACACCCCTGTGGTGTTTGTTTTGCTGTCTGTGCCCCTCGAGGACTGCCTGTATATCAAGCGTTTCACAACCTTCCGAACACCGCAACCCCTGAATACAGTTCCTCATGTTGTGGTGATCCCCAACCAGAACATTATTTTCGTTGCTACTTCAGAACTGTTATTTTGCTCCTGTTATGAATCGTCATGTCAATATCTGATATGCAGGATGTATTCTCATTCACTGGACCAAATTTGGCACAAACACACAATATAACCGAATTTAAATACTGGTGGGGTCGGGGAGGGGGAGTGATTTTGTGATTTGGGAGTTTTAGTTGCTGGGATTTATAGCTTACCCACAGTAGAAGAGCACTCTGAACCCCACCAACAATGAAATTGAACCAAGCTTGGCACACAGAATTACCAAGCCCAACAGAAAATACTGGAAGGGTTTGGTGGGCATTGACCTTGAGTTTGGGAGTTGTAGTTCACCTATATCCAGGAAGCACTGTGGACTCGAACCATGATGGATCTGGACCAAATTTGGTATGAATACTCAATATGCCCAAATGTGAACACTGGTGGAGTTTGGGGGAAATAAACCTTGACATTTGGGAGTTGTAGTTGCTGGGATGTATTGTTTACTTGCAATCTAAGAGCACTCTGAACTCCACCAATGATGGAATTGAACCAAACTTGGCACACAGAACTCCCACAAGTAAAAAGAAATTATGCAAGTGAAAGTTGTTGTTGTTGTTCATTCGTTCAGTCGTCTCCGACTCTTCGTGACCTCATGGACCAGCCCACGCCAGAGCTCCCTGTCGGCCGTTACCACCCTCAGCTCTCTCAAGGTCAGTCCAGTCACTTCAAGGATGCCATCCATCCATCTTGCCCTTGGTCGGCCCCTCTTCCTTTTGCCTTCCACTTTCCCCAGCATAATTGTCTTCTCTAGGCTTTCCTGTCTCCTCATGATGTGGCCAAAGTACTTCAACTTTGTCTCTAGTATCTTTCCCTCCAGTGAGCAGTCGGGCTTTATTTCCTGGAGGATGGACTGGTTGGATCTTCTCGCAGTCCAAGGCACTCTCAGAACTTTCCTCCAGCACCACAGTTCAAAAGCATCGATCTTCCTTCGCTCATCCTTCCCTAAGGTCCAGCTCTCACATCCGTAGGTGACTACAGGGAAGACCATGGCTTTGACTAGGCAATGGATCTTGGTTGCCAGTCTGATGTCTCTACTCTTTACTATTTTATCGAGATTGGACATTGCTCTCCTCCCAAGAAGTAAGCGTCTTCTGATTTCCTGGCCACTGCATCTGCAGTAATCTTTGCACCTAGAAATACAAAGTCTGTCACGGCCTCCACGGTTTCTCCCTCTATTTCCCAGTTGTCAATCATTCTTGTTGCCATAATCTTGGTTTTTTGACGTTTAGCTGCAACCCGGCTTTTGCGCTTTCTTCTTTCACCTTGATTAGAAGGTTCCTCAGCTCCTCCTCACTTTCGGCCATCAGAGTGGTGTCATCTGCATATCTGAGGTTGTTAATGTTTCTTCCAGCCATTTTCACCCCAGCTTTGCATTCATCCAGCCCCGCACATCCTCGCATGATGTGTTCTGCATACAAGTTAAACAGGTTGGGTGAGAGTATGCAGCCTTGCCGGACGCCTTTCCCAATCTTGAACCAGTCTCCTGTTCCGTGGTCAGTTCTGACTGTGGCTCCTTGGTCCTTGGACAGATTCCTCAGGAGAGAGACAAGGTGGCTTGGGATGCCCATCCCACCAAGAACTTGCCACAATTTATTATGATCCACACAGTCAAAGGCTTTAGAATAGTCAATGAAGCAGAAGTAGATGTTTTTCTGAAACTCCCTGCCTTTCTCCATTATCCAGCGGATATTGGCAATCTGGTCTCTCGTTCCTCTGCCTTTTCTAAACCCAGCTTGAACATCTGGCAACTCTCGCTCCATGTATTGCTGGAGTCTTCCTTGCAGGATCTTGAGCATTACCTTACTGGCATGAGAAATAAGGGCAACTGTACGGAAGTTTGAGCAGTCTTTCGCATTTCCCTTTTTTGGTATGGGGATATAGGTTGATTTTTTCCAGTCTGATGGCCATTCTTGTGTTTTCCATATTTGCTGGCAAATGGCATGCATCACCTTGACAGCATCATCTTTTAAGATTTTAAACAGTTCAGCTGGGATCCCATCATCTCCTGCTGCCTTGTTGTTAGCAATGCTTCTTAAGGCCCATTCAACCTCACTCCTCAGGATGTCTGGTTCTAATTCATTCACCACACCGTCAAAGCTATCCTCGATATTGTTATCCTTCCTATACAGATCTTCTGTATAGTCTCGCCACCTTCTCTTGATCTCTTCAGCTTCTGTTAGGTCCCTGCCATCTTTGTTTCTTATCATACCAATTTTTGTCTGAAATTTACCTCCAATGTTTCTAATTTTCTGGAAGAGGTCTCTTGTCCTTCCTATTCTGTTGTCTTCTTCCACTTCCATGCATTGCTTATTTAAAAATAGTTCCTTATCTCTTCTGGCTAACCTCTGGAATTGCGTATTTAACTGGGCATATCTCCCCTTATCCCTGTTTCCTTTTGCTTTCCTCCTTTCTTGGGCTACTTCCAGTGTCTCAGCAGACAACCATTTTGCCTTCTTCGTTTTCTTTTTCTTTGGAAAGTACTTTGTTGCCGCCTCCTGAACAATGTCTCGGACTTCTGTCCATAGTTCTTCTGGGACTCTGTTTACTAAATCTAGTCCTTCAAATCTGTTCTTCACTTCCACTGTATATTCGCTAGGAATGTTAGTGAGATCATATCTAACTGGTCTGTGTATTTTCCCTGATCTCTTTAATTTTATTCTAAATTGGGCAATAAGAAGTTCGTGATCTGAGCTACAGTCAGCCCCAGGTCTTGTTTTCACCGACTGGATGGATGTCCGCCACCTTTGGCTGCAAAGGATGTAGTCAATCTGATTTCGGTGTTGACCATCTGGCGAGGTCCATGTATAAAGCCGTCTTTTAGGTTGTTGGAAGAGAGTATTCGTTATACACAGCGAGTTTTCCTGGCAAAATTCTATCAGCCTGCGTCCCGCTTCATTTTGTTCTCCCAGACCATGCTTGCCTGTGATCCCAGTTGTCATTTGACTTCCCACCTTGGCATTCCAGTCTCCTGTAATGAAAATAATGTCTCTTTTTGGTGTATTATCCAGTAGTTCCTGCAGATCCTCATAGAACTGATCTACTTCTGCTTCTTCAGCAGCTGTGGTTGGGGTGTATATTTGGATCACTGTGATGTTGAAAGGCTTTCCTTGCACTCGAATTGAGATCATTCTGTCATTTTTTGGGTTGTATCCAAGCACCGCTTTAGCGAATTTCTTATTAATTATGAAGGCTACTCCATTTCTTCGATGTTCCTCTTGTCCGCAGTAGTAGATCTGGTGGTCATCTGATGTGAAGTGGCCCATTCCAGTCCATTTCAGTTCGCTGACCCCCAGAATGTCTATCTTTAGTCTTGACATCTCACCAATAACAACATCCAATTTGCCCTGGCTCATAGATCTTACATTCCAGGTTCCTATGGTGTGTTGATCTTTAGAGCATCGGATTCGTCGTTCACCTCCAGTACCGTCGGCCGCTAGCCTTCCTTTCGGCTTTGAGCTAGCTGCGTCATCACATCTGGGGCTAGTTGAACTTATCCTCTGCTCCTCCCCAGTAGCATTTTGGCCATCTTCCGACCTGGGAGTCCCATCTTCCAATGGCATACCGACATATCTCTGGTTGTACTGGTCCATTTAGTTTTCTTGGCAAGGATACTGGAGTGGTTTGCCATTGCCTTCCCCAGGGATCACGCTTGGTCTGACCTCTCTGCCACAACCGTCCCGTCTTGGGTGAAAGCCGTCCCGTCTTGGGTGAAACCGTCCCGTCTTGGCCGTCTTGGCAAGTGAAAGTAATTATACCAAAATACAGAGGTTGACATATGTGGGTCTGTCCCAGGCCTGGGCCAACTTGGGCCCTTCCTCTCTCTCTCTCTCCAGGTGTTTTGGACTACAACTCCCACCACTCCTAACAGCCCCTTCCTTTTCCTCCTCAGCCACTTAAATGGAAAGGAGAAGGGCAAAAGGAAGGGGCCTGAAGCTGTTAGGAATGGTGGGAGTTGGGGTCCAAAACACCTGGAGGTCCCAAGTTGGCCCAGGGACCTGGAGAAGTGTTTTGCTCCTTGCAGCCCCCTTGCATCTCTCTCACCTCTGCTCCCCGCTTTTCAGAACATGCTGCGGCAACAGGAGGAGCTGGAGAACGGGGCGGCCTGGTCCATCTCTTCGGAGTCGTCGGACGACTCCTCCAGCCCCCAGCTGTCCGGAGGCGCCCGCCACGCCTTGCCCAGGTCCGTCGTCCAACCCGCCGTGCAGGCCGCCGCTCCGGCCATAGAGATTGCCTTCACTCAGCCCGAGGACAAAGAGCCGCCCGCTCTTCAAGAGGAGGCAAGCGTGGTCAACGGGCACGCGCCCTACACCCGGACTCTGAGCCAGATCAGCGAAGCCAGTGCGGACCTGCCTGTGGCCGAGGACGGGGAATGCCTGGCCCCCCGGGACTCTCGTCCTCAGGAGCCGCCTTCCCTCGCAACACACGCTTTGCCTCACAGTGCGGACTTGGCGTTGGACGCTACCATCAGTGAAGGTGAAGAGCAAGAGGCTGATGCAGGTACGGTTGAGCCCGTAGCAGAGCGGCACAAGGAGCCTGCTTGCCCGGACCAGGAAGCCCAGCCACCTGAGTCCTCGTTGACACCCCCAGCAGCCTCAGCAGGTGCCTCACAGGTGCCGAGGCCCAAACGTGCCGTGGACTGTGGCCTGGAGGAGGCCATCAACGCCCTGGCCTCGGCTCTGGATGACTACCGGGGACAGTTTCCCGAGCTGCAGACGTTGGAGCAGGAGCTGAAGCACCTGGAGGAAATGATCCTGGTAAGCCTGCACGGAAAGGGATTCCGCTTCCCGCTGGAAGGATGGCCTCTCCCCATTCCGGTGGCGCAGTGGGTTAAAGCACTGAGCTGCTGAGCTTGTTGATTGAAAGGTCGCAAGTTCGATTCCGGGGAGCGGCGTGAGCTTCCGCTGTCAGCCCTAGCTTCTGCCAACCTAGCAGTTCGAAAACATGCAAATGTGAGTAGATCAATAGGTACCGCTCCGGCGGGAAGGTAACAGCGCTCCATGCAGTCATGCCAGTGGCCACATGACTTTGGAGGTGTCTATGGACAACGCTGGCTCTTTGTCTTAGAAATGGAGATGAGCACCACACCCCAGAGTCAGACATGACTGGACTTAATGTCAGGGGACTACCTTTACCTTTACCTTTACCTTTACTAAGCCTGCACGGAAAGGGATTCCGCTTCCCGCTGGAAGGATGGCCTCTCCCCATTCAGTGTAGCTGGTGCTGAAAGTAAGGACTGTAGTCATAGACACTATACACGCACACACATCGATGAGGGTTGAATGAAAAGTAATGCCTCCACCTTCGTTACTTGGGTTTGGATGGGAATATTTTAATAAATCAAACGCATAAATAATCCTTAGAAAGTGCTCCTTAACGACCACTAATCACCAGACAATTGGATACATTCCTGCCAACAATGAACAAGTTTTCTGAAGCCACTGCAGAAGAAGTTGACACTCTGTTTCCGCAACCAGCGTCTCACAGTTCCCTCAACGTCTTCATCAGAAGCATAATGATGTCCCTGCAGATCTTCTTTCATTATTGGGAACAGATGGATCTCAGACATTGCTAAATCTGGACTGTATGGAGGATGTTGTACGGTGGTGAGATCCTGTCTCTGAAGTTTCAAGTCTGTGCCCTTTCATTTCAGGCATCAGCATCCTGGGTACCCATCGTGCACAGATATTCTAATAGCTAAGCAAAGCAATAATGTGACCACAGATAATCACCAGGCAGGGTTGTTGTAGGTTTTTTTGGGCTATATGGCCATGTTCTAAAGGCATTTTCTCCTGACGTTTCACCTGCATCTATGGCAAGCATCCTCAGAGGTAGCTACCTCTGAGGAGTCTCATAGATGCAGGCGAAACATCAAGAGAAAATGCCTTTAGAACATGGCCATATAGCCCAAAAAAACAACAACCCAGTGATTCCGGCCATGAAAGCCTTCGACAATCACCAGACAATTGGATACATTTCTGCCAACAATGATCAAGTTTTCTGAAGTCATCACGAAGCCAACATCACGAAGCCAACATCAAGAAGCCAACACTCCGTTTCTGCAACCAGCGTCTCACAGTTCTCTCATCCTGGGTACCCATTGTGCACAGATCTTCTGATAGCCAAGCAAAGCAATAATGTGACCCACACATTCTTGTGAAATGCCGATTATGCATGAAACTTCTCTCTGAGTGATATGACAATCGTCCTGAATCAATCTGTCAACCTTTTGCTTATGAAACTTGGTGGTTGCTGTCACAGGACGTCCAACTCTTTGTTTGTCACACAAGTCAGATGTTCCCACCTCAACATCTTTAAACTTACTCGCCCAATGACACAGTACTCACATCAACACAATCACCGTAAACAGCTTGCATTCTCTGATGAATCCCCTTTGGGGTGACACCTTCTGCTGTCAAGAATTCAATGACTGCACGTTGCTTAAGTTGCCTTGACCGACCGTTTGCGCAGGGTTCCATATTTCGCACTTTAACAACACAACTATTCAATGCTAAGGCTTCCTGCCAAAATGGAAGTGTAGAGGAGAGTCTACTGAACAAGCCAGTGCCTGCCGCATTAGTAGGGAGACCAAGGTGCTTGTCTATAAAGCTATTCCCCTCCCAACCCTGCTCTATGCCTGCGAAACGTGGACTGTCTACAGACATCACATGCAACTCCTGGAACGATTCCATCAGCGCTGCCTCCGGAAAATCCTGCAAATCTCTTGGGAAGACAGGTGGACCAACGTCAGCGTGCTGGGAGAAGAAGCAAAGACCACCAGCATTGAAGCGATGGTCCTCCAACATCAACTTCGCTGGGCCGGCCACGTTGTCCGGATGCCCGACCACCGTCTCCCGTTGGTGGACAGGAAAAGAGATTGAAAGATGGGCTCAAAGCCAACCTTAAAATCTCTGGCATAGACACTGAGAACTGAGAAGCACTGGCCCTTGACCGCTCCAGCTGGAGGTCAGCTGTGACCAGCAGTGCTGCAGAATTCGAGGAGGCACGAATGGAGGGTGAAAGAGAGAAGCGTGCCAGGAGGAAGGCATGTCAAGCCAATCCCGACCGGGACCGCCTTCCACCTGGAAACCAATGCCTTCACTGTGGGAGAAGATGCGGGTCAAGAAGAGGGCTCCACAGCCACCTACGAATCCACAAGGAAACCCATCAAGGAAGACCATCTTACTCGTCCAACGAGGGATTGCCTAAGATGAGAAGAAGAAGAAGACCTGCTGCATACCAGTACTGCCATCTGTTGAGGAGCTACAAAGCTGGAGGCATTACTTTTCATTCAACCCTCGTATTTATTGTGTCAGAAGCAAGTTGAGGGTACAGTTGAAATGCATTTAAAAACCAGCAAGGGGGAAAGGAAGGGGCCTGAGGCTGTGAGGAATGGGAGGGAGGGAGGGCCGAAGTTTGCCCAGTCCTGTTCTACAGAGATGGCTTTGCAAGGGAGAGGGAGTGTCCGTGCGTGACGTGTGCTTTTCCTCCGTCTCCGCAGCGGAAGGCGGGAGCGTGCCTGAGCCGGGCGTCCAGCACGAGCCTGACGGTGGAGCACGCCCTCGAGAGCTTTAGCTTCCTCAACACTTCGGACAACGAGGACTCAGACGATGAAGGGTGAGTGAGCAAAGATGAGGCTGTGCTCTGGGAAGTTGAGGGTAGGTGTCTGGAAATTCAGCTCCAAAGCCAATTACCGGTATGTGCTTGCATCACGCATGTCATAGAATCACAGGAGCGGGAAGAGATCACCTGGGTCACCTTGTCCAACTTCCTTCTGTCTCCATGCAGGGAAAGCACAATCAAAGCACCCCCAACAGATGGCCATCCAGCCTCTGTTTCTTTTTATTTATTTACTATCTTGAGGACCCAGCGCTGTCCAGGTTATTTGAGAAAGGAATTGTGTGGCAAAGGTGTTCTTTATCAGTTATCAGTTAGTGAAGGTACTGCAAATCCCATCGTGCATGGTCCATCCTCCTCCAAACAGCCCCTGGATGTAGAGTGGGTTATGATGGCTCTGTGTGCCAAGTTTGATCTTGGTCCGTCATTGCTGAGTGTCACCGTGACCTCATGAAGTGTGTTAAGGTACTGCAGGTCCCATCATCCATGGTGAATCCTCCTTCAAACCACAACTGGATGTAGAGTGGATCATGGTGGCTCCCTGTGCCAAGTTTGGTCTAGATCAGTCATTGGTGTGGGTACAGTGGTCTCAGCAAGTGTGTTTAGGTACTACAAGTCCCATCATTCATGGTGAATCCACCTTCAAACCTCAACTGGATGTAGAGTGGATCATGGTGGCTCTCTGTGCCAAGTTTGGTCTAGATCAGTCATTGGTGAGGGTACAGTGGTCTCAGCAAGTGTGTTTAGGTACTGCAGGTCCCATCATCCGTGGTCCAACCTCCTTGAAACTGGACCAGGTCATGGGGCCTCTGTGTGCCAAGTTTGGCCTTGATTAGTCATTGGATGAGGGTCACATGGTCTCAGAAAGTGAGTTAAGGTACTGCAAGTCCCATCATCTTGCTTGCTTTGAGCCAATGAAGTCACTTCCTGACCGTATTATTTTGCATTTGCCAGAGTGAAAGGGCGACTGGCCTCGACTCTCTTGGTTCTCCTTCTGTTTCAGATAATGATGATAATAATAATAATAATAATAATAATAATAATAATAATAATAATACTTTATTTATACCCCGCCACCATCTCCCTGAGGGGCTTGGAGCAGCTTACATGAGGCCAAGCTCAGCAATATGGTAAAGCAATATACAACAAATCACAGCAGTAAAGTATAAATAAAATAAAATATAAGAACCAGTATCAATTTTATTTATTTATCGTGACATCAGCAACCATACCATTAGATTACATTTCTAGCAGAACAAAACAAACAAACAGATTTTTTTTAAAAAAAACCCACAGATTTTGCAAGCTTGGTAGTTGACTAAATGTCCTTTGAGCAGTATCTGGCCCCTTGGAGTGCCTCTGGTGTTGCCGCAAGAAGGTCCTCCCTTGTGCATCATGTGGCAGGGCTCAGGGTGCATTGCAGCAGGTGGTCAGTGGTGTGCTCTTCTCCACACTCGCATGTCATGGATTCCACTTTGTGGCCCCATTTCTTGAGGTTGGCTCTGCATCTCGTGGTGCCAGAGCGCAGTCTGTTCAGCGCCTTCCAAGTCTATGTGCCCAGGGGGGAGTCTCTCATTGGGTATCAGCCATTGGTTGAGGTGCTGGGTTTGGGCCTGCCACTTTTGGACTCTCGCTTGCTGAGGTGTTCCAGCGAGTGTCTCTGTAGATCTTAGAAAACTATGTCTTGATTTAAGTCGTTGACGTGCTGGCTGATACCCAAACAGGGGATGAGCTGGAGATGTCTCTGCCTTGGTCCTTTCACTATTGGCTGCTCCTTCCCGGTGGATGTCAGGTGGTGCAATACCGGCTAAGCAGTGTAATTTCTCCAGTGGTGTAGGGCGCAGACACCCCGTGATAATGTGTCATGTCTCATTAAGAGCCACATCCACCGTTTTAGTGTGGTGAGATGTGTTCCACTCTGGGCATGCGTACTCAGCAGCAGAGTAGCATAGCGCAAGGGCAGATGTCTTCACTGTGTCTGGTTGTGATCCCCAGGTTGTGCCAGTCAGCTTTCGTATGATATTGTTTCTAGCGCCCACTTTTTGCTTGATGTTCAGGCAGTGCTTCTTGTAGGTCAGAGCACGGTCCAGAGTGACTCCTCCCAGGTATTTGGGTGTGCTGCAATGCTCCCGTGGGATTCCTTCCTTCCCAGGTAATAATCCTCAGAGCTCGGGATGCTTGTCTGTTCTTGAGGTGAAAGGCACATGTCTGTGTTTTAGATGGATTAGGGATCAGCTGGTTTTCCCTGTCATAGGCAGTAAGAGCACCTAGAGCTTCAGAGAGCTTCTGTTCTGCCATCTCAATAACACATCAGCAGTATAAAATCACAACATTTAAAAGGCAAAAAATAATCCCAGTGGGCAGGGCCGGTTTCAATAAATTAAAAATTTAAAAACACTGGGTGAGAGAGCAATGCAAGGCACCTGGGCAGAGAATCCAAGGGACAAGGTGGGGTTGATTGCAGTAGAAGGTAAAAAATAAAGTGCTTCCGAGGGAGTTTTTGCAAGATTTGGTCAAGTCAGGGGATTATTATTCATTCGATCATTGAAAGCACACTGGAACAGCCAAGTTTTCAGGCTCTTCCTGATGATTGCCAGGGTGGGGGCTTGCCTAATATCTCTGAGAGTGAGGTCCAGAGCCGAGGGGCTACCACAGAGAAGGCCCTTTCCCTCGTCCCCACAAGTCGTGGCCATCTGTTGGGGGTGCTTTGAATGCAATTTTCCTGCTTCTTGGCAGAATGGGGTTGGACTGGATGATAGCCCATGAGGTCTCTTCCCACTCTAGGAGTCTAGGATTCTATGAATTGGGACCAGAAAATAAACAGCAGCTAACGGAGCTCCTTAAACAGGGGAGTAGACCACTCCCTGTTTGCCTCTGTGCCTGTTTCCTGTCTGAATAGCAGCCCTGGAGTAACCACGGATGGTTTCTCAGTGGCTCTTGTGCCTGCCTGGGGTTTCTTCCAGGAGAATATCTGCACCTGGCACGCTGGGAGAGGCAAAAGGCTTTGGGTTCTGGGGCAGATTCTGCTTCTGCTGCTGCTGCCAAACATGCTTCCCAGGCTGGATGAGCTGCAACACTGCCAGCTGGTGGCCAGTGGTTGCCATTGCATGCAGGAATGTCATTTTTCCCTGCCTTCCTTTTTCTGCATGCCACTTATTGACACATTTCTCATTAAGCTGCCACTGCAGCCCATTAGAAGCAATCTTAGCCAATCTTTGGGCATAAAAACATCTACAGTGGAGTCTCCTCCGAGCTCAGGCTGGCTCTCCCCAGGAAAGGAGATCTGGCTTGTGGATTTAGTCAATGGTGTTCAATCCAAGCTGCTTTTCCCTATGAATGAAGCAGTGAAACTTCGGGATGAGGTGGGCATGGCTAAGCACAGCCATTGTTGTAGTTTGTGAAGGCCAGGTCCCAATGGTAGAGATTGCAAAGGGCCCTGCAGTTAAACTACATTTCCCACACTGCGTGGCTGCTCATTAGACAAAATAGCTGAAGGACCCAAAATAGCCGCCTGTAGCAGTCTTCGTCTAAATATAAAATAAACTGATTGAATCTACAAAGGTGTCTAAAGAAGGCAGCAAAGCAATAAGCAACTTTTGCTGTTTTTTTTTTTCCTACTGTGCTTGCATGTCTGCCATTAACGAAGCGATTCGGAAGTTTCGGAAAGTTTTGAATTTTTTTAAAAAAATCAGAAGTGCCTTTAGAATCGAACCACCAGCGCTCCCTACATATGAAACGAGTTTTGAACCTTTTTAAGCCTAGTACCTACACTTGAGCAGCACCAGCCTTTGTAGGGGTGAGAGGGGGAGCATTTTTCACGTGACACACCTAGGGACCACAGGCAACGCTCTAGCACGTCCCAACACACAGTTTGGAAAGCTCTTGTTTGGGGCTTGTGTTGTCCCGAGCGTTGAAGGGACCGGCATTCACGCTTCCACGTTTCTTGCCGCCTGTCTTCCCAGGAGGACGGCCCATGCCCAGCCCGCATCGTCCAGCAGAGTCCTGGCGGCCGGAGAGGCTGCAACGGAAGAGGCCGCAGAGGAGGAGGGCTCCGAGCCCATGAGCACCGGCAACGAGTTCCTCGACCAAGCCTTAGTCTTGCACCTCAAGCACTGCAACCACTTGCTGCTGGTGAGCGCAAAGGGAAGGCTCATCGCCCTGGCTCGGGATACAGGCTTCCCTCCTCCCTGTTATGCGGTCTGCTTTCCACAGACTCACTGTTTTGTGGTTAGGGATGAGAATTAATATTTTTAATACATTTTTATACATTTTGTGGTTTTACAATCACAAAATGTATCAAAATAAATTAAAAATAATAGCTATACTCACCACTCATTTCTGTGGCCAAACTTCCCTCCCTCTTTCTCTCCTTTCCCTCCTTCCTTCATTCTCTCTTCCTTTCTTTCCTTCCTTCCCTTTTTTCTTTCTTTCTCTCCTTCCTTCTCTACCTCTTTCCTCCCTTTTTCTTTTTCTCCCCTTTCTCTCCTTTCTTCCTTCTCTACCTCTTTCTTCCCTCCCTCCCTCCTTCCCTCCCTCCCTTTGTTTTTTGCTTGCATCCTTCCTTCTCTCTTTCCTTCCCTCCCTCTTTCTCTCCTTCTTCCCTTCCTTCCCTTTTTCTTTCCTTCTCTTCTTCCTTCTCAACCTCTTTCCTTCCTTCCTTCCTTCTCTCTTTCCTTCCCTCCCTCTCTCCTTCTTTACTTCCTTCCCTTTTTTCTTTCCTTCTCTCCTTCCTTCTATACCTCTTCCCTCCCTCCCTCCCTTTTTCTTTTCCTTCCTTCCTTCGCTTTTTGCTTCCATCCTTCCTTCTTCCCTTCCCTTCCTCTTTCTCTCCTTTCCTTCCTTCCTTTGCTCCCTCTTCCCTTCTTTCTTTTTCTTTCCTTCTCTCCTTCCTTCTCTACCTCTTCCCTCCCTCCCTCCCTTTTTCTTTTTCTTCCCTTTCCTTCCTTCCTTCTCTGCCTCTTTCCTTCCTTCCTTCGCTTTTTGCTTCCATCCTTCCTTCTTCCCTTCCCTTCCCCTTTCTCTCCTTTCCTTCCTTCCTTTGCTCCCTCTTCCCTTCTTTCTTTCTCTTTCCTTCTCTCCTTCCTTCTCTACCTCTTCCCTTCCTCCCTCCCTTTTTCTTTTCCTTCCCTTTCCTTTCTTCCTTCTCAACCTCTTTCCTTCCTTCGCTTTTTGCTTCCATCCTTCCTTCTTTCTTTCCTTCCCTTCCTTTCTCTCCTTCTTCCTTCCTTCCCTTTTTTCTTTCCTTGTCTTCTTCCTTCTCTACCTCTTTCCTACCTCCCTTTTTCATTTCCTTCCCTTTCTCTCTTTTCTTCCTTCTCAACCTCTTTCCTTCCTTCCTTCGTTCTTTGCTTCCATCCTTCCTTCCTTCTTTCCTTCCCTTCCTCTTTCTCTCCTTCTTCCTTCCTTCGCTCCCTTGTTCCTTCCTTTCCTTTTTTTCTTTCTTTCTTGCTTCGCAACCTCTTTCCTTCCATTCTCCCTTTTTCTTTTCCTTCCCTTTCTCTCCTTTCTTCCTTCTCAACCTCTTTCCTTCCTTCCTTCGTTCTTTGCTTCCATCCTTCCTTCCTTCTTTCCTTCCCTTCCTCTTTCTCTCCTTCCTTCCTTCGCTCCCTTATTCCTTCCTTCCCTTTTTTCTTTCCTTCTTGCTTCTCAACCTCTTTCCTTCCATTCTCCCTTTTTCTTTTCCTTCCCTTTCTCTCCTTTCTTCCTTCTCAACCTCTTTCCTTCCTTCCTTCGTTCTTTGCTTCCATCCTTCCTTCCTTCTTTCCTTCCCTTCCTCTTTCTCTCCTTCCTTCC
Source organism: Anolis sagrei (assembly GCF_037176765.1). Taxonomy (NCBI): domain Eukaryota; kingdom Metazoa; phylum Chordata; class Lepidosauria; order Squamata; family Anolidae; genus Anolis; species Anolis sagrei. Next base: position 43,784,681 of record NC_090028.1, read on the forward strand.
TTCGCTCCCTTATTCCTTCCTTCCCTTTTTTCTTTCCTTCTTGCTTCTCAACCTCTTTCCTTCCATTCTCCCTTTTTCTTTTCCTTCCCTTTCTCTCCTTTCTTCCTTCTCAACCTCTTTCCTTCCTTCCTTTGTTCTTTGCTTCCTTCCTTCCCTTCCTTTCTCTCCTTCTTCCTTCCTTCCCTTTTTTCTTTCCTTGTCTTCTTCCTTCTCTACCTCTTTCCTCCCTCCCTTTTTCATTTCCTTCCCTTTCTCTCTTTTCTTCCTTCTCAACCTCTTTCCTTCCTTCCTTCGTTCTTTGCTTCCATCCTTCCTTCCTTCTTTCCTTCCCTTCCTCTTTCTCTCCTTCTTCCTTCCTTCGCTCCCTTGTTCCTTCCTTTCCTTTTTTCTTTCTTTCTTGCTTCGCAACCTCTTTCCTTCCATTCTCCCTTTTTCTTTTCCTTCCCTTTCTCTCCTTTCTTCCTTCTCTACCTCTTTCTTTCCATCCTTCTCTCTTCCCTTCTTTCTTTCCCTCCCTTCCTATTTCTCTCTCTCTTTCTTTCAACAACAACCCTATCTCATCAGCCAAAAGCAGTCCCACACTTCCCATTGAAATACTGATAAGTTTATGTTTGTTAAAATTGTTCTTTATTTGAATTATTGTATTGTCTCTTTTTTTGTGCACTACAAACAAGAGATGTGCCGTGTGCATAGGAATTCATTCATGTTTTTTTTCCAATTTAAAAACCTGCCCTCCAACAGTTTGGGGGACTGTGACCTGGCCCTCTGTTTTGAAAAGTTTGAGGACCCCTGGTCTACCCTAAGCTAACTAAACTGTTCCTCATTGAGGACTTGGGACTTGGGCAGTATGAGGTTGCATTCCAAGCGTGCTTCCCCTCTTGGGTGAAGTTCCTATCCCTTTGTTTCCTATCCTGACTTCTCTGCTGTCTTTTTTTTCTTCCAGTTTAGCTGTTTTTATTTTCAGTCAAGAGTCTCTAAATGATATTGAAAAGGACCAATGTTTTATTTACAAGGGAGATCCAACAAATCTGACACCCTATTTATTTATTTATTTATTTGATGCATTTATTAACCGCCATTCTCAGCCCTTTAGGGCGACTCATGGCGGTGTACACACATATAAAAGACAATTTACAAAGAGGCAATTACAACAACATATAAACTACATAACAATTACAAAAACTACACTAAAAATCCGCTTCGTCTCATAGTGGAATCATAACCAATCTCTACAATTGCAATAGTCACTGAAATCAAGAGTCAACTATTTGAAGCAGTGATACGTTTGCTTCTGTAAGATTCAAGTCACAGCTGACAAGACTACATTTGTAATTGAGTTAACAGAAACATTACATGTTGAGAAAATAGCTACATATGCACTAGCTTGTCAACTGGATAATCAGTTGGGAACAGTTTCTCCAATATGGTCATTTAAAAACATTTAAGTACTCAGAAAATGGAGCCAGTGCTCTTAACATTGCAGAGAGAGTACGATGTATGCTTAAGGTCTGAAGAACATTTCATGAAATTCAAAAGGTTGTTTGAAGGCCCTTTATAGTTTGATACAAGACATTGCTGGTTACATATGGATAAATGGGATAGATGGCATTTTTGTGGCTTTTCATGTGCCGGTAGATTAATAAAATTAGAAGACATTCAGCTTTCCTTTCCCCAAAACTTACAACCATATCCTTATAACAAATTAAGCAAAGCAAAATGGGAATGTATGGACAATAATAAAGATTAGTTTCCTTCAATTTTCTGCAATATCTTTGCCAAATAAAACTTAGTGTCCTGTTTTATTCAAAACCGACTTCTCTGCTGTCTTGACCCATTGGAGTAGCCGGCTCTTCTGGAGCCACCTGAGTTTCCTCACACGACATGTCAGGTGCCAGACCCCCCGCTTAAGGACCGTTGCCGTGTTCCTCTGACTTCCAGAAGCTGGGCAACTTTGGACCCCTCCGCTGCAGGGAGACGCATGCGCTGGACCGGCTGGGGAGGGAAGTGCACGTCCTGGAAGCGGTGTGTCGGCTGGTGGAGGAGCAGGCGTGGGCGGCCACCTCTTGCGCAGAAGGTAGGGACCGAGGCAGCCAGGGGTCTGTCACCCGTGGAATCCTCGTGGGGAAAGGTCCAGAGGAGGTCAGCAGGGTCACTTGACCTCTTGTGTCCTCTCTTCCCAGTGGTCCAGTTCTCCACGTGGAAAGAGGGAGTGCTGTCTTTCTGGGACGGCTGCGTCACCGCCCCGAACGTGTACACCTGCCAGGTAGAAAAGTTCCTCCAGATGCTCAGTTCGCAGTACGGGGCGCGCATCAACGAACACCAGCAAGGACTCGCAGACCCAGGTATGTCCTTTGCGCTCAGGGAAGGACCCCCTCCGTTTCATCGTTGTGTCTATTTCACTATATTGTGGTCCTCGCTTCTCTTTAGTGAGTAAAGGCAGCTCTTCCCCTTCGCCCACTCTCTAATGCAAGCGTTCTTCAAAAAGTTTCCACACTTTAATGTATTGTGGAAGGCTTCCATGGTCGGAATCACCGGGTTGTTGTAGGTTTTTTCGGGCTGTATGGCCATGTTCTAGAGGCATTCTCTCCTGACGTTTCGCCTGCATCTATGGCAAGCATCCTCAGAGGTAGTGAGGTTTGTTGGAACTAGGAAAATGGGTTTATATATCTGTGGAAAGACCAGGGTGGGACAAAGGACTCTTGTCTGCTGGAGCTAGGTGTGTTTGGGCCATATGGCCATGTTCGAGAGACCTTTTCTCCTGACATTTCGCCTGCATCTATGGCAAGCATCCTCAGAGGTAGTGAGGTCTGTTGGAACTAAGAAAATGGGTTTATATATCTGTGGAATGACCAGGGTGGGACAAAGGACTCTTGTCTGCTGGAGCTAGGTGTGTTTGGGCCATATGGCCATGTTCGAGAGACCTTTTCTCCTGACGTTTCGCCTGCATCTATGGCAAGCATCCTCAGAGGTAGTGAGGTCTGTTGGAACTAGGAAAATGGGTTTATATATCTGTGGAATGACCAGGGTGGGACAAAGGACTCTTGTCTGCTGGAGCGAGGTGGGAATGTTTCTGCACTTATTTACTTTATTTATATACGGTCCCTCTCAGCCCACAGGTGACTTGGGGCGGTTTACAGTTGGTGCAAGACCATAAAGTACAGTATCAATACAATAGAAAAAATCGGATAATCAAACCATAACAGAATCAATAAAAACATGAACATTAGGGTCTCCAATAAAATACATTGTCCAACCACTTCGTCCAACCATTCCATTTTCCTATGTCTGTTACACTGTATTTGGAAATGCCTGCTCAAACAGCCAAGTCTTGACTCTCTTTCGAAATGTTAAAAGGGAGGGGGTGGATGTGATCTCCCTAGGGAGGGTGTTCCATAGTGGAGGGGCCACCACTGAGAAGGCCCTGTCTCTCGTCCCCGCCAGCCATACTTGTGACAAAGGAGGAACCAAGAGCAGGGCCTCCCAGACAATCTTAAAATCCTGGAGGGTTCATAAGGGGAGATTCATCAGAGAATGCAAGCTGTGTATGGTGGTTGTGTTGATGTGAGTACTGTGCGTCATTGGGCGAGAAAGTTTAAAGATGGTAAGGCGACACCTTCTGCTCTCAAGAATTCAATGACTGCACGTTGCTTAAGTCGCATTGACCGACCATCTGCGCAGGGTTCCATATTTCACACTTTAACAACACAACAGTTCAATGCTAAGGCTTCCCGTCAAAATGGAACTGTAGAGGAGAGTCTACTGAACAAGCCAGTACCTGCCACATACCAGTACTGCAATCACTTGAGGAGTTACAAAGGTGGAGGCATTACTTTTGGGGTGACACCTTCTGCTGTCAAGATTTCAATGACTGCACATTGCTTAAGTCACATTGACCGACCATCTGCGCAGGGTTCCATACTTCGCGCTTTAACAGTACAACCGTTCAATGCGAAGGCTTCCCGCCAAAATGGAACTGTAGAGGAGAGTCTACTGAACAAGCCAGGACCTGCCGCATACCAGTACTGCCATCTCTTGAGCAGTTACAAAGGTGGAGGCATTACTTTTCATTACTTTTGGGGTGACTCCTTCTGCTGTCAAGAATTCAATGACTGCACGTTGCTTAAGTCGCATTGACCGACCATCTGCGCAGGGTTCCATACTTCACACTTTAACAACACAATAGTTCAATGCTAAGACTTCCTGCCAAAATGGAACTGTAGAGGAGAGTCTACTGAACAAGCCAGTACCTGCCGCATACTAGTACTACCATCTCTTGAGGAGTTACGAAGGTGGAGGCATTACACAACCATTCAATGCTAAGGCTTCCCACCAAAGTGGAACTGTAGATGAGAGTCTACTGAACAATCCAGTACCTGCCGCATAGCCATCTCTTGAGGAGTTACGAAGGTGGAGGCATTACTTTTCATTACTTTTGGGGTGACACCTTCTGCTGTCAAGACTTCAATGACTGCATGTTGCTTAAGTCGCATTGACCAACCATCTGCACAGGGTTCCATACTTCACACTTTAACAACACAACAGTTCAATGCTAAGGCTTCCTGTCAAAATGGAACTGTAGAGGAGAGTCTACTGAACAAGCCAGTACCTGCCGCATACTAGTACTACCATCTGTTGAGGAGTTACGAAGGTGGAGGCATTACACAACCATTCAATGCTAAGGCTTCCCACCAAAGTGGAACTGTAGATGAGAGTCTACTGAACAATCCAGTACCTGCCGCATAGCCATCTCTTGAGGAGTTACGAAGGTGGAGGCATTACTTTTCATTACTTTTGGGGTGACACCTTCTGCTGTCAAGACTTCAATGACTGCATGTTGCTTAAGTCGCATTGACCAACCATCTGCACAGGGTTCCATACTTCACACTTTAACAACACAACAGTTCAATGCTAAGGCTTCCTGTCAAAATGGAACTGTAGAGGAGAGTCTACTGAACAAGCCAGTACCTGCCGCATACCAGTACAGCCATCTCTTGAGGAGTTATGAAAGTGGAGGCATTACACAACCATTCAATGCTAAGGCTTCCCACCAAAGTGGAACTGTAGAGGAGAGTCTACAATTATGCTGGGGAAAGTGGAAGGCAAAAGGAAGAGGGGCCAACCAAGGGCAAGATGGATGGATGGCATCCTTGAAGTGACTGGACTGACCTTGAGGGAGCTGGGGGTGGTAACGGCCGACAGGGAGCTCTGGCGTGGGCTGGTCCATGAGGTCACGAAGAGTCGGAGACGACTGAACGAATGAACAACAACAAGAGGAGAGTCTACTGAACAAGCCAGTACCTGCCGCATACCAGTACAGCCATCTCTTGAGGAGTTACGAAGGTGGAGGCATTACTTTTCATTCAACCCTCGTATATTACTGCCTGAACCATCCATCGGTTACTGCTTGTAATACCTTGCTTACTATGTTTTCTATGCCTTGTACACTTTGGTATAGCATTAATGTATTGTCATAGCTTTGACTAGTACAGTAGGCTCATATACGGTGGTCCACGCTCTTGTTACATCCTGACTGGATTACTGCAATGCACTCTACGTGGGGCTGCCTTTGAAGACTGTTCGGAAACTCCAACTAGTCCAGCGGGAGGCAGCCAGATTGCTCACCAGAGCGACATACAGGGAGCATACCATCCCCCTGTTGTGTCAGCTCCACTGGCTGCCTATCCAATTCCGAGCACAATTCAAAGTGCTGGTTTTGACCTATAAAACCCTATATGGTTCTGGCCCAGCGTATCTGTCCGAACGGATCTCCCTCTACGTCCCACCTCGGAACCTAAGATCTTCTGGGGAGGTCCTGCTCTTGACCCCGCCTCTATCACAAGTGAGGTTGGCGGGGGGCGAGGAGCAGGGCCTTCTCGGTGGTGGCCCCCCATCTATGGAATTCACTCCCCGGGGAAATTAGATCAGCTACATCACTTATCTCCTTCAGGAAAAAAACTAAAAACATGGATCTGGGCCTTCTCAGTGGTGGCCCCTCACCTGTGGAACTCCCTCCCCGGGGAATCATAGAATCATAGAATCATAGAATCAAAGAGTTGGAAGAGACCTCATGGGCCATCCAGTCCAACCCCATTCTGCCAAGAAGCAGGAATATTGCATTCAAATCACCCCTGACAGATGGCCATCCAGCCTCTGCTTAAAAGCTTCCAAAGAAGGAGCCTCCACCACACTCCGGGGCAGAGAGTTCCACTGCTGAACGGCTCTCACAGTCAGGAAGTTCTTCCTAATGTTCAGATGGAATCTCCTCTCTTGTAGAAATTAGATCGGCAACGTCCCTTCTTTCATTTAGGAAAAAATTGAAAACCTGGATATGGGACCGGGCATTTGGACACCCGGGCAGCTAAAGAAAAACCTAATGACGAGCTGGAACTTGTCGAGATGGAATGGACTTATGAAACTTCGAACGCTGAACTCAGGATTTAACCTACTGCTGTGTTATTGTATTAATGTGTATTGATGATTTTAAATTTTTAATTTGTAATTGTTTAATTTGTTTATATATGTATGTATATGTGATAAAGGCGTCGAATTGTGCCTTCCCCTGTAAGCCGCCCTGAGTCCCCTCCCCCCCCCCCGCGGGTGAGAAGGGCGGGGCAAAAGTGACGGAAATAAATAAATAAATAAATATATTTGGAAGTGTTTGGAAGCCATCGTGATATGCGCTCTCTTCTCTCTCTTTGCTTCCCCACACAGTCTGCGTGAAGCTGGTGGAGGAGCTTCTGCAGCGGCGTCTGCCCAGGCGCCAGGGTAGCTGCCAAGCGGAGCAAGTCACCCTCTTCCAGTATTGGAGCCACTTTGAGGTCCTGCCCGTCTTGGCACTGGACTCGTATGTTCTGGAGTTGGCAGAAGAAGGTATTGTATACACACAACACAGTGGGGGGGGGGGGGGGGGGGGTGTCACATCAACATCATGGTTGCCTTCAAAGACCCGTTGAACCCATGGAGGGAGAATCCATGGATACAGAGGGACAACTATATATGTATTAGTTGTTGGTTCTCTTTAGCTTTTACCCCATTTGGGTCCCCAGATGTTATTGAAGGACATCTCCCATCACTTTGGGTTATCCACTCTATAGACTGGGGATAATGGGAGTTGCAACCCAACAGGACCCAGATGTTATTGAAGGACATCTCCCATCACTTTGGGTTATCCACTCTATAGACTGGGGATAATGGGAGTTGCAACCCAACAGGACCCAGATGTTATTGAAGGACATCTCCCATCACTTTGGGTTATCCACTCTATAGACTGGGGATAATGGGAGTTGCAACCCAACAGGACCCAGATGTTATTGAAGGACATCTCCCATCACTTTGGGTTATCCACTCTATAGACTGGGGATAATGGGAGTTGCAACCCAACAGGACCCAGATGTTATTGAAGGACATCTCCCATCACTTTGGGTTATCCACTCTATAGACTGGGGATAATGGGAGTTGCAACCCAACAGGACCCAGATGTTATTGAAGGACATCTCCCATCACTTTGGGTTATCCACTCTATAGACTGGGGATAATGGGAGTTGCAACCCAACAGGACCCAGATGTTATTGAAGGACATCTCCCATCACTTTGGGTTATCCACTCTATAGACTGGGGATAATGGGAGTTGCAACCCAACAGGACCCAGATGTTATTGAAGGACATCTCCCATCACTTTGGATTATCCACTCTGTAGACTGGGGATAATGGGAGTTGTAACCCAACAGGACCCAGATGTTATTGAAGGACATCTCCCATCACTTTGGGTTATCCACTCTGTAGACTGGGGATAATGGGAGTTGCAACCCAACAGGACCCAGATGTTATTGAAGGACATCTCCCATCACTTTGGATTATCCACTCTGTAGACTGGGGATAATGGGAGTTGTAACCCAACAGGACCCAGATGTTATTGAAGGACATCTCCCATCACTTTGGATTATCCACTCTGTAGACTGGGGATAATGGGAGTTGTAACCCAACAGGACCCAGATGTTATTGAAGGACATCTCCCATCACTTTGGATTATCCACTCTGTAGACTGGGGATAATGGGAGTTGCAACCCAACAGGACCCAGATGTTATTGGAGGACATCTCCCATCACTTTGGATTATCCACTCTGTAGACTGGGGATAATGGGAGTTGCAACCCAACAGGACCCAGATGTTATTGAAGGACATCTCCCATCACTTTGGATTATCCACTCTGTAGACTGGGGATAATGGGAGTTGCAACCCAACAGGACCCAGATGTTATTGAAGGACATCTCCCATCACTTTGGGTTATCCACTCTATAGACTGGGGATAATGGGAGTTGCAACCCAACAGGACCCAGATGTTATTGAAGGACATCTCCCATCACTTTGGATTATCCACTCTGTAGATTGGGGATAATGGGAGTTGTAACCCAACAGCACTTGTGGCCCTGAGGTTGGGGAAAAGTTTAAAGGACATTTTAAAGTCAGGCATCATATCGACAAGCCAGGAAGAAGCCCTCTGACTTAAAAACACCACACAGCTGAATCAAAATGCAAGCAGTTTATTGAAGGTTAATTAAAAAGTCTTTAGCAGTAAAAACACTCCCAAAGAAATAGGTAAATCCAAGTAGGTAAAAAGATAAGCAGGAACTAATAAACCAGGAAACAAATCCATCAAAGTACATAAAAACACAGAAACACTTGAGACATGAAACCCTGAAACCAAACAAGGTATAACTTGAATCTATCCAAGGCAAGGCTGCAAGGTTCACCACTATGTATGGATCCAATTCCAACATTGCTTCGTCTGACCACAGATTCTGGACTTGGCACTTTTATCCCCTAATCTACTCTAAATTCCCTGCCAGAAACTGGTTCCTTCTCAGCTTTGACTCTGCTATCAATTTCTCTCGCAACCTGGCAGAGCGCCCAAGAGATAGTTGTGTTATTCTATTCTGTCTGAAACCATGCCTTAGAATCATAGAATCCTAGAGTTGGAAGAGATCTCCTGGGCCATCCAGTCCACCCTCATTCTGCCAAGAAGCAGGAATATTGCATTCAAATCACCCCTGACAGATGGCCATCCAGCCTCTGTTTAAAAGCCTCCAAAGAAGGAGCCTCCACCACACTCCCTCCGGGGCAGAGAGTTCCACTGCTGAATGGCTCTCGCAGTCAGGAAGTTCTTCCTCATGTTCAGGTGGAATCTCCTCTCTTGTAGTTTGAAGCCATTGCTCCATTGCGTCCTAGTCTCCAGGGAAGCAGAAAGGAAGCTTTCTCCCTCCTCCTCCTCCCTGTGGCTTCCTCTCACATACTTATACATGGCCCTCATCATGTCTCCTCTCATCCGTCTCTTCTTCAGGCTAAACATGCCCAGCTCCTTAAGCCGCTCCTCATAGGGCTTGTTCTCCAGACCCTTGATCTGCTCCCTCCTCCCTGTGGCTTCCTCTCACATATTTATCCATGGCCCTCATCATGTCTCCTCTCAGCCTTCTCTTCTTCAGGCTAAACATGCCCAGCTCCTTAAGCCGCTCCTCATAGGGCTTGTTCTCCAGACCCTTGATCTGCTCCCTCCTCCCTGTGGCTTCCTCTCACATATTTATACATGGCCCTCATCACGTCTCCTCTCAGCCTTCTCTTCTTCATGGTAAACATACCCACCTCCTTAAGCCGCTCCTCATAGGGCTTGTTCTCCAGACCCTTGATCATTTTAGTCGCCCTCCTCTGGACACATTCCAGCTTAGAGTCAATATCTCTCTTGAACTGTGGTGCCCAGAATTGGACACCATATTCCAGGTGTGGTCTGACCAAAGCAGAATAGGGAGGTAGCTTCATGGTTGCCTTCAAAGGACCGTTGAACCCATGGAGGGAGAATCCATGGATACAGAGGGACAACTATATATGTATTACTTGTTGGTACTCTTTAGCTTTTACCCCATTTGGGTCCCCAGATGTTATTGAATGACAACTCCCATCACTTTGGATTTTCCACTCTGTAGACTGGGGATAATGGGAGTAGCAACCCAACAGCACTTGCTGGGCTTTCCCCAGTTGGAATCCTCCTATTTCCCAGACTAAAAGTGGTGTATGGAGAAACCTTCACCTTGTTAACAGTAGTTTTTTCCCCTCTCCCACCCCCCTCTCTAGTTTTGCTGGCACAGAACCTGAACTCGGACGACCAAGACGTGGTCTTGAAAGCCCTGAAGCGTGTCCCGGAGAGCAGGCTCCGCAAAGACGGGCTGAAGGCTTTGAGTTTGCTCCTCGTCGAAGGAAACAGCAAAGTCGTTGGGGCCGTCTCGGCACAGCTGCGGAGCCTGTCCGAGAACCCTGGCTTCCGGGAGCGGGTCAGTACCTCACCCGTATTTCCCCCAAAACATTAATTTTTGCTCCAAAAGGTGCATTAGGGCTTCTTTGCAGGGGATGACTTGTTTTTTTTTTTTTTCATGTATAGCAATCTACGTATATTCACATCTTCTTCTGATAAATCATCACAATATTATGTCAATAATATTACTTATTAGGGCTGGGCGGTTTCGTTCGTTAATTTCGTAATTCGTTAATAATTCGTTATTTTTCTTGATAACGAAGCGATAACAAACCATTCAGGAGCAACTAAAAAACGAAACGAATTTTTAAATCTATTTCGTAATTGTTTTGTAATTGTTTCGTTATTATTTCCGTATGTCTGGTGCAAGTTTTATAGTTGTTTCCCTCCCCTCTCCCTGGTTGCAAGCGTCGGTCGGCATTTACCCCACTTCTGGGTCCCTGGCCTCTGCTTAAGTGGATCAAATTCTCCTCTCCTCCTGTTGTCACCTCACCTCGTTCCTCACTCTGGCCTGCGTGCATTGGGCAAAGAGACACAGCAGTGCAGCACTCAGAGACCTGCCTCTTGCCTGCCTAACCTCTTTCCTTCTCCAGGTTAAAACTATTATATTTATTATACAGGGTTAGTCAAAATGAATAGGCCAATAAGAAAAGTAATTGTACCCGAATGTATGTTTACTGTAACCAAACCACAGCTACGTAGCGACAGATAAACTATCAAAGTTTTTTTTGAGCAACACACATGTACGTTAATGCCGCTAGGCGTCGCTAGGAGTCGCTGTTTTCAAAATGGCGGAATCAGGCAAAGAGAAGGCGTTTTGTGTGATGACATTTGCTAAAACAATGTCAGTAATTACGGTCCAGCGAGAATTTCGAGCCAAGTATGGCAAGGAACCACCTCATCGACATTCCATTGCGAGGTGGGTAAAGCAATTTGAGGAGACGGGCTGCTTATGCAAGGGTAAAACCACAGGACGACCGCGTGTCTCCGAAGACACAGTGGAATCCATTCGTGCATCCTTTCAACGAAGTCGGATGTGCTGCAATGGATGTGGAATGAACTGGACTATCGCTTGGACGTCTGCCGTGTCACACGGGGCGCCCATATCGAACATCTCTGAAGGTGAGACAAAACTTTGATAATTTATCTGTCGATACGTAGCTGTAGTTTGGTTACAATAAACATACATTCGTCTAAAATTAATTTTCTTATTGGCCTATTCATTTTGACTAACCCTGTATTTATTACTATTATTATTATTATTATTATTATTATTATTATTATTAAGAATGGATGGCCATCTTTCAGTACTGCTTTGACTGTGCCTTACAAGCACGAAGGCAGAAAGTGGTTTGTTGTTATTATTATTATTATTATTATTATTATTATTATTGAGAAGCACTGTCAAACCAGAATAGAGATCTCACCCCTCCTCTCTCTCTCTTTTCCCCCTCTTTCCTTCTCCGAGGTTAAAACTATTATTTAAAACTATTATTTTCACGTTGCGCAACCGCGTCCGCCATTTTAACAAATTGATTCGTTAATATTAACGAAATTTCGTAAATATCAAACTTTTTAAAAGGAAAATTTCGGAATTCTTTTAAATATCGAAACGCAAAAAACCCCAAAAAACGAATCGATTTTAGAAACAAATTTTTCCGTTGTTACCCAGGCCTATTACTTATTTTTATTTAATTAGACAGTAGTACTATTATTTTATCATTGAGTACATCCGTCATATGCTGCAACAGATGTACTATCTGTAAATACATCTGCCTGGCTGACAATCTGAACTAGGGCTTATTTTTGGGATAGGACTTACATTTTGTGTTCGAAACGGGCCATCTTCTCAAGCCACCTCTGTGCCATCTTTGCTTCCTCAGGTGACAACCTGCTAGGCTTTGAAGCTGTAAGGCCATTTTGATTGGTGTTAACACATTGCCTTCTTCATTGGTCTAAGCTAACCTAATACATCTCTTCATTGTGTTATTTTGTAACTGTTCATTTTATTTTGTTACTTCATGTATTTTATTGTGATGTTATTTTTGCTTCTTTGTATTTTATGTTGTATTGTAATTGTTGGGCTTGGCCTCGTGTTAGGCGCCCCGAGTCCCCTTTGGCGCTTAGAACCGCTGTGAGTCGCCTTCGGGCTGAGAACAGCGGTATATAAGTACGGTAAATAAATAAATAGATTGTTCGGTTCCCTCCAGTTACCGCCCAGTTTCAAATCTCTCATTCCTGGGCAAGGGGATGGAGAGGGCAGCAGCGGAGCAGTTGCAGCAATTCCTAGACGACACAGCCGGACTAGATCCCTTCCAGTCCGGCTTCAGTGTGGGGCACGGGACAGAGACTGTGCTGGTCTCCATCACGGATCACCTTCGATGCCAGCTTGACCAGGGCGGGTCAGTACTGCTCGTGTTATTGGATCTCACAGCAGCATTTGACACAGTCAACCACAATCTTTTGACCCACCACTGCCTTGCTGTTGCTGGAGTCAGGGGGAGAGCTTTGAATGGGCTCCCCTCCTTTCTTCCCAACCGTGGACAGCGAGTGGAGAGGGGAGGCCTGGTCTCTGAGAGGTCCCCCCTCTCTCTCTCTCTTGTGGGGTTCCTCCTCAGGGGGCTATTCTCTCCCCTCTCTTGTTTCACATCTCTCTGCGCCCACTTGCTCAGCTGGTTCGAGGTTTTGGGCTGGAGTGTGACCAGTACGCTGATGACACTCAACTGGTGCTGAAGATGGAAGGCCGACCGGACTCTGGACCCGATTGTTTCCATCAGTGCCTCATTGAGGCCGTGACTGGATGGCTGCGTGCCAGCAGGTTGAGGGTGAACCCAGCAAAGACGGAGATCCTATGGCTGGGTCAACCGGGCAGTGGGGACGTCCAGCTGCCTACCCTGGATGGCGAGGCGCTACGCCCGTCCTCGTTGGTCAAGAGCCTGGGAGTCCTTTTGGACCCTCTCTTTCTGATGATGGAAGCCCAGGTCTCTCTCCGTCGTGAGCAGAACCGCCTTCTTTCTTTCACTTGCGGCAGGCTGGAGACTGGCCCCCTCACTGTCCAGGGACAACCTAGCTATGGTGATCCAGGCCACGGTCAACTCAAGACTGGACTACTGTAACGCCCTCTACATTGGCCTTCCTCTGTCGGTGATCCGGAAGCTCAAGTTGGTACAAAACGCAGCTGCTCGGCTTCTTGCGGGAATTCTGATGACATGCCACATAACACCCATCTTACTGAAGCTGCACTTGAGTAACCAGTTGAGCACCGGATCACTTTCAAAGGGATGGGACTCACCTTGAAGGCCTTGCATGGTCTGGGGCCAGTGTATCTGAGGGACCGCCTCTCCCCCTCCCAACCCCAGAGATCCCTCCGTTCTGAGGACCAAGATCTATTGGAAGTCCCCAGTGTCAAGACCTTGCGTCTAACAGCAACCAGACGCAGAGCCTTCACAGCAGTGGCACCATCACTCTGGAACACTCTGCCACCTGAAGTCCGTGCCTTGCAGGACTTACCAGCTTTCCGCAGGGCATGGAAGACATACCTGTTTTGACAGGTCTTTGATCTCTGATTGTTTTAAATTGCTTTTAAATTGTGTTAGATTTAAGCCATTCTTGTAAGCCGCTCCGAGCCCCAGGGGAGTGGCCGCATAGAAGTCCGAATAATAAATAAATAAATAAATAACATTTTGATTGGTTCTGTGACTAGGCAATCAAACTGGTGCAAAGAAACTGGACTCTACTGGGCTGTCCATCTCTCCTTCTGGTGTGCCTGGCTCTGGCTGAGATGCGCCCTAGCCGGCGCCGGCTTTTCTCTTTGTTGCAAGTGAAAGCGCAAGGCTGCCGTGTGACAGTTTAGGGAGTTTAAGCGTGGGCATCATTCTTCTGGCTGTTGCAACGACACCTGTGGCTGCGTATGCTTTACACAGATGGGACCTGCAGTCGCATATAGCATTTACAAAATCCTTATATATCCAGGACTCCTCCAAACCTAACAGGTCCTAATCCTCCATTTGGTTATGTGACCAGTGAGTATCCAATATTATGAGCATCCTGAAAAATTCTGGGTAGGTCTTATTTAGGGAAACAGTGTAGGTCTGCCATATTTTATGGGCTGTTGTTGTGCTTTGAGTCACCGCTCAGGTGTACAGTCTCTCAGAGTTTGGGACGGCTCTTCCTTTCCTTGGTTTCGCCCAAAGCCACCTGGGGATTGTGTGGTATGGAGAAGCCTCATGCTGGGCTGACTCAGGCTGACCGATCCCTCTCCCGCAGGCCCTGCTTTGCTACCTGGAGCAGCTGGAGGACGAAGAGGTGCAGACGCGGATTGCTGCCTGCGCGGCCTTGGGCTGCCTGAAGGTAAGGCCTCCATTCTTTGGGAAACCATGAATTTAAACTCTTTTCCAAAATGGCTTTTGCACTGGCACTTCAGTTTCCCAGAAATGCCTCTGTGCCTAAAAGATTTGTTGCATGCAAGAAAATACCTAGGTGCAGGCATTGGTCTGAATCCGGCCATTAATTACAACTGCAACAGACTCATTGCATTCATTGGATGCATCGTATTCACTTGTCTATAAGTCAGTTACATATAAGTTGAAGGCAAACTTTGAGGGCAAAATTATGGATTTTGCATTAACTTGTGGCCAAAATTAATGGTGTGGAAATTGCTTCTCATCTCTACCTCCTGTTACTGGCTTCATACACTGACCTGTGTGTACATTGACCCAGGTTTTGGTGTGTGGGTGGGCTTTTTGTCACTGAGGCCTTCTCACACCGAGGGCTCTCTCAGATTGACACCTCTCTCACATTGAGGCGAACTAACACTGAGGCCTTCTCATACTGCTATCACAGCATCCCTTTCAGTTCTTGACTCAATTTTTTATAATTTAAAATACCTAATTAATATTTAACATTTCTGGCATAAATTGACCCAGGTTTTGGTGTGGGGGTGGGCTTTTTGTCTAAACTCTATTTATACACGAGTGTATATGGTGCCTATTTCATTGCATTGACTCACATTTGACAATTGGTTCATCAGGTCCATTCTGGTTGGACAGAGCCTCTTCGCAAAACGAACTTACACAAAAGTTTCACACAGTATCGTTTTACACACAGCAGCCTTCACACTGGAGCTTCACACACGATGGCCTTCAAACTGGGGCTTCCTCTCACCGAAGCTTCTCACACCAGGCCTTCTCATACTGAGGCCTACTAACACTGAGGCCTTTCTCCCACTGAGGCCTTCTCACACTGAGGGCTCTCTCAGATTGACACCTCTCTCACACTGAGGCGAACTAACACCGAGGCCTTCTCATACTGCTGTCTCAGCATCCATTTAACCCTTTCAGTTCTTGACTCACATTTTTGTAATTAAAAATACCTAGTTAATATTTAATATTTCTGACATAAATTGACCCAGGTTTTGGTGTGTGAGTGGGCTGTTTGTCAAAAATCTATTTATAAACAAGTGTATATGGTACCTATTCCATTGTGTTGACTCACATTTGACAATTGGTTCATCAGATCCATTCTGGTTGTACAGAGCCTCTTCTCAAAACGATCTTACACAGAAGTTTCACACAGTAGCTTTTTACACCGGAGCTTCACACACGATGGCCTTCAAACTGGGGCTTCCTCTCACCAGGCCTTCTCATATTGAGGCCTTTCTCCCACTGAGGCCTTCTCACACGGAGGGCTCTCTCAGATTAACACCTCTCTCACACTGAGGCGAACTAACACTGAGGCCTTCTCATACAGCTGTCTCAGCATCCATTTAACCCTTTCAGTTATTGACTCACATTTTTGTAATTAAAAATACCTAGTTAATATTCAGTATTTCTGACATAAGTTGACCCAGGTTTTGGTGTGTGAGTGGGCTTTTTGTCAATAATCTATACACAAATGTATATGGTACCTATTCCATTGTGTTGACTCACATTTGACAATTGGTTCATCAGGTCCATTCTGGTTGGACAGAGCCTCTTCACAAAACGAATTTACACAGAAGTTTCACACAGTAGCTTTTTACACAGCAGCCTTCACATTGGAGCTTCACACACGATGGCCTTCAACCTGGGACTTCCTCTCACCAGGCCTTCTCATGCTGAGGCTTACTGACACTGAGGCCTTTCTCACACTGAGGGCGCTCTCAGATTGACACCTTTCTCACACTGAGGCAAACAAATTCTGAGGCCTTCTCATACTGCTTAGTCGCGGCATCCACTCTCACCGAAGCTTCTCACACCAGGCCTTCTCATACTGAGGCCTACTAACACTGAGGCCTTTCTCCCACTGAGGCCTTCTCACACTGAGCGCTCTCTCAGATTGACACCTCTCTCACACTGAGGCCTTCTCATACTGCTGTCTCAGCATCCATTTAACCCTTTCAGTTCTTGACTCACATTTTGTCAAAAATCTATTTATAAACAAGTGTATATGGTATTTATTCCATTGTGTTGACTCACATTTGACAATTGGTTCATCAGGTCCATTCTGGTTGGACAGAGCCTCTTCTCAAAACGAACTTACACAGAAGTTTCACACAGCAGCCTTCACACCGGAGCTTCACACACGATGGCCTTCAAACTGGGGCTTCCTCTCACCAGGCCTTCTCATACTGAGGCCTACTAACACTGAGGCCTTTCTCCCACTGAGACCTTCTCACAGTGAGGGCCCTCTCAGATTGACACCTCTCTCACACTGAGGCCTTCTCATACTGCTGTCGCGGAATCCAATTAACCCTTTTAGTTCTTGACTCACATTTTTGTAATTAAAATACCTAGTTAATATTCAGTATTTCTGACATAAGTTGACCCAGGTTTTGGTGTGTGAGTGGGCTTTTTGTCAATAATCTATACACAAATGTATATGGTACCTATTCCATTGTGTTGACTCACATTTGACAATTGGCTCATCAGGTCCATTCTGGTTGGACAGAGCCTCTTCACAAAACGAATTTACACAGAAGTTTCACACAGTAGCTTTTTACACACAGCAGCGTTCACATTGGAGCTTCACACACGATGGCCTTCAACCTGGGACTTCCTCTCACCAGACCTTCTCATGCTGAGGCTTACTGACACTGAGGCCTTTCTCACACTGAGGGCGCTCTCAGATTGACACCTTTCTCACAGTGAGGCAAACAAATTCTGAGGCCTTCTCATACTGCTTAGTCGCGGCATCCACTCTCACCGAAGCTTCTCACAGCAGGCCTTCTCATACTGAGGCCTACTAACACTGAGGCCTTTCTCCCACTGAGGCCTTCTCACACTGAGGGCTCTCTCAGATTGACACCTCTCTCACACTGAGGCGAACTAACACTGAGGCTTTCTCATACTGCTGTCTCAGCATCCATTTAACTCAGTTCTTGACTCACTATTTGTAATTAAAAATACCTAGTTAATATTTAATATTTCTGACATAAATTGACCCAGGTTTTGGTGTGTGAGTGGGCTGTTTGTCAAAAATCTATTTATAAACAAGTGTATATGGTACCTATTCCATTGTGTTGACTCACATTTGACAATTGGTTCATCAGATCCATTCTGGTTGTACAGAGCCTCTTCTCAAAACGATCTTACACAGAAGTTTCACACAGTAGCTTTTTACACCGGAGCTTCACACACGATGGCCTTCAAACTGGGACTTCCTCTCACCAGGCCTTCTCATACTGAGGCCTTTCTCCCACTGAGGCCTTTTCACACTGAGGGCTCTCTCAGATTGACACCTCTCTCACACTGAGGCGAACTAACACTGAGGCTTTCTCATACTGCTTAGTCGCGGCATCCACTCTCACCGAAGCTTCTCACACCAGGCCTTCTCATATTGAGGCCTACTAACACTGAGGCCTTTCTCCCACTGCGGCCTTCTCACACTGAGGGCTCTCTCAGATTGATACCTCTCTCACACTGAGGCTTTCTCATACTGCTGTCTCAGCATCCATTTAACCCTTTCAGTTCTTGACTCACATTTTTGTAATTAAAAATACCTAGTTAATATTCAGTATTTCTGACATAAATTGACCCAGGTTTTGGTGTGTGGGTGGGCTTTTTGTCAAAAATCTATTTATACACAAGTGTATATGGTACCTATTCCATTGCGTTGACTCACATTTGACAGTTGGTTCATCAGATCCATTCTGGTTGGACAGAGCCTCTTCTCAAAACGAACTTACACAGAAGTTTCACACAGTAGCTTTTTACTCACAGCAGCGTTCACATTGGAGCTTCACACACAATGGCCTTCAACCTGGGACTTCCTCTCACCAGGCCTTCTCATGCTGAGGCTTACTAACTCTGAGGCCTTTCTCACACTGAGGGCGCTCTCAGATTGACACCTTTCTCACTCTGAGGCGAACAAATTCTGAGGCCTTCTCATACTGCTTAGTCGCGGCATCCACTCTCACCGAAGCTTCTCACACCAGGCCTTCTCATATTGAGGCCTACTAACACTGAGGCCTTTCTCCCACTGAGGCCTTCTCACACTGAGGGCTCTCTCAGATTGACACCTCTCTCACACTGAGGCTTTCTCATACTGCTGTCTCAGCATCCATTTAACCCTTTCAGTTCTTGACTCACATTTTTGTAATTAAAAATACCTAGTTAATATTCAGTATTTCTGACATAAGTTGACCCAGGTTTTGGTGTGTGGGTGGGCTTTTTGTCAATAATCTATACACAAATGTATATGGTACCTATTCCATTGTGTTGACTCACATTTGACAATTGGTTCATCAGGTCCATTCTGGTTGGACAGAGCCTCTTGTCAAAACGAACTTACACAGAAGTTTCACACAGTAGCTTTTTACACACAGCAGCGTTCACATTGGAGCTTCACACACGATGGCCTTCAACCTGGGACTTCCTCTCACCAGGCCTTCTCATGCTGAGGCCTACTGACACTGAGGCCTTTCTCACACTGAGGCAAACAAATTCTGAGGCCTTCTCATACTGCTTAGTCGCGGCATCCACTCTCACCGAAGCTTCTCACACCAGGCCTTCTCATACTGAGGCCTACTAACACTGAGGCCTTTCTCCCACTGAGGCCTTCTCACACTGAGGGCTCTCTCAGATTGACACCTCTCACACTGAGGCGAACTAACACTGAGGCTTTCTCATACTGCTGTCTCAGCATCCATTTAACCCTTTCAGTTCTTGACTCACTATTTGTAATTAAAAATACCTAGTTAATATTTAATATTTCTGACATAAATTGACCCAGGTTTTGGTGTGTGAGTGGGCTGTTTGTCAAAACTCTATTTATAAACAAGTGTATATGGTACCTATTCCATTGTGTTGACTCACATTTGACAGTTGGTTCATCAAGTCCATTCTGGTTGGACTCAGCCTCTTCTCAAAACGAATTTACACAGAAGTTTCACACAGTAGCCTTCACACCGGAGCTTCACACACGATGGCCTTCAACCTGGGGCTTCCTCTCACCAGGCCTTCTTATAATGAGGCCTTTCTCCCACTGAGGCCTTCTCACACTGAGGGCTCTCTCAGATTGACACCTCTCACTGAGGCGAACTAACACCAAGACCTTCTCATACTGCTGTCTCAGCATCCATTTAACCCTTTCAGTTCTTGACTCACATTTTTGTAATTAAAAATACCTAGTTAATATTTAATATTTCTGACATAAATTGACCCAGGTTTTGGTGTGTGAGTGGGCTGTTTGTCAAAAATCTATTTATAAACAAGTGTATATGGTACCTATTCCATTGTGTTGACTCACATTTGACAATTGGTTCATCAGATCCATTCTGGTTGTACAGAGCCTCTTCTCAAAACGAACTTACACAGAAGTTTCACACAGTAGCTTTTTACACTGGAGCTTCACACATGATGGCCTTCAAACTGGGGCTTCCTCTCACCAGGCCTTCTCATACTGAGGCCTTTCTCCCACTGAGGCCTTTCTCACACTGAGGCCTTCTCACACTGAGGGCTCTCTCAGATTGACACCTCTCTCACACTGAGGCGAACTAACACTGAGGCTTTCTCATACTGCTGTCTCAGCATCCATTTAACCCTTTCAGTTCTTGACTCACTATTTGTAATTAAAAATACCTAGTTAATATTCAGTATTTCTGACATAAATTGACCCAGGTTTGGTGTGTGAGTGGGCTTTTTGTCAAAAATCTTTTTATGCGATAACTATTCCATTGCGTTGACTCACATTTGACAATTGGTTCATCGGGTCCATTCTGGTTGGACACAGCCTCTTCTCAAAATGAACTTACACAGAAGTTTTACACCGGAGCTTCGCACACGATGGCCTTCAAACCGGGGCTTCCTCCCACTGAGGCCTTCTCACACTGAGGGCTCTCTCAGATTGACACCTCTCACACTGAGGTGAACTAATTCTGAGGCCTTCTCATATGGCTTAGTCGCGGCATCTAATTAACCCTTTCAGTTCTTGACTCACATTTTTGTAATTAAAAATACCTAGTTAATATTCAGTATTTCTGACATAAATTGACCCAGGTTTGGTGTGTGGGTGGGCTTTTTGTCAAAAATCTTTTTATACACAAGTGTATGCGGTAACTATTCAATTGCGTTGACTCGCATTTGACAATTGGTTCATCAGGTCCATTTGGGTTGGGATGAAATTACGGGATGCCAGCCATGTTCTCCTCCTGCAAGACCTTTCCTTTGCCTTTTAGCCTTGAGCTTCTACCTTTGTCATAGTTTGAGGGGTTGTTTTGTGAAGCTATATGTTGATAACGCAAGCTTCTTTGTCCCTTTCTCGCCCAAAACAAGGCCAAGGAGGGTATTGAGCAGCTGGTGTACCTGTGCCAAACGGACAAAGAGGCCGTGCGAGAGGCAGCCAAGCACAGTCTCATGCTGTGTGGTGAGTCTTTGCTCCTTTCCCTTCGTGTCTTTTGAGGAGTGGATCCCTTGATCCAGGTGTCCAGGCCAAGCTTCAGGCATGGGCAAACTGCGGCCCTCCGGTGTTTTGGACTTCAGCCTGTTAGGAGTTGTAGGAGCTGAAATCCAAAACGTCTGGAGGGCCAAAGTCTGCCCATCCTTGGACTACGAGGGTTGAATGAAAAGTTGTTGTTTTTTTTTTGAGAAACTGCAAGCCACTTCTGGTGTGAGAGAATTGGCCGTCTGCAAGGACGTTGCCCAGGGGACGCCCGGATGAATTGATGTTTTCATCATCCTGGTGGGAGGCTTCTCTCATATCCCCTTTGCATGAGGAGCTGGAGCTGATAGAGGGAGCTTATCCGCCTCTCCCTGGATTCGAACTTGTGACCTGTTGCTCTTCAGTCCTGCCGACACAAGGGTTTAACCCACTGCGCCACCGGGATTCTTTTTACCTTTTTGCCTCCACCTTCGTCATTCAACAGATGCCAGTACTGGTATGCGGCAGGTACTGGCTTGTTCAGTAGACTCTCCTCTACAGTTCCATTATGGCAGGAAGCCTTAGCATTGAACGATTGTGTAATGCCTCCACCTTCGTAATTCCTCAACAGATGGCAGTCCTGGTATGTGGCAGGTACTGGCTTGTTCAGTAGACTCTCCTCTACAGTTCCATTTTGGTGGGAAACCATAGCATTGAACAGTTGTGTTGTTAAAATGCAAAGTATGGAATCCTGCGCAGACGGTCGGTCAATGCAGCTTAAGCAACGTGCAGTCATTGAATTTTTGACTGCAGAAGGTGTCACCCCAAAGGAGATTCATCAGAGAATGCAATCTGTTTATGGTAATTGTGTTGATGTGAGTACCGTGCATCGTTGGGCGAGCAAGTTTAAAGAATGACTGCACACTGCTTAAGTCGCATTGACTGACCGTCTGTGCAGGGTTCCATACTTTGCACTTTAACAACACAGCCATTCAATACTAAGGCTTCCTGCCAAAATGGAACTGTAGAGGAGAGTCTACTGAACAAGCCAGTACCTGTCGCATATGTTGCTTAAGTCACATTGACCGACCGTCTGCGCAGGGTTCCATACTTTGCACTTTAACAACACAGCCATTCAATACTAAGGCTTCCTGCCAAAATGGAACTGTAGAGGAGAGTCTACCGAACAAGCCAGTACCTGTCACATATGTTGCTTAAGTCACATTGACTGACAGCCTGCGCAGGGTTCCATACTTTGCACTTTAACAACACAGCCATTCAATACTAACGCTTCCTGCCATAATGGAACTGTAGAGGAGCGTCTACTGAACAAGCCAGTACCTGTCGCATATGTTGCTTAAGTCGCATTGACTGGCTGTCTGTGCAGGGTTCCATACTTTGCACTTTAACAACACAGCCATTCAATACTAAGGCTTCCTGCCAAAATGGAACTGTAGAGGAGCGTCTACTGAACAAGCCAGTGCCTACCGCATACCAGTGCTGCCATCTGTTGAGGAGTTACGAAGGTGGAGGCATTACTTTTCATTCAACCCTCGAAGTTTGCCTTGGCCTGGGGTGTAGAAAGGCCTGAGCTCTGACTGACCGTACTGCCCATTGCTTGGCCTCTGCTGGTAACCCCGAGCGAAGGGAACCCAGGGCACCTACCTGTTCCTTTGCATGGCTGCTCACCTGGCCCACAAGCTCAATCATGGGAAGTGTGAAGCCCTCATTGTCGTTTATTATCCTTTGTTAGATGGCCCTGAAAGAACCATCTGATTGGCCAACTAGACTTCGGGCCATGGGAGCAGCCGGACAGGTTGGGATCTGCTGGCCTGCCTGTTTCCCCCTCCCCGCTGCCCCATTGCATGCCCTCCCAGTCTCTTCTTTTTGTGCCTTGGACCCTGGTTGCATTCCTGTTATGGGGTCTTTGTCTCAATGGTGGCCACTCCCTGACATATTGGAGTCCTCCTCCTCCTCCTCGTGCGCTTGTGTCCTCCTCGTCTGTGTCGGCGTCACAAAGGGAACGGCACTCCTGTTCGAGGGGCTGTGATATGGGGTCACATACGAAATGGCCTTCTTTGTGGTCAGACTATCTGTCCATGTCGCTCAGTGTTGCCTCTTGACCCCACAACTCCCACCCAGTCTTTGGCCGCAAAGGCACAGAAATTGAAACTACACATTTCTTAAATCTTGTTATGGAGTCTTTCAGGGACCTTTCTGATCTCAAGGTACGCATACACCGAAACAAGGTTAGCCGTGTTAGTCCATGTAGCCATCTTGATTATCGACATATACCGTATATAGACGAGTATAAGAAGAATTTTTCACCCCTTTTTATTTTTATTTATTTATTATTTACTATATTTGTATACTGCCCTTCTCAGCCCTCAGGCGACTCGAGGTGGTTTGCAAGGCAAAATTCAATGCCAGAAAACATAAATACAGTTCAAAACATTAACAAAATCATAACAACATCAATGATTGATTGATTGATTGAGAGAGAGAGAGAGAGAGAGAGAGATAGGGGAAATTACAACAGCAAAAATTACAACAGCAAAACAACAGAGAGTAAACAATCAGGCACATCAAATCACTCTCAACAAAAGATTCCCCCCAGGCACTTCCAAGCCATTAAATGCTAATCAAGGTGGTCAGTTGAAACATTCACACCTAGCTCCAACAGACAAGAGTCCTTTGTCCCACCCTGGTCTTTCCACAGATATATAAACCCATTTTCTTAGTTCCAACAGACCTCACTACCTCTGAGGATGCTTGCCATAATGCAGGCGAAATGTCAGGAGAGAATGCCTCTAGAACAAGGGGTCCTCAAACTTTTTAAACAGAGGGTCAGGTCACAGTCCCTCAAACTGTTGGAGGGCCGGATTATAATTTGAAAAAAACATGAAAGAATTCCTATGCTCACTGCACATATCTTATTTGTAGTGCAAAAAAACCCCCACTTTAAAACAATACTATAATTAAAATGAACAATTCTAACAAATATAAACTTATTAGTATTTTAATGGGAAGTGTGGGTCTGCATTTGACTCATGAGACTGGGTTGTTGTTGTTGTGTGCTTTCAAGTTGTTTCAGGCTTAGGTTGACCCTGAGTGAGGGCCGGGTAAATGACCTTGGAGGGCCGTATCCGGCCCCCGGGCCTTAGTTTGAGGACCCCTGCCCTAGAACATGGCCATATAGCCCAGAAAAACCTACAACAACCCACTTTGGTTCTTTCTTTCTCCCACCCTGGACATTCCACCAATATATAAACTTAACTTGCCTAGATTCCTATGCCTGCCATAGATGCGGGTGAAACGTCAGGAGAGAATGCTTCTGGAATATTATTATTATTATTATTATTATTATTTACTTCATTTGTTGACCGCCGTTCTCAGCCCTAGGGCGACTCACGGCGGTGTACAACATATAAAAACAGTTTACAATAGACAATATCACAGCAAAATCAACATAGCAATCAATAATACCATTACACTAAATCATCCGCGTCATCTCATTGTAGAATCATAAACCAAACTCATTATCCGTATTCCGTTCCGATCGTCATTACCAATGATTGTAGCACTTAGTCAAACGCCTTCTCAAATAACCATGTCTTTAGACTCTTGCGGAATGCCATAAGGGAGGGCGCCTGTCTGATATCCACAGGGAGGGCGTTCCACAGCCGGGGAGCCACCACCGAGAAGGCCCTATCTCTCGTCCCCGCCAGGCCAGACAGCCTGGAAAACTCACCACAGCCTAGTGATTCTAGCCATGAAAACCTTTGACCACACATCAATAATTTTTTTGGTTGGGCAGCCTGTTTTCCCTCCCATGTGTGTCGCCAGTATACATTTGTGTGGCCTAACCTTTGTGGCCTTGCACGCACTGTTGTGGCAAACAGGATTCTTATTGGCAGCTAAATTGGTGTTTGTGCTTGCAGGGGAAGACGGGAAATCTGCTCACCGACGGCTGGAAGAGTCCCTCGACAGTTTGCCCCGGATCTTTGCCCCAGGAAGCATGGCGAGCACTGCGTTCTGAACAACGGTGCCGCGTCCCTCCACCCACAGATCGATCCTTTGGGGGCGCAAACGCAACATGCCAGAGCTCTTTCCACTCGCTCATGCAAACTGGGTTCAGATCAGCGTGCCACGGACTGGGAAGCTTTTGCCTCTCCACGCATGCACACCCCGCAGTATTAGCACCACTGACACACTACGGCCTTACACAGAGGGTGCCTTTTTCCTAGCTGCGCTCATGGAGTTGACGTGGGCACAAGGGCGGTCTCAAGAGCGTGGGCTTCTTGCCTTTCATCAGCCAGAACTAACACAAGAAGGAAGAATATGACAACAATTGAGCATTAAAGCGGTAGCAGAACGCCCTGGGTTGCAAAGGCCGTCTCCCATTTGAGCGGACACTTGGGAAAACACTGGTTGTGTGTTCAAAATCCCACTTCTGACCCACTTCTGCCTTCCTGAGGCCTATGCACATGGCAGGAAACAGGGTCCAAGGTATATTCTCCTATATAACACAAGTCGCTCTGTTGTTTGGGAGCCAAAGCGAGCACAAAGACTTCCGGAAGTTCTCCCCGTCCCGTTGGGCTGAGGAAGGGGTCATTTTTAATGGCGGGCGTGACGCGGAGGGGCGGAAAGAGCTGCCTCTCTTCAGCTGTTTTATTGTTTTTTATTTACACAATTTGCGAGAGAAGGGGGTGGGGAGGTTGTAGACCAAGCAAAACGCCCCTTTTCTATAAAATACCTATAAATTTATCTGTATATCTACATATATATATATATAAATATATATAATGTAATTATCAAGAGGTTTTGGCTAATTTTGATTTTAAGCCTGAAATTAAAAAAAAAAGTTTGAGCAAATAATGTGTGTTGTTTTGTACATGCCGACGTGGAATTTCCTTCACCAAGTAGGAAGCGAGGTGATATGAGGGAAGTCGAATAGTGTACAGCACCGGGCCTTTATTTATTTATTTACTTTACTTTACTTGTATATCGCAGTTTCTCAGCCTAACCGGCGACTCAACGCGGTTTACAACAAGGGTAAAATCAGTCACAATATCCAATTTAAAACACAAAAGCACAATATACAGTATTACACAACAATAACAACACAATGCTTCTCATCACTAGAGTCATGATCCAAATTCGTCGTCCATATTTCCATTCCTGTAATCGTCACATTCATTGCACTGATTAACCAAATGCCTGTTCAAACATCCAAGTTTTTAATCTTCTTCGGAACACCATTAGCGAGGGGGCTGATCTTACCTCCATGGGAAGGGTGTTCCACAGCCGAGGGGCCACCACAGAGAAGGCCCTGTCTCTCGTCCCCACCAGCCGCACCTGTGAAGCCTTTGGGAGGTTCACAAGTGCAGTGCCTTGTATTGTCTGCAGTACAGGAAAAAGCATGGGAAAAAGGTTGCTTTTAAGTATCATGATATAGAACACAGAACAGGGGTCCCCAAACTACGGCCCGCGGGCCAGATCCGCCCCCCCCCGAGGGCATCTATCCGGCCCGCGGGCTGTGAAGAAGAGTGAGAGGCGGGCGAAGGGGGAGGGAGGCAGCAGGCGAAGAGGGGGAGGCGGCGGGCCAAGCTGCTTGGGCCTGCTTGGCCCGCCACCTCCTTGGGCCCATCCTCTCCTCCCTTCGGGATGCCACCTCGCCGCATCCCGGAGGCAGGAGAAGGCGGGAGAGGCCTTAAATCCAGTCATGTCCGACTCTGGGACTCTGCTGCTCATCTCCATTTCTAAGCCGAAGAGCCGGTGTTGTCCATAGACACCTCCAAGGTCATGTGGCCGGCATGACTGCATGGAGCGCCGTTACCTTCCTGCTGGAGCGGTACCTATTGATCTACTCACATTTATTTATTATTTATTTATTTACAGTTTTTACATTCCGCCCTTCTCCTCACCCCGCAGGGGACTCAGGGCGGATTACAGTAAACACATATATGGCAAACATTCAATGTCAGTTTGACAAACAACGTTTAACACACAAATACACCGAGGCTATTTAACTTTTTTCTGGCCGCCAGGGAAGCTGCTGCTTTCCATCGTCCATCAACGACACCGATGAAGTTCTTCCGCATTCCACATTCCCCAGAGTCTTTTTTCTTTATGGCCTCATAAATTAGTTAATTTAGCCTCCCACACAAGGTGGTGCCTTATTTTCCTACTTGACAGATGCAACTGTCTTTCGGGTTGCAAAGGTCGACAACAGGCTACACAATGGCTGGACACCCACTCCAGCCCGGGCTGGCTTTGAACTCATGACCTTTTGGTCAGAGTGATCTTAATGCAGCTGACACTCAGCCAGCTGTGCCACAATGTTTTCAAACTGCTAGGTTTACATTTATTCTAAACTGCTAAGTTTATATTTGTTAAAATAGTTCTTCATTTTAATTATTGTATTATTTAAAGTGTT
This sequence comes from Anolis sagrei, assembly GCF_037176765.1. Taxonomy (NCBI): domain Eukaryota; kingdom Metazoa; phylum Chordata; class Lepidosauria; order Squamata; family Anolidae; genus Anolis; species Anolis sagrei. The sequence continues at coordinate 43,812,256 of NC_090028.1, forward strand.
TTTTGCACTACAGATAAGATATGTGAGGTGTGGATAGGAATTCATTCATGTTTTTGTTTTTTTCAAATTATAATCCGGCCCTCCAACAGTTTGAGGGACTGTGACCCGGCCCTCTGTTCAAAAGGTTTGGGGATCCCTGGTTTAGGGCTTTCTAGGCCAAAGCCAGCACTTTGAATTGGGCCCAGTAGCAAACTGGCAGCCAGTGGAGCTGGCGCAACAAGAGGGTTGTATGCTCCCTGACCGCCGCTCCTGTTAACAACCTGGCTGCCGTTTGTTGGACTAGTTGAAGCTTCCAGACTGTCTTCAAAGGCTACCCCAGGTAGACAGCGTTGCAGTAGTCTATACGGGATGTAACTAGAGCACGGACTACAATGGCTTCAAACTACAGGAAAGGAGATTCCATCTGAACATGAGGAAGAATTTATTTATTTAAGGTATTTCTACCCCGCCCTTCTCAACCTTAGAAGGGGGACTCAGGGTGGCTTCCAACCGCCATACGTTGATGCCTACAATTCACACAACAAAATACATAGTAACAGTAAATCATAACAGTTAAAACAGTACATTAATACAATAAAAATATGATAGAAAGCCAGCCTGGTGGCCATCGTTTTGCCAAGTCCGTAATTAATGAATTAATTCCGCTTATCATAGTCCGTTTCCAAAGCTTTAGTCGTCATTGTCCATTGTCAGTCTGCCAGATTATCCAAAGGCCTGGCCCCATATCCATGTTTTTAATTTCCTTCTGAAAGAGAGGAGGGATGACGATGATCTAATTTCCCCGGGGAGTGAATTCCACAGGTGGGGGGCCACCACTGAGAAGGCCCTGTCCCTCGTCCCTGCCAATCTCGTTTGTGACAAGGGTGGGGCCGAGAGCAGGGCCCCTCCAGAAGATCTTAAATTCCTAGACGGGACGTAGGAGATACGTTCGGACAGGTATGCTGGGCTGGAGCTGAACTTCCTGACTGTGGGAGCCATTCAGCAGTGGAACTCTCTGCCCTGGAGTGTGGTGGAGGCTCCTTCTTTGGAGGCTTTGAAGCAGAGGCTGGATGGCCATCTGTCGGGGGTGCTCTGAATGCAATTTCCCTTCTTCTGGGCAGAATGGAGTTGGACTGGATGATGGCTCACCAGGTCTCTTCCAACTCCACATCCCATTGACTGCAATGGCAAATCCAGCTTTTGGGATGCTGTAGATGAGTGGTTCCCAACCTGAGGGTCCCTGCCCAGGTGTTGAGGCCTACAACTCCCAGAAATCCCAGCTCGAAAATAAATACTCGAATTCTATATAAATAAAAATGTAATGTTCGTTTGTGGGATTAACATAAGTCAAAAACCACTGGACAAATTGACACCAAATTTGGACACAAGACACCTAACAGCCCAATGTATGTCCTTCACTAAAAAAAAAACTATTATATTTCATATATAAGAATTATTATATTACAAGATTATAATATTATTATATATTTGTGTTGTTATATTGCATTATTATCTATATAAATAAAAATGTCATGTTCGTTTGTGGGATTAACAAAATTCAAAAACCACTTGGTGAATTGACACCAAATTTGGACACAAGATACCTAACAACGCAAGGAGTGACCATCACTCAAAAAATTGATGTTGTCATTTGGGAATTGTCGTTGCTGGGATTTATAGTTCACCTACTATCACAGAGCCTTCTGAACCCCACCAACAACGGAATTGAACCTATCTTGGCAGACAGAACTCCCACGACCAACAGAAAATACTGGAAGGGTTTGGAGGGCAGTGTCCTTTGGTTTTGGAGTTGTAGTTCACCTACATCCAGAGAGCACTGTGGACTCAAACAAGGATGGATCTGGACCAAACTCTGCACGAATACTCAATATGCCCAAATGTGAACACTGACGGAGTTTGGGGAAAATAGAATCTTGACATTTGGGAGTTGTAGTTGCTGGGATTTATAGTTCACCTACAATTACAGAGCATTCCGAACCCCATCAACGATAGAATTGGCCCAAACCTCCCACACAGAACCCCCCATGACCAACAGGAAATACTGGAAGGTTTTGGTGGGCAGTGTCCTTTGGTTTTGGAGTTGTAGTTCACCTACATCCAGAGATCGCTGTGGACTCAAACAATGATGGATCTGGACCAAACCCGACACAAATACTCAATATGCCCAAATGGGAACACTGGTGGAGTTTGGGGGAAATAGAATCTTGACATTTGGGAGTTGTGGTTGCTGGGATTTATAGTTCACCTACAATCACAGAGCATCCTGAACCCCAGCAACGATGGAATTGGGCCAAACCTCCCACACAGAACCCCCATGTGGGCCACAGCAAGGCGTGGCAGGGGGCGGCTAGTAATAAATAAAAATACTCGAAATAAATAATACATAAATAAACTCCCAGAAATCCCAGCCAGTTTGTCAGCTGGGAAGGCCAAAATACCTGTGGAGGGAGGGAGGGAGGGAGGGAGGGAAGGAGGGTCCCACAGGTTTGAGATCACTTGCTCTGGATCTTGACAGGCCTGCTGGTGAGGGGCCACGCGCGTGACGTCACTTCCGCTGCGCGCCCTCCATCCCTCCTGGCCGAGCCTGCATTTGAAGTTGGCGCCCTCCTGGCCCTCCCATGGTGCCTTGCGCGGCGCTCCCTTCCCCGCCTCCCCCCGTCGGCCGGGCCCGCGCAGGCGCAGTGGCCCAGCTGGCCCGCCATTTTGTGTCCGAGGCGGCTGTGGAGCGATTCAACCGCGAGCTGGTGCGGGGCGCTGGCGGGCGGGTGAGGCGGGCGGGCAGGCCGGCGGAGAGGGGGACGTCGGCGGGGCCCGGGCGGGGCGGGGCCCCCGGCAGCAGCAGCAGTAAGCCCGTAGGCCGGCCAGGCGGAGGCGCCTCCGCGGCAGGTGAGCGAGCGAGCGAGAGCGCGAGCGGCGCGGGGGGTTTGCAGTCGCGGTCTCCGGCCTCTAGGTGTCACGATGGGGCTCCGGCGGGGAGGAGGCAGGAAGGCGAGCGGCGGCGGGAGCGGGCTTTGTCTCCCTCTACCGTCCCCACCGCCCTCATGCCGGACTCAAACCAGCATTAGGAGCAGCAGCAGCGCCTCCAGCGCCGAGTAGGCCGCCCCCTCAGCCGACGCCCTCCTTCCTTCTCCCCTCAGCCGACGCCGCCGCCATTATGGGCGCGGAAAGACAACCCAAAGCCCGCCTTCACCCCTTCAGGCCCCGAGCCCCCTTCCAGGCCGCAGTTCCAAAACCCCCTCAGCGTGCATTACTCCCAAGCAGGCTTCATTGTGTGCCTAGGCCTCGTTTGGATTACTCCAAGGCAGGCTGTATTATGTGCCTAGGCCTCATGCTGATTACTCTAAAGCAGGCTGCGTTGTGTGCCTAGGCCTTTCCTTGCTGGGCTTCTCGGATTACTCCAAAGCAGGCTTCATTGTGTGTCTATGCCTCGCTTGGATTACTCTAAAGCGGGCTGCGTTGTGTGCCTAGGTCGAGGCCCCTTCCAGGCCTTCCCACCCAGGCCGCAGTTTCAGAACCCCGTCAGGGTGGATTACTCCCAAGCAGGCTTCATTGTGTGTCTAGGCCTCGATTGGATTACGACGAGGCAGGCTGTATTGAGTGCCTAGGCCTTTCCTTGCTTGGCTTCTCGGATTACTATAAGGCAGGCTGCATTGTGTGCCTAGGCCTCGCTTGAATGACTCCAAGGCAGGCTTCGCTGTGTGCCTAGGCCTCTCCTTGCTGGGCTCCTCTCTCCTCCTTTTCCCTCCCCCTCCCCGCGCCGCTTACCGCGCTCTCCGCGCCCTCTTCTCTCTCCTTCCTTCCGCCCTCCTTTCCCTTCGCGGCTCTCCCGCTCCCTTCTCCCGCGGCGGGGCTGTGCTGCGCGGCGCTGCTGCTCCTCCTGCCGCCGCTGCTGCTTCTTGTTCTGCGGAGGGAGAGAGGCAAGCGAGAGAGCGCAGGGCGGCCGCGCGGGACTCGAGCTCCCTCTTCCTTCCAGGCGCGCAGCAGCGGCGGTGGAGGTGGCAGCGCCATGCAGATCCTCCGCCCGGCGCCAGGAGGGGACGCCGTCGTCGTCCCTGGCACCGCGGATACTGAGGGGAGCCTGGCCCCTGTCTCCTCGCACAGCCTTCATAACAATAATAATAGTAGTAGTAGTAGTAATAACAATCTATTTAAACTCCCAAAAGGGACTCGGGGCGGAATGCAAGGCTACAACCGTACAAACAGAACATGTAAACCTCACAACCTCTGAGGATGCTTGCCATAGATGCAGGCGAAACGTCAGGAGAGAATGCCTCTACAACAGTGGTTCTCAACCTTCCTCATGCTGCGATCCCTTGATACAGTTCCTCCTGTTGTCGTGACCCCCAACCATAAAATTATTTTTGTTGCTACTTCATAATTGTAATTTGGCTACTGTTATGAATAATAATGTAAATATCCAAAATGCAGGATGTATTTTCATTCACTGGACCAAATTTGGCGCAAATACCCGATAAGCCCAAATTTGAATACCGGGGGGGGGGGGGTTGATTTTGTCCTTCGGGAGTTGTACTTGCTGGGATTTATAGTTCATCCCCAAAAGGGACACAGGGCAGGATGCAAGGCTACAACCCAGCAAACAGAGCATATAAAATATGCAACAAAACAGAATTAGACCAAAATCAGTTTTTTAAAAAATAAACATCAAAAGCATAAAGATAACAACCTACTGAGAATTAACCTAGGACAGCTCCCTCAAAATGAATGGCCGGTAAAAACCCATCGGGTTTTCCTATGTTTAATGGAGTGGATTGGCTATAATTGGGGAGAGAGTTCCAACTGCAAAACATCAAGAAGTAAAATATGCCCGCGTGAGGCATGTAGACATGCTCTTACTGTTACGTGGTTTAGTCTCTGTCACATGGCACTAGGTTTGAACAGATTAAAATAAAAACTACATGCAAACATAGCCCCCCCCCCCAAAAAAAAACCCAGTAAAAAACAGCAAAAGGTTAAAAAATACATTGGACCTAATGCAACTCTCCCAAACTTTTTGGAGGGATTAGATGACAATTACAGAAATATATATATATATACACATACATACACATCTATATTGTAATAAGACAAATTAAAACAAAAACCTACATACAACACAATATATAAAAAACCCAACATAAAACAAAACAAAAGAGTAAAAAAAACTACATTGGACCTAATGCAACACTCCCAACCTTTTTGGAGGGACTAGATGACAATTACAATGACATGCACACACACACACATATAAAGTAATTAGACAGCTTAAAACATAAACCTACATACATACATATATGAAGAACCCAACATAAAACATCAGTAACAACAAAAGTGTTAAAAGATACATTGGACCTAATGCAACACTCCCAAACCTTTGGAGGGACTAGATGACAATTACAATTTTCTGTAATTAATTTTTGTATTTCAACTGATTAAAGCATAAACCTACATGCAAACTTATATAAATCTAACAAAAACAAATCAACAAAATAAAAAATGGATCTAATGCAGCAATTTCAAACTTTTTGCGGGATTAGATTATTACAGTGAGTGATATATTTGTTTGCAATTAATTTATTTTATTCGGACAGATTAAAACAAAAACCTACACACAAACATATTTCAAAAACCAACAAAAACAATCATCATCATCAACAAAAGATTTAAAAATACGTTGGACCTAATGCAACACTCCAAAACTTTTGGTGAGACTAGATGACATAAAAATATCATAAACAACAAAAGATTAAAAATACTTTTTCTAGAATAATACTACTACATCCTAAACACCAATTTTTTTTTTTTACAAAAATCTACATTTTTTAAACTCAGGACTTTACATTCTCTGCCTGGTGGTTATAATCTCAATTTTCTACACCCATTTAGCGAAAAGAAACCATTGGACAACCTTTCCCCACATAATAACACACTTCTAGTCTAAAAAAAAACAGTGATGGGGATTTGGCCCGATCTTTACTGGAGGACATTTCTGGAGTTAAAAGATTTCTCCTTAATCAGCGTAGTCAATGTATCAGTTTCTGCAGCTTCACTTATTTTCATAAGCCAATCATCTTGTGACAGAATCATCACTCTTTCCATCTTTGAGCATAGGTAATTTTTGCTGCTCTTGTCATGTAGAGCAATAACTTTCCCCATGTTCTATTGAGTTGATCATTTAACATCCCAAGCAGATAGAGTTAAGGTTTCATTGTGCTTGGTTTGTATTGGTTAGGACTATTGTTTTAGATCTAGTGCTGCTCTTTGTAGTTTTAGTTCTATGTCTCATGGGAAACTAGGATTGTTTGAATATTGTTTTCTCTAACTGTTTTGTCTGTATCTTTTCTGTATTTCTCAATAAAAATGAATGTTAAAACTAGGGTGATATCCCCCCCCCCCCCCCAACAACTTAAGACATTTCTCTTTGAAATCAGACATTTGGGGAAGAATGAGGTGCAGGTAGCAAGGATGGTTGTGGGCGAAATTTTGAGGGGGTGAGTTTTAAATGTAATTTTAATGGTATTTTTTGTATGTTGACTTTTGTATCCACCTGCAAATATTTTTGTATATTTTGTTTTGCATTTTTATTGGGTATGTTAATTTGTTAGCCACCTTAAATCTCTATGAGGAGACAGGCAGGGTAGAAATAAAAGTAACAATCACAGCAGTCCTCTACATGCAGAAGCCCTGAAATTCTGAACCTTTGCTGATATTATTTCTAGAATGCAGTGCTGTTTTGTGGTAGGAACTACAATTATAAAACCTTCTTACTTTTGACTATATTCTCCCACCCCATTCTTGGTGCAATTACTTTACTTTTATGGTCTGACAGTAGCCACTTCTGTTTTCCCGTAGCAGCGAGAAGCACACCAGTTTTGCAGAAATTTATAATAGGGTCACCTAGAATTTGATTTTTTTGCAGTATGACCAAAGTTTGAATTTCCCGCTCCTCCATGAAACCCCAGTTGACGACCTTAAGGAAGTCATTCTTAGGCACGGAATGATTGCCTTGGAGTGTTTGTAACTCAGTGACTGCCTGTGCTATAAGTCAGAAATGATTTGAAGGTGAAAAAAGTAATAAATATAGTTCTGTGGTTGTTGTTTTTAAAAGTACTGCTCTTCTGTGTGTTCTTTTACCTTGGATTGTTTATTTCAAAACTAAAATCCCTTGTATAGCTGTGTCTATTTCCACTTCCACCACTCAGTTAAGATTCACCACCAAATAACCACATTATCTGTTACTCTTTTTGAAGCTCTTTTCTGCCGTGAAAACAAGTAGTTGTGTTCTTTTCCCATTACTCTCCGGGAGCTTTTGAGCAGGTAGTATAGAAGGGCACAAAGGAGCAAACGGAGTTGCAAAATAGCTCAGCCTAAACTGCTTTTACATATATTTTTGGCTAAAATGGCTTTTCAAAAGTTATGATTTAAACTGGTGAAGTCGCAGGCCACTGTAGTTCTGTATTCCCACCCCTCCCCCAATGGCTTAATTCTGATTACATTTTGCCAAATTTATTTATTTACTGTATTTGTATACCGCCTTTTTCAGCCCGTAGGCGACTCAAGGCGGTTAACGGTAAAATTCAATGCTTACAATATCATAAATACAATTAAAAATGTAACATAGAATAAAAATTAAACATGTCAATAAAATATAAATTCATAGTGTCTCCTTGTTAAAAACGTTGTCCGGTCTCATTGTCGTCATTCCATTTTCCTATGTCATTTAGTAATCAGAGGGCTTTCCTACAGTGGCCTGGCCTTAGGAGAGTACAGGCAGTCACTGAGTTACAATCAGTGAGAGAAATCTACCCCTCAGAAGGGAAATTCACTCCTGAAAGAGTTATTAGGTCGAAAAGGTGTCTACTGAAGCTTTCTCACCAATCACTGTTTCCACAACAAGCCAACTTTTTCAAATTCACTGATTGTTATGGATTGTTTTTTATTCCCAACCTTGTTGTATTCTGTGTGTTGTCGTACTCTTAAGTGCTTTTGTGAGCCGCCCTGAGTCCCTCCAGGGAGATGGTGGCTGGGTATAAATAAAGGTTGTTGTTGTCTCTTGGAATTCTTGGCAACTGTGTAGCAAATTCAGTCTGTCATATTTGTCTGACGAAATTGCCAAATTGGTGGAAATCTCTACCATTGGTTCATGTAAAATGCCAAGACATCTTCCTATATAGAAATGTTTGTCCCTCAATCTCTCTCGCTTTCTCACTGTCTTTTCCCCCCAGCAGAACGGTGACATGGAAGGCGAACCGGTTGAGGCTATTGGCGAAGAGTCTGAAACTTTCATTAAAGGCAAAGAAAGGAAGACGTATCAAAGACGCCGGGAGGGTGGGCAAGAGGACGATGCTTGCTCAATTCCACCCAACCAGGCAGATGGAACTGAAGTAGTACAAGATGTAAATACTGGTGTCCAGATGGTCATGATGGAGCAACTAGATCCAACACTGCTTCAGATGAAGACCGAAGTCATGGAGGGTGCCGTCCAGCAGGAAGCAGAGGCCACTGTCGATGACACACAGATAATAACCTTGCAGGTTGTAAATATGGAAGAGCAGCCTATAAACCTTGGTGAACTCCAGCTTGTCCAGGTGCCTGTTCCTGTGTCTGTACCTGTTGCCACGACGTCAGTGGAAGATCTTCAGGGGGCCTATGAAAACGAGGTCTCCAAAGGAGGCCTCCAAGAGGGGGAGCCCATGATCTGCCACACCCTCCCTTTGCCAGAAGGCTTCCAGGTAGTAAAAGTTGGGGCCAATGGGGAGGTGGAGACTCTGGAGCAAGCGGAACTTCAGCCCCAGGAGGATCCTGGTTGGCAGAAGGACCCAGACTATCAGCCCCCAGCCAAAAAGACAAAGAAAACCAAAAAAAGCAAACTGCGTTACACTGAGGAGGGGAAGGATGTGGATGTGTCTGTCTATGATTTTGAAGAGGAGCAGCAGGAGGGCTTGCTCTCAGAAGTCAATGCAGAAAAGGTGGTGGGCAACATGAAGCCCCCAAAACCAACAAAAATTAAAAAGAAAGGTATGTAGACCTGTGGATTGGGAGACTTGGGGAATGTTTAAGATCTGTGCTCAATCTGAAGTTTTGCTATACAGTCTATTGACTTTTTGTGGACTTGTTTTTTCACTAATTTGATTAAAATGTGCTCTCTAGGACTTACAATGTGACTCTGCAGTCAGCTTCCACTGGAGCATAAAGCCCGGGGGGGGGGGGGGGGACGACTAGAGATTCTACGAGGGAACACCTCTCTAGAAATCACTAGATTCTCCATTGCAATTCTGTGGTCAAGAGGACGTTGACCATAGAGTGGTGCTGAAGGATCTAGGGGTTCCTAGAAAGATGTTTTCTCAGGTTGAAAAATGTGTAGGTGTTCTTTCCACTCTCATGGGGGTCCTGTGCAAATATGGAGGACTGACTGTCCCTTCCTTGCACAAAACACTGCCTAAAACATGGGCATACTTGGAAATGTGTTTTTATTTTCCCTGGTATCTTCAGTGACCCACTAACATAAAAGCATTTTCCCACCCACCCCTACTCCTGATTAATCTGTTGTTATTGTGCATTAAAATACAGATACAGGGGTGATTATGTTGCTTTGCCTAGTAAAGTTTGGAACCAGAAAGCTATAAGGTTGACTCACTATCAAGATTGGGAGAATTGCCTTTTATTCTGCTTGATTTAAAAAAATGGACATGGGTCAGATAATTAAATGCCTATTCATTGACTTTCTATGGTATGGTACGCTTTGATGAGTTGTGTATAGAAAAGCTGTCATTTTTTAGATTTCTGAAGGGTCTTGTTTTCTGGACAGGCGTGAAAAAGACATTCCAGTGTGAACTGTGCAGTTATACTTGCCCACGTCGTTCAAACTTGGATCGTCATATGAAAAGCCACACTGATGAGAGGCCACACAAGTGCCACCTTTGTGGCAGAGCTTTCCGGACAGTCACGCTGCTGAGAAACCACCTCAACACTCATACAGGTACAATCAGTCCCAGAATCTCTAACTTGTAACATCTGTGCTTGATTCTCTGGATAAGAGCAGATAGTGAATGGATTTCCTTTTGGATGAGCTAGAGATAGAGCTGCAGATATTTGAGGCTAATAAAGATGGGGAAGAAATTAATGCCCAATATAAGTGACCTGATCTTTTTGTATCTGCAGATTCCCCAAACCATTGCTTGTAACCTTCATGTTGCAAAGTACCTTTAAAGTACAACTTTTCATGAAGCAGCAGCTTCATAAAAATGCTATACCTAAAACCCCAGAAATTCCTGTGTTTTGTTATCCAAGTTGTCACAAGAGAGTTTGTTAGAGATTGCCATTTTTTAATGTTGATGATAAAGAATTGTCATTCTTTAATGTTGAACGTTCTGAAATGTTTTTTGTCTGTGGGATTCTTCAGGTACTCGTCCTCACAAGTGCCCTGACTGTGACATGGCCTTTGTGACAAGTGGCGAGTTAGTTCGGCATCGCCGCTATAAACATACCCATGAGAAGCCATTCAAGTGTTCCATGTGCGACTATGCCAGTGTGGAGGTATGTTTTGATTCTCTTCTCGTTCCTATCCATGCTAACTTCTGATTTGTTGGGTCCTCTGGGTTTTTTCCCCCCAATGGCTGATTATTATTATATTTTTTTGCTTAGCCTGTGATGTCTTATGGCTGAAAGATTATTATGATATATTGAAGGATTCTTTCACTGTTTTAAACTGCCCGTCTGCCCTGGCAAAACAAAGTTTGTCTTTTTGTAACCTCTCTTCATGAGCTCTCTTTTCCTTCTTACAATCTGTTAAGTTGGCCATCCAAAACATTTCACAAAGATAGGTTTTTTGCAGTGCAGGTGGGCTTGCAAGATGCAGAGATAAATCTGCTTTGTATGGAGATAAAAAGATATAAATAAACATAATGATAATAATAATAAATGAATGGGGGAGAGACAGAGGAATTTTTTGAGGCATAGTTTTACACATTTTTGATGCAACTGATGATTTTTGATGGGTTACCTCAGGGTGTCTGCTTCTGAGTCAAAATTCCTGGGGTGTGTCACTTGAGTGCATCAGCTGTCAAAAGCGAGGTGGGGATCAATGTTTCTTTGGAATTGTGATTGTGGCCATTGTCCAGAGAATTGCACCACTTGTTTTAGATGTTCAGGAGTACCCCATTTGTCCAATTTTACATGGCAAAGTGTATGTGTGTGGGGATTTAAAAAGCAGAATTCTTAATTCAGAAAAATACATTCCTTTATGACACCTCATATTCTAAAATCTGTCTCTTCTGAAAATAAATCTTTGCAAGTATTTTTAATAAGAGATGTAAAACTATTTGCAGAAGCAGTGCAAAGGATTAACACAGGGGGAAAAAGGAATATTTTGATAAATAATATTGGGCATATGCATGAGGGTTTTTTGTTTGTTTGTTTTTTTGCATTCCAACAGGTATTTCAGACCTTTCTCTTCTCAACATATAATTCAAAAAAAGCACATATCAGAATGATAACATGGGTACTTGTGTGGGCTGAGTGTGATTAGAAATTCACTACAGAATGGTCTTTGTGTTGCTAATCCCATTTTGGTCATTCCTGACTTTCAGGTCAGCAAGTTGAAACGCCACATTCGCTCTCACACCGGAGAGCGTCCATTCCAGTGCAGCTTGTGTAGCTATGCCAGCAGAGACACTTACAAACTGAAGAGGCACATGAGGACTCATTCTGGTACGGATTATGCTGTGGGCAAATGGCAGCCTGTGCTGGGCCTTCTTTTTGTGTTGCTCCCTTGACCTGAAACACTTCCGAAGTTTCTGTATTGTCATGGGAAAGGGGCAGGAGTGGCTTCCATATTATTGTTTAAGTGGTTTGGGTTAAAGCCTGCCAAGACAAGAGTTTCTTCTCTGATCAGTGCAACAAGAAGTGGGATATTGTGAGATTTATAGTGTCTCGTAGCTGAATACCAAAATTTAATGTTTTCTGACAACAGCTGTGTGGGTAAAGGTGAGAGTTTTGTTTAGGAGAAAGGAGGGGAGATACATTGGTGCAAACAACCCTAGTTGTTGTATCTGCTTCACAGTAGTTGAGGGATTTTCCTAATTTTTCTTTATCCCTTCTCTTGGCTCTGATGGAGAATAGTCTTTCCCAAGTCTCCTCCTGCACTTCTGACCCTTGTTGCTTACACAATTGAGACTTTTGTGCTCAACTATTTCTTTCCCTTCTTCTGAAAGGTGAGAAGCCCTATGAGTGTTACATTTGCCACGCTCGCTTCACCCAGAGCGGGACTATGAAGATGCACATCTTGCAGAAGCACACAGAGAACGTGGCCAAGTTTCACTGCCCTCACTGTGACACTGTTATTGCACGGAAGAGTGACTTAGGTGAGTGTGTTGCAGGAAAAAAGGTAATTGAGAAAATAGAACAAAGTTGAGAGGGAACAAAATTGAGGGAGTCATCACTGACCGTTGGATTTGTGAGAAACAACCTGGATATTGTGTGAATTAAGACAGATAGAATTTTTAGTTATTGATTTTTCTTTGTTAAAGTGACTTATTGTGTCTCTAGTGTTATCTTAGTTACACATCCGTCTATATATTGATTTTAGTTCCTCTGTTTCAGCATATTCTGAAGAGTGAATAAAAACAAATGCAGAAGATGTTTGTTCTTCTGGAGCTAGAATTCAGCAGTTTATCATCATGCTAAAGTAGCCTTCAAGAAATAAGCCTGAGTGCTGTGTAACAAAATCCTAGCATTCTTTGTTTCTGTGACCAGGTGTCCATTTGAGGAAGCAGCATTCCTACATCGAGCAGGGCAAGAAGTGTCGTTACTGTGACGCTGTGTTCCATGAACGATATGCACTCATCCAGCATCAGAAATCTCACAAGAATGAGAAGCGCTTTAAGTGCGACCAGTGTGACTATGCATGTCGACAGGTGAGCAAATGGAGTGGAAAACATTGGTTACACAAAACCATTACAGGACGGCTCCTTAAACTGTGGGTCCTGATCCCAAATGGGTCACCTTATCTCAGTGTTGGGGTCCTAAATAATTTGTCCAGTTAGTGGCCGTTTTAGATATTTGCACAAATCTGTTGTACAGTGTTTGCAAGGAGTTCAACAGAAGATGCTTCTTTCCCAAAGAAGAAAACCAGCCTGTTAAGCAAGGCTTGCAAATACTGGTTTGTTATCAGTAAATGTTTGATTTTTCAACTCTTATATAACTTCCTGGGTCACAAAAAATATGACTCCAAAGGATATTGCAAGTGGGGAAAAATTAAGAAGCCCTGCTCTAGAAAGTTGCCAAAACCTTTCCTTCTTTGATCAGTGATTACTTGTTCTTTGGCCCTTTCTAGGAGAGGCACATGATCATGCACAAGCGAACCCACACTGGAGAAAAGCCTTACGCCTGTAGCCATTGTGACAAAACCTTCCGTCAGAAGCAGCTGCTCGACATGCACTTCAAGCGCTACCATGACCCCAACTTTGTCCCAGCTGCCTTTGTGTGCTCCAAATGTGGCAAAACATTCACGCGGCGTGTAAGTTGCATTTTAAGCTTGCGAGATGAACTTTGTTTCAGTGGAACCCTGAATTCTGTAAACTTAGTGAGATGAAAAATAGTAGATCAGAGATATCCACTTCCTTGTTAATATCCATAGGTAAATGGATATTAACAAGGAAGTGGGTGCCTCTGATTCAGAATGTGTTATCACTACCAAAATCCAAGCTCACAAGTTTGCTGGTGTCTTTTTCACTATTAAGATGGGGGATCCTAAGAGACAAAAAAACCCAAACTGATTAATATTGTGCTATTTGGCTAGTGTCCTACCAGTCAATGCTGATCTGTTTCTGTCCATCCCTAGTGTAATTGATCCAGAATTATTACACCGAATACTGAAAACCTGATAATGTAAAATATGGTGGTGGGTGCAGCTCTTCACTGGGGTATCTACAAGACCCCGGCTGTAGTTTGGTGGTAACAGTCCCAAATCAACTTGAATAGAGGTGGTTCTGCTGAAAGCCACTCCCACACAATTTTTTCTTGGAAATGTTTCCACTTAAAATGGGAATGATTGCAAAAGCTTAAAAAGTATCGTTATTATTAGTATAGTAGTCTTAACATAGTTTGTATCCCGCCTTTCTCCTTATAGGGATTCAAGGTGGCTAACAACCACACAATCCAATACAATTTAAAAGTAAAACAAATACAAAAAAATTAAAAACAAATATCATTGTGTGGATATAATTTAGTGGATGTATTGTGCCCTGTCAGTTCATGGGAAGTGTTGTAGAAACTAGGAATGAAAATCTGGCTGTATCAGATGCCAGGTGTATATTTTCTTCACCTTTGGGCAGCAGTCTTCTCTTAGTACACTTCGTTTATCACCACTGGTAACTAAATTCTTATTTGGTTTTGGCTCTAATATGCTAAATAACACCATTGCCTTTTAGTAGAGGATCAAATCTGTACATTTTGATTCAAAAAGATGGGTTCAGTCACATCTCATCAGCTAGTTGTTGTGTGTCTTCCAAATGTTTCCGATGTACGGCGAGTGTACCAGTACGCCTCACTGGGTATCCATCAGGTAGTGCCCATTTCTATTATTTTCTTCCCTTTCCCTGATCAGAATACTATGGCCAGACATGCGGATAACTGCACAGGCCCCGACGGTGTTGAAGGAGAGAACGGAGGGGAGCCCAAGAAGGGGAAGCGAGGTCGAAAGAGAAAGATGCGCTCAAAGAAGGAGGACTCCTCTGACAGCGGTGAGAACCCTTTCCAAATGAGACATCCTAGCCTTGCATGCCAGCCTGCAAATCATCACAGATTCACGGTTACATACCCCATGGTTTATTTCCTCAACTGTGCACTTGCTTCAGAAGAAGTAACTTGCTGGTGGCCACTGCAGCTCTGTTGCCAGCTTCTTAACATTTTTCCATAGACCGTATTTTCTGTGTGAACATCTGTTTTGCAAACATCATTCAAATTTGAAAGGTGTTAGAGGGGTGAAATTCATAGGGAAGCTCATCATTTGGGTTGTTTAAAGCTCAGTATCCCACACAGACATTCTTTATTATGCTACTAATGTATTTTGTATATATTTTTAAAATCTTGCATTTTCACTCCCTTGTGGGACACTGAAGGCATTTAGTGCCACTCAGCAGAAAGCAGGCACAAAATAAAACTACTACTAATAATACGTTTTATATATACCCCGCTCCCTCTCCCCAGGAGGACTCAGGGCAGCTTACAACGCAACAAACAAATACAGGGTTAGTCAAAATGCATAGGCCAATAAGCCATTCAGTACAATAAGTGATATACAAAAATAATCACATATCAATTTTTTTTAAAGAGAAGTTTTATTGAATTTCATATAGGATACAACGAAAGAGAAGAATAAAGTATAGGAAAGTGAAGGAAAAAAAGAGAAAACAGATAAAACCCTAAAAAAACATTCTACAAAAATACACGTACCCTTTAAAAAAAGAAGAAGAAAAAAAGGGGGGGGGAATGACTTCTATTCCATCTTCTTGGATAGTATTCTCTTATTACTCAAAAATATTTAAAAAATTATTAACCATAATATAATTGTCTCTTGTTTTTTATTTTCCCAAATTGTCCAGATAGTCATGAAGATCGTCCCAATTCGTTAATAATCACATATCAATTAATATACAACAAAATAAGAAAATAATATGAGTATAAAGACTAAGAAGCCCTATAAAAACAATATATGGCGCTGTTTAACCATCTATTCCTATGATTAGAGTCTCCAGAATAAAATTATAGTCATAAAGTAGTTAAAATCCTGTCCAATAGGGTGTTTTTTTTCTTTTAGCCATTATTAAAAGCCTGCTTGAACAGCCAGGTTTTTGCCTCCTTCCTAAACGTTGTAAGGATAGGTGTTTGTTTAATTTCCCTGTGGAGGGCATTCCAGAGTTAAATAATTAAACCTCTACAACACTTCATGCTGCTGACCTCACTCTGTATATGTTTGAGTACATACATAAGTGCCATCTCCTACTCTCTTAACTGGAATAGTGGACTGAAAGTGTGGAGGGCCTTCTAGGCATGGTGGTGACCTTCCTAGCAATAATATTCTGGCTTCCATATGCAAAATTGTGGATTTCATTTCCGAATAAAACTTAAAGCAACCCATCTCGAAGTGAACATATTCAGTCTGTTACAAGATTCTTGCCTTCAGTGATCATTGCCCTGAATTTACTTACTTATTTATTTGAACATTGCAGAGGAAAATGCCGAGCCAGAGTTGTATGATATTGAAGAGGAGGAGGAGGAAGAGACGGCAGTTGAAATCGAAGCTGTACCTGAAGAGGAACCTGTTGTTGCTCCTCCACCTCCACCAGCTAAGAAGCGAAGAGGGAGGCCACCAGGCAAAGCCAACCAACCAAAACAACCCCAGCGTAAGTGGAAGGCACTGTATTCCTCATTCAGGGGCTAGGTTTTTGCATGGGGTGTGAGGGAGGGATGAAGAGGTGAGGACCAAGAAGGAGGTATGGAGGCAGATCTGACTGACAGTCACAAAGCTTAAGCAGCTGAGGGGGGAAAGGAAGGGGCCTGAGGCTGTTAGGAATTGTGGGAGTTGTAGTCCAAAGCTCCTGGAGGGCCCAAGTTTGCTCATGTCTGCCTTAGACTGAGTCCAGGCCCTCAAAACTTTGCCTCAGCCCATTTCCTATCTGGGCCAAGGGGCAGGAGGAGTGTGAACCTGGTGACCAGGCCCCTCTTCTGAGACCTGAGGCCTTGGAGTGAATGTACACATTGCAACCTTGAGTTTCAGGAGCAGTCCTTCCTCCTGAATCTGGAGCGGCCATGGGGGCCTTCACACAGCAGCCGCCACATCCTCAGGTGGGGTGGAGTTATCTCTGCAGCAACCTAAAGCCATGGTTACTGTGTGCATGGTCGCACGGTAGTTCTATCTTCGGCTGCCTCATTGCTTTGAGATTCTCTCAGCATGGACTCAGCTCCTGTTGGGGTTTGAGAGCTTCCACTGTGCTGAAGGAGCCAGAAGGAAGCGCTGTCCCCTTGGTTTCCTCACCTGTAGTCAAGATGCCCCCGAAGGAGTCGCTGGAGATGAGAGTAGGCGTTGCTTCTTTCAGGCTCTGCAAGCAGGAGCTAAGCTTAGGTCACGGAAGCCTGCTCTGTGCAGAGAGCTCACAAGAAGCAACACCTCCTCTGCTCTCTGCGGTGCTGGGAAATCCCGAGCAGATGCCCTGCTGCTTCTCTCAGTTCTAGGAGCTTACCCCATGCCTAAAGAAGCCGGGGATGGAGTGGGTTGAGTGAGCACCACTGCCACTCCATTCTCAAAGCTGGGGGTGTTGTGTGAATGTGTGCATGCAACTCCAGCTTCAGGAGAGGGCTCATGGTGGTGGCAATGGCTTGGTCCCCCATCTTGAAGCCAGGGTTGCTCTCTCAACTGCACAAGAAGGAGAAGAAACAGGACTTAGAACAAAAACATTCATGAGCAATCAACAACCACAATAAAACTATATTTATATACCGCTCTGTCTCCCCGAGGGGACTCAGAGCGGTTTCCAAATAGCATAATCAATACATACAAAGAAAACAGCATAAACATAAAATTAACAAGATAATATAAGCATTAAAAAGCACAATAGCGCATATATATTTAAAATAATCATGCCTGTTCAAGGCAATTTAAAAGGGCCTAAGCTAGTGCGATTTTAGAGGGCCCAGGAAATTAGGTAGAGTCTATGGCTGTACATTTCCAGGGCCTCATAGAAGAAAGTGACCTGGGTAATTGGTAGAAAAAGATGTGGCCAATTTCAACAATACCTGGAATATTGTGTCCAATTCTGGACACCACAATTGAAGAGAGATATTGACTCCAAGCTGGAATGTGTCCAGAGGAGGGCGACTCAAATGATCAAGGGTCTGGAGAACAAGCCCTATGAGGAGCGGCTTAAGGAGTTGGGCGTGTTTAGCCTGAAGAAGAGAAGGTTGAGAGGAGATACGATGAGGGCCATGTATAAATATGTGAGAGGAAGACACAGGGAGGAGGAGGGAGAAAGCTTCCTTTCTGCTTCCCTGGAGACTAGGACGCAATGGAACTTTAAGATCTTCCAGGGAGGCCCTCCTCTCGCTCCCACCACCGTCAAAAGCACAATTGGTGGGGATGAGAGAGAGGCCCTTCTCAGTGGTGCCCCCCCCCCCCCCCCGCCTCTGAAACACCCTTCCAAGGAAAGTAAAACAGGCCCCATTCCTTCTCTCCTTTCGTAAGAGCCTGAGGACCTGGTGGTTTCAACAAGGCTTTGAGAATGACTAGTTCGAGCTCAGCCCCAGATATTAGAATCCTAGAGTTGGAAGAGACCTCCTGGGCCATCCAGTCCAACCCTATTCTGCCAAGAAGCAGGAACATTGCATTCAAATCACCCCCGACAGATGGCCATCCAGCCTGTGTTTAAAAGTTTCCAAAGAAGGAGCCTCCACCACACTCTCACAGTCAAGGAAGTTCTTCCTAATGTTCAGATGGAATCTCCTTTCTTGTAGTTTGAAGCCATGGTTCACGTCGGTTCATAGAGAGAGATTCAATCGCAAAGATAGGTGTGGCCCGAACCGTTTAGGGCTTTATAGGTCTTAACCTGCACTTTGAATTTGGCTTGGCAGCTTATCAGTAGCCAGTGAAGCTGTTTTAAAAGGGGTGTTGTATGCTCCCTATAGTTTGCTCCGGTAAGGAGCCTGGCTGCCGCTCATTGTACCACTTGGAGCTTCCGGCCCGTCTTCAAGGGCAGCCCCACGTAGAGCGCATTGCAATAGTCCAATCTGCAATCAGCTGTATGTTGAGGTTATGAACTACTATCATCATTCCCCTTCCAACATTTTAAGCCCAATTTTTGAGACTTTTAATTAGGTTTTAAGGATTTCATGTTTGTAATTATTGTGTCACATACGGTTTTCTTAAGTTGTTTTATAATGTATTGAGGTGTTTTTTTTATGTTATTGATGGCATTGAATGTTTGCCACTGTGTATTTGTTGTGAGCCGCCTTGAGATAGGGCGGGCTATAAATAAAGTTTAATTCATTCACAGTGACTCAGAAATGGTTGGCAGTAGTGATCCTTGGCCCAGTCTTTGTGTGCGTGTGCATGTACACGTGACCCATGCTGCAAGAGGGAGGCCTGGCTAGGAGGCGTGCATTCCCTGTGCATGCTGCCATCCAAGGAGTCCCTGAGGATGTTATTGTTTAATGTTTTATTTTTTATCGCTTAATGTTCATTGGTTTGCTTGAGTTTTATTGTGTATTTCTTATGCTGTTGTTTTATTGAGGGCCTTGGCCTATGTAAGCTGCATCGAGTCCTTCGGGAGATGTTTTTTATTTATTTATTTGTCGTGTCAGGGCAACCAGTCGATTATATTACATTTCTAACAGAACAAAGTAAACAAACTGACAAAATACATAATTTGAGTTTGGTAGTGGATTAAATGTCCTTTGACCAGTATCTGGTCCCTTGGAGCGCCTCCGGTGTTGCCGCAAGGAGGTCCTCCCTTGTGCATGTGGCAGGGCTCAGGTTGCATTGCAGCAGGTGGTCAGTGGTTTGCTCCTCTCCGCACTCGCATGTCGAGGATTCCACTTTGTGGCCCCATTTCTTGAGGTTGGCTCTGCATCTCGTACTGCCAGAGCGCAGTCTGTTCAGCGCCTTCCAAGTATCAGCCATTGGTTGAGTTTCTCGGTTTGAGCCTGCCACTTTTGGACTCTCGCTTGCTGAGGTGTACCAGCAAGTGTCTCTGTAGATCTTAGAAAACTATTTCTTGATTTAAGTTGTTGACGTGCTGGCTGATACCCGAACAAGGGATGAGCTGGAGATGTCTCTGCCTTGGTCCTTTCCCTATTGGCTGCCACTTCCTGGCAGATGTCAGGTGGTGCAATACCGGCTAAGCCGTGTAATTTCTCCAGTGGTGTAGGGCGCAGACACCCCGTGATAATGCGGCATGTCTCATTAAGAGCCACATCCTCTGTTTTAGTGTGGTAAGCTGTATTCCACCCTGGACATGCATACTCAGCAGCAGAGTAGCATAGCGCAAGGGCAGATGTCTTCACTGTATCTGGTTGTGATCCCCAGGTTGTGCCAGTCAGCTTTCGTATGATATTGTTTCTAGCACCCACTTTTTGCTTGATGCTCAGGCAGTGCTTCTTGTAGGTCAGAGCACGGTCCAGTGTGACTCCCAGGTATTTGAGTGCGCTGCAATGCTCCAATGGGACTCCTTCCCAGGTAATAATCCTCAGAGCTCGGGATGCTTCTCTGTTCTTAAGGTGAAAGGCACATGCCTGTGTTTTAGATGGGTTGGGGATCAGCTGGTTTCCCCTGTAAGAGGCAGTAAGAGCACCTAGAGCTTCGGAGAGCTTCTGTTCTACCATCTCAAAGCTCCCTGCTTGAGCAGTAATGGCACGATCATCAGCATATTATTATTATTATTATTATTATTATTATTATTATTATTAACTTTATTTGTACCCCGCTAGCATCTCCCGAAGGACTCGATGCGGCTTACACGGGCCGAAGCCACAAAACACAATACAATAGAAAACATAACACAGCAATAAACAAAGCAAATCAAACAATTAAGCAAAATAACCACAATGACAATACATCAAGACACTATTAAAACTGGTTCGGCCAACGCAATGGGGTACAGGGTTAAAAGTGCTGAGATGGCAGGAGGAACGTAGGATTAAAAGTGCGGTGTGCAGCAACATTAGTTGTGCTAAAGTGCATAGATGAAGCATAGATGAAGCTCTCTGTCCGTTCTGGCAGTGGCTGGTCATTGGTGTAGATGTTGAACATGGATGGAGCAAGCACGCTCCCCTGAGGCAGGCCGTTCTTCTGTTTCCGCTGTCTGCTTCTCTGGCCCTGGAACTCAACAAAGAAGCTCCTGTTTGGTAGCAGGTTTCCTATGAGGCGGGTGAGGTGGTCGTCCTGTGTGATATTATACATTTTTCTCAGGAGGAGGCAGCGGTGGTTCACAGTCTCATAGGCTGCTGACAGGTCTCTGAAGACAGCTCCTGTGATCAAAGCCATCTTCTATGTGCTGAGTCAGGTTCAACACTTGCGATGTGCAGCTTCGGGAGATGTTAGCGGGGTACAAATAAAGATAATAATAATAATAATAATAATAATAATAATATCAGTTACTGCAGTTCCTCCTTCCATAGTTGTATGCAACCTTTATGCAGTTTTCCTTGTTTTTTGGAAAAGTGATATCCTGAAAGTGTTGACTTCTCCCCTTCCTCGTTCCGCAGCCACAGCAATCATTCAGGTACAAGACCAGACCACGGGTACAATTGAAAACATAATCGTGGAAGTCAAGAAGGAGCCTGAAGCAGCAGAGACTGTTGGGGTGGCGGCAGGAGCTCAGCCGGCGGCGGTGGAGGCGCCCAACGGAGACCTCACTCCGGAGATGATCCTGAGCATGATGGACCGGTGATGGAGAAGCAGTGGTGCTGTGACTGAACTGACCTGGGCTCTTTGGAAGTGGCCCAATCCCCCCCCCCCCCCCACTCCTTTTTTTTCTTCTTCTTTTGACCTTATTTTTGGCTTTGGAAAATACATCGGGTTTTTTTACACCATTTTTCAAAACAACCCAAGAAGCGAAACTTCAAATGATGTTTAGAAAGTGATTTGTCTAGAACTCTCTCTCCGTTCAATGTTAGCCTCCTCACCGGATCATGCGACGTGGGGCCATGTTTAAACCCCCAGGAACTGCCTGCAAGTCGGTTGATCCCGGAGCGGCGTTGTTGTTGTTGTTGCAGGACGTGCGGAGCCTTCGCACAGAGAACGTCGGGGGAAAGCAGCGGCCCAGATTCAGGCCTCTGGATCAGCGTGCACGTCCCGTGAAGTCCTCCGGCCTTGTTTCTCATGACAGAGATTTTTAATTGTAAATGCAGACTCGGGAGAGTTGTACAAGTTTTATTGCATTTTGCTTTTTCCTCCTCTTCGTCCTCCAATGAATGACTGGCTCCGCTGTTGGCGCCGTAGGTTCGGCACGCTCCGGCTGGCGTTTTCTTCCCTCCCCGGTGCTTTGCTTCCTGCAAGGCATCTCTGTAATGATCAAGCTTGTAAATAACTTTTTTAAAAACCTTTAAATCTTTTTTTTTTTCCCCCCATTTGATTAAGAGGTTTGAAGGGTGTAAGGGGGGGAAATGCAGCTTAAAGAAAGAACCATGTTTTAAACTATTGCAAGAAAAAAAAAAGGAATTATGCAGGAATTGGTCTTTGTGAAACATTGGGAACGTATCAAGTCGGTGGAGAAATGTGTCAGAAAACCTGCCCCCCAGGTTGGTTCCTATGGACATGGACTTAGGGTGTCTCACGTCAACTCCCTTCTTGAATTTTCACCTTTTTCACAATTCTGATTTTCTTTGCTGTCACGTTTTCTTTTGCGTTTATTATTAATTCTGTGTCGAAAGCCGAGATGTTAATTTTGAATAGGGCTTCCAGGCCCTGGAAACCATGGGCAGGAAATTTTACTAGGTCAGTAATTGCAAGATTTGGGTTCTTCGATTAAAAAAAAGGAAAGAAAAAACCAATAATAATAGTAATAATGTGAAATACAAAAACGATGCCTGTACATGAACCCATCCCATGTTAAAGACGGCGTACGCTTTTTATAGAGCCTCCGCCTTGCTGATTTCAAGAGAGAACTTTCTTCTATGTATGGCTTTTAAGAGAACTATCAGGTTAGCGATCCAATTCTAGGTTGATGCATTTTTGTACTTAGCAGTACTGTGTGATATTTTTCATTATTTTAGGAAAGAAACATGAAATAAAACGTTATAAAATACATAATGGGGGTTTGGATTCCGGGAAGGAGAATATACTGCTGTACAGCTAATAAATAATAATGATTATTTTATGTGTGTGCTTTTGCCTCCTCCAAACCTCCGGACACTTGTGTCGAAATCAGCCCAGAATAGATTCATCCCTCTGCAGACACCCCCATCCTTAGGCAGAACTTGCTATTTCATCACACCAGAGAATGAATCCACTCTAAATCGGGTTGCTGCCTCCTCCAGAATTCTGAGGTTTGTAGTTTAGGGTTGAGCTTTATTATTATTATTATTATTATTATTATTAACTTTATTTGTACCCCGCTAGCATCTCCCGAAGGACTTGATGCGGCTTACAAAAGCCAAGGTCCTTGATAAAACAACAATATAACAATTACATATAAACCAAAGCAAATCAAAAACATTAAAGCAATGACAGTAAACAATAAAACAACACACCGTGATACAATAAAACTAGGCCAGGCAAATGTAATGGGTATTAGGGCTGGGCGGTTTCGTTTCGTTAATTCGTAATTCGTTAATAATTCGTTAATTTTTTTCAATTACAAAACGATAACGAACCATTCTGGAGCAATTTTTTAAAAAAACGAATTTTTAAACACGTTTTGTAAATGCTTCGTATTTCGTTACTGTATTTGTTTCGTTATTGTTCTGAGGTCGTTTCGTTATTATTTCCGCATGTCTGGGGCAAGTTTTTTGTTTAATTAGTGGAAAAAAATTATAATATCACACCAACAGTCAACAACAGAGGGAGAGGGAAGCTTCAGAAGTTTTTGGAGGTTTTTTAGCGTATTTCGCGGTCGCGTCTGCCATTAACGAATCGATTCGTTATTGTTTCGGAAATCGATTCGTTAATGTTTTGTAATTTTTTTCACATTTACGAAATTTCATAAATATCGAACTTTTTAAAAGGAAAATTTTGTAATTATTTTAAATATCTTAACAAAAAAAAAACCCCAAATACAAATCGATTTTAGAAACAAATTTTTCCGTTGTTACCCAGGCCTAATGGGTATGGATTAAAAAGTGCTGAGTGATATATAAGGATTTTTGGATAGGTGCAATGTGCAGACAATCTTAATCTCTAATAAAGTGCGTTTGGGACATGATGCCAGGAGTTTCCTATTCTGGAAAGGCACACCGGAATAGCCAGGTCTTCAAGCTCTTCCTAAAGACTGCCAGTGTTGGGGCTTGTCTGATGTCCTTGGGGAGGGAGTTCTAGAGTCGGGGGGCCACCACAGAGAAGGCCCTGTCCCTCGTCCCCACCAAACGCACTTGCGACGCAGGTGGGATTGTGAGCAGGGCCTCTCCAGATGAACAAAGAGATCGTGTGGGTTTGTATACAGAAATGCGGTCACGCAGGTAGGCGTGTCCCAAACCGTTTAGGGCTTTGTAGGTGAGCACCTGCACCTTGAATTGGGCTTGGAAAATGACCGGCAGCCAATGGAGCTCCTTGAACAGGAGGGTTGACCTCTCTGTAAGGAGCACCAGTTAACATCCTGGCCGCCGCCCGTTGGACCAGTTGCAATTTTCGGGCCGTTTTCAAGGGCAGCCCCACGTAGAGTGCATTACAGTAGTCCAATCTAGAGGTGACTAAGGCATGCCTCTAACAGCCTCCCTGAACTACAAACCCCAGAATTCTGCAGGAGCCAGAAACTGGATTTAAAGTGGATTTATTCTCTAGTGTGATGAAGTAGTTGGCCATGTGTTTTGCGTGGGAGCTCCACCGGAAGACACGCAGTGCAGCATGAGCATCCCTTACCTGGGATCCAGAATGGCCCACCTGGGCGGCTGATACAGCAACACCTTTGCTTTCTGATAGTTCAGTGTACATAAACTTGTTTCATGCACAAATTATTAAAAATATTATATAAAATGACCTTTAGGTTATGCGTATGAGGTGTATATGAAACATAAATGAATTCGGTGTCTAGATGTGGGTCTCGTCTCCAAGATACTATGTGCAAACGCGTAAATGCAAGTGTTTCTGGTACTAAGTATTTTGGATATGGGATTACTTACTTAGTGTTCTGGTGGGTTCATAGGTCACTGTGGAGCCCAATTCTTGACCCACATCTTCTCCCGCAGTGAGGGCATCTGCGGTGGAAGGCGGTCTCGGTCGGGGTTGACTTGACGCGCCTTCCTCTTGGCACCTTTCTCTCTTTCGCCCTCCATTCGTGCCTCTTCAAATTCTGCAGCACTGCTGGTCACAGCTGACCTCCAGCTGGAACGCTCAAGGGCCAGGGCTTCCCAGTTCTCAGTGTCTATGCCACAGCTTTTAAGGTTGGCTTTAAGCTCATCTTTCAATCTCTTTTCCTGTTCTCCAACTTCAGTTTTCCGTTGGATATGGGATACTGCTATATGGGAAGGGCCCAGTGGCGCAGTGGGTTAAACCGCTGAGCTGTGAACTTGCTGATGGAAAGGTTGGTTTGAATCCAGGGAGTGGTGTGAGCTCCTGCTGTCAGCCCCAGCTCCTGCCAACCTAGCAGTTCAAAAACATGCATGTGTGAGTAGATCAATAGGTGCAACTCAGACAGGAAGGTAACCGCTACATGCAGTCATGCCAGCCGCATGACCTTGGAGGTGTCTACAGACAATGCCGGCTCTTCAGCTTAGACATGGAAATGAGCACCACGTGCAGAGTCGGACACGACTAGACTTAATGTCGAGGACAAATCTTTACCTTTACTTACCTATATATGGAAAGCTTCTTAATTGAGTACTAGCCGTCCCCTGCCACGCTTTGCTGTGGCCCACATGGGGGTTCAGTGTGGGAGGTTTGGTCCAATTCAATCGGTGAGGTTCAGAATGCTCTGTGATTATAGGTGAACTATAAATCCCAGCAACTACAACTCCCAAATGTCAAGATTCTATTTTCCCCAAACTCCCCCAGTGTTCACATTTGGGCATATTGAGTATTTGTGTAGAGTTTGGTCCAGATCCATCATTGTTTGAGTCCACAGTGCTGTCTGGATGTAGGTGAACTACAACTCCAAAACTCAAGGTCAATGCCCACCAAACCCTTCCATTGTTTTCTGTTGGTCATGGGAGTTTTGTGTTCCAAGTTTGATTCTCCCCTGTCTTATCTCGCTTACACAAATGCATGAAGGACACACAATAAAAGACGCCAGAGGACGAACACGGAACCCATCGTCAGAAAGGCAGAAGCACAAACCCTTGTGTGGCCCTGGCTTGGGAAACCTATATCAATAACAATGTCATGTTCGTTTGTGGGATTAACAGAACTCAAAACCACTGGGGGAATTGGCACCAAATTTGGACACAAGACACACAACAATCCAATGTATCTCCTTCACTCAAAAATGGATTTTGTCAATTGGGAGTTGTAGTTGCTGGGATTTATAGTTCACCTACAATCAAAGAGCATTCTGGACTCCACCAACGATGGAATTGAAATTGGGTTTTCTTTAAAAGCTAAACTATTTGAAAAGGGCAAATTAAAGCTTGTATCATACACAGCTGAACCTGCTAATTACTGGAATCCTGTTTACCTCCAGTTTGCTTCTCTTACTCTTGGAAATCCACATCAGGGTGAAGAGAGGGGGAGATTTCCACCCAGAAAGTCTGTTTCACTCGGTAACATCAGATTATTATATTGTCTGATCCACCTCCCTGGGCGTTATTCTTCTTGGCTAGTTAACAGTGTGCAAGGAAAGAAGAGTGGCTGAGTATTTAGGAATGGAGAAGTTGCATTCCATGGAAGGGAATGGAGGGAGGAAAAAGAAGGGTGGAAGGAAGGATGGAAGGGAATGGAGGGAGAAAGGGAATCATAGAATCCTAGAATCAAAGAGTTGGAAGAGACCTCCTGGGCCATCATCCAGTCCAACCCCATTCTGCCAAGAAGCAGGAATATTGCATTCAAATCACCCCTGACAGATGGCCATCCAGCCTCTGTTTCAAAGCTTCCAAAGAAGGAGCCTCCACCACATTCCCTCCGGGGCAGAGAGTTCCACTGCTGAACAGCTCTCACAGTCAGGAAGTTCTTCCTCATGTTCAGATGGAATCTCCTTTCTTGTAGTTTGAAGCCATTGCTCCACTGCATCCTAGTCTCCAGGGAAGCAGAAAGGAAGCTTGCTCCCTCCTCCCCCTGTGGCTTCCTCTCACATATTTATACATGGCCCTCATCATATCTCCTCTCAGCCTTCTCTTCTTCAGGCTCAACATGCCCAGCTCCTTAAGCCGCTCCTCATAGGGCTTGTTCTCCAGACCCTTGATCATTTTAGTCGCCCTCCTCTGGACACATTCCAGCTTGACAATATCTCTCTTGAATTGTGGTGCCCACAATGTCCTTCCTTGTGGAAGGAAGGGAGGAGGAAAGAGGGAAGGAAGGAAGTGAGGAGGAAAGGGGGGAGGAAGGATGGAAGAGTGGAAGGGAAGGAAGGAGGGAGGGAGGGAGAAAGGAAGATGAAGTAAAGAAAGGAAAGAAAGAAAGGATAGGATGGTGAGAGAGGGGAGGGCCCAAGAAAAGAGCCCAAGGGGCCACATCCGTCCCCCAGGTGGGTCTTGCTTTGCCCATACCTGGTTTAGAATCCTAATCAGGACACAAAGGGAATGGCTGACTCCCCTAAGGTTGCTTCCAAGCAGTTGTTATTTATTGGCAACTAGCCGTCCCCTGCCACATGTTGCTGTGGCCCAGTCTGGTGATCTGGAAAAGTGTTGGTTTCTAATCTATGTAATGTCTTGATGATTGTGTGTACACAGTATTTTCCCTGCGTGATCAGCTGTGAATATGCACATATGGTACTTCTGTGCATATGTACCATATGTGCGAATTCACAGATGACCACTCGGGAAACTACGGTTACAGGTAAGCAACCTGACATTTCTTGTTGTTTCTTGGTCAGTGTTGATGTGGAGAGTGTCTGGTTTGCCTGCTCTGGAACATGCAACATATCATTGTCCTTCTTTAGGGTTCCCTTTCAAATCTATGATACTATATCTGTGTTTGTGTGAACCTCATATCTATCTATCTATCTATCTATCTATCTATCTATCTATCTATCTATCTACCTACCTACCTACCTACCTACCTATCCATCCATCCATCCATCCATCCATCCATCCATCCATCCAACTATCTATCTATATCTATGGCTGGATGGATCTTTGTCAGGAGGGCTTTGATGATGTTTTCTTGCCCCGATGAAGGTAGTTGGACTGGATGGCCTTAAGTATTTTCTGTTGGTCAGGGGGGTGCTGTGTGGGAAGTTTGGCCCAATTCTATCGTTGATGGGGTTCAGAATGCTCTTTGATTGTAGGTGAACTATAAATCCCAGCAACAACAACTCCCAAATGTCAAGGTCGATTCCCCCCAAATTGCATCTGTGTTCATATTTGGGCATATGGAATACAGGTAAACTATGGATGTAGGTAAACTACAAATCCCAAACTCAAGGTCAATGCTCACTAAACCCTTCTAGTGTTTTCCGTTGGTCAGGGGGTTCTGTGTGGGAAGTTTGACACAATTCTGTCATTGGTAGTGTTCAGAATGCTCTTTGATTGTAGGTGAACTATAAATCCCAGCAACTACAACTCCAAAATGACAAAATCAATTTATTTTGAGAGATGGTCATTCCTTGGGTTAGTAGGTGCCTTGTGTCCAAATTTGGTGGCAATTTGTCCAGTGGTTTTTGAGTTATGTGAATCCCACAAATGGACATTACCTTTTTATCTCTATAAATAAAAATGTCATGTTTGTTTGTGGTATTCACAGAACTCAAAAACCACTGGATGAACTGACACCAAATTTGGACACAAGGCACCTAACAACCCAATGTATGTCCTTCACTCAAAAAATATTGATTTTGTCATTTGGGAGTTGTAGTTGCTGGGATTTATAGTTCACCTACAATCAAAGAGCATTCTGAACTCCACCAATGATGGAGTTTAACCAGACGTGGCACACAGAATTCCCATGACAACAGAAAATACTGGAATGATTTGGTGGGCATTGCCCTTGAGTTTGGGAGTTGTAGTTCACCTACATCCAGAGAGCACTGTGGACTCAAACAATGATGGGTCTGGACCAAACTTAGCAGGGATAATCAATATGCCCAAATGTGAACACAGATGGCATTTGGGGGGAATAGACCTTGACATTTGGGAGCTGTAGTTGCTGGGATTTATAGTTCACCTACCATCAAAGAACATTCTGAATCCCACCAACGATAGAATTGAACCAAACTTCCCACACAGAACTCCCATGACCAACAGAAAACCCTGGAAGGGTTTGGTGGGCATTGACCTTGAGTTTTGGAGTTGTAGTTCACCTACATCAAGAGATCACTGTGAACTCAAACAATGTTGGATCTGGACCAAACTCTACACGAATACTCAATAGGCCCAAATGTGAACACTGGTGGAGTTTGGGGAAAATAGAATCTTGACATTTGGGAGTTGTAATTGCTGGGAATTATAGTTCACCTACAATGAAAGAGCATTCTGAATCCCACCAATGATAGAATTGGGCCACACAGAACCCCCATGTGGGCCAGAGCAACGCGTGGCAGGGGACAGCTAGTTTATATATATGAGACATGTGAGTTATCCTAGCACAACTTAATGAGTGACTGTGTGTCTGTGTGCCTTCTCGTTGCCTCTCCAACTTAGTTGCATTGTCAAACAGCTCTTAAGGCCAGGAAGTTCACCCTCATGTGGGATCTCCTTTCCTGCCATGTAGGACATTCTTTGGGGAAGGTGGAAAGTAAAAGGAAGAGGGGCCGACCAAGGGCAAGATGCATGGATGGCATCCTTGAAGTGACTGGACTGACCTTGAAGGAGCTGGGGGTGGTGACGGCCGACAGGGAGCTCTGGCGTAGGCTGGTCCATGAGGTCACGAAGAGTCAGAAAAAGGAAGAGGGGCCGACCAAGGGCAAGAGGGATGGATGCATCCTTGAAGTGACTGGACTGACCTTGAAGGAGCTGGGGGTGGTGACGGCCGACAGGGAGCTCTGGCGTAGGCTGGTCCATGAGGTCACGAAGAGTCAGAAAAAGGAAGAGGGGCCGACCAAGGGCAAGAGGGATGGATGCATCCTTGAAGTGACTGGACTGACCTTGAAGGAGCTGGGGGTGGTGACGGCCGACAGGGAGTTCTGGCGTGGGCTGGTCCATGAGGTCACGAAGAGTCAGAAAAAGGAAGAGGGGCCGACCAAGGGCAAGGTGGATGGATGGCATCCTTGAAGTGACTGGACTGACCTTGAAGGAGCTGGGGGTGGTGACGGCCGACAGGGAGCTCTGGCCTGGGTTGGTCCATGAGGTCACGAAGAGTCGGAGATGACTGAACGAATGAACAACATGACATGCTTTCCAATACGTACAAGAAGAATAAGCAACGGTTCATTGCAAGTACCAAACAATGCTTGGCTGCGCGGGCAAATCATTGGCCTTTCTTTCTTTCTTTTTTTCTTTCTTTCTTTCTTTCTTTCTTTCTTTCTTTCTTTCTTTCTGTTTCCCGCCTCTTGCTTGCTCAGGATGTTTCTTTGAGGTGAGCGGCAGCAGACAGGAAGAGGCACCTTGAGATGAAGAGGAGATAGCACGCATGAGCATCCGCCACCCACCTCGGTGGGTGCTCCAACCTGGTGGAAGCATGGCTTCTTCCTTCTAGCGGGGTTTGCAAACAGCCTTGGGCTCCTCCTGAGACAAGGTTCAGGAGATGGCCTCCTCCGCCTTCCACGAGGGCCCAGCACCACTGCACGGTAAGCAGAGGCGTTCACGCCACACGGCCCGGGCAGGACGCCACAACCATCCTTGGTTCTGGGTTGCTGTAGGTCAGTGGTTCTCAACCTGGGGTCCCCAGATGTTTTTGGCCTACAACTCCCAGAAGGGGGGACGATGCCTGGCTCGAGAGCAGGACGTGTGAAAAAGATCTTGGAGTCCTCGTGGACAACAAGTTAAACATGAGCCAACAATGTGATGTGGCGTCAAAAAAAGCCAATGGGATTTTGGCCTCAGGCATCAAGAGGAGCCTAGTGTCTAGATCTAAGGAAGTAATGCTCCCCATGCTCTATTCTGCTTTGGTTAGACCACATCTGGAATATTGTGTCCAATTCTGGGCACCACAATTCAAGAGAGATATTGACAAGCTGGAATGTGTCCAGAGGAGGGCGACTCAAATGATCAAGGGTCTGGAGAACAAGCCCTATGAGGAGCGGCTTAGGGAACTGGGCATGTTTAGCCTGAAGAAGAGAAGGCTGAGAGGAGATATGATAGCCATGTATAAATATGTGAGAGGAAGCCACAGGGAGGAGGGAGCAAGCTTCCTTTCTGCTTCCTTGGAGACTAGGACTCGGAACAATGGCTCCAAACTACAAGAGAGGAGATTCCATCTGAACATGAGGAAGAACTTCCTGACTGTGAGAGCCGTTCAGCAGTGGAACTCTCTGCCCCGGAGTGTGGTGGAGGCTCCTTCTTTGGAAGCTTTTAAGCAGAGGCTGGATGGCCATCTGTCAGGGGTGATTTGAATGCAATATTCCTGCTTCTTGGCAGAATGGGGTTGGACTGGATGGCCCAGGAGGTCTCTTCCAACTCTTGGATTCTATGATTCTATGATTCTAAGTCCCATCCAGTTTACCAGCTGTTAGGATTTCTGGGAGTTGAAGGCCAAAAACATCTGGGGACCCCAGGTTGAGAACCACTGTTGTAGGTTTTTTCGGGCTATATGGCCATGGTCTAGGCCAGGGGTCCTCAAACTAAGGCCAGTGGGCCAAATACGGCCCTCCAAGGTCATTTACCCGGCCCTCACTCAGGGTCAACCTAAGTCTGAAACGACTCGAAAGCACACAACAACAACAACAATCCTACCTCATCAGCCAAAAGCAGGCCCACACTTCCCATTTAAATACTAATACGTTTATATTTATTAAAATTGTTATTTATTTTAATTATTGTATTGTTTTGAAGTGCTTTTTGCACTACAAATAAGATATGTGCAGTGTGCATAGGAATTCATTCATGTTTTTTTCAAATTATAATCCGGCCGTCCAACAGTTTGACTTGGCCCTCTGTTTAAAAAGTTTGAGGGCCCTTGGTCTAGAGGCATTTTCTCCTGACGTTTCGCCTGCATCTATGGCAAGCATCCTCAAAGGTAGTGAGGTCTGTTGGAAGTAGGAAAAAGGGTTTATCTATCTGTGGAATGGTGTGCAGGGTGGGACAAAGGACTCTTGTCTGCTGGAGCTAGGGTGAATGTTTCAACTGACCACCTTGATTAGCATATAATGGCCTGGCAGTGCCTGGGGCAATCTTTTGTTGAGAGGTGATTAGACGTCCACAGATATATAAATAATATTATAATAATTATTATTATAATTATAATGTATTGTCGAAGGCTTTCATGGCCAGAAACACTGGGTTGTTGTACGTTTTTTCGGACTATATGGCCATGGTCTAGAGGCATTTTCTCCTGACGTTTCGCCTGCATCTATGGCAAGCATCCTCAGAGGTAGTGAGGTCTGTTGGAACTAGGAAAATGGGTTTATATATCTGTGGAAAGACCAGGGTGGGACAAAGGACTCTTGTCTGCTGGAGCTAGGTGTGTTCGGGCTATATGGCCATGTTCTAGAGGCATTTTCTCCTGACGTTTTGCCTGCATCTATGGCAAGCATCCTCAGAGGTAGTGAGGTCTGTTGGAACTAGGAAAAAGGGTTTATATATCTGTGGAGCAATGACCAAGGTGGGACAAAGGACTCTTGTCTGCTGGAGCTAGGTGTGTTCGGGCTATATGGCCATGTTCTCCTGACGTTTCGCCTGCATCTATGGCAAGCATCCTCAGAGGTAGTGAGGTCTGTTGGAACTAGGAAAAGGGGTTTATATATCTGTGGAGTAATGACCAGGGTGGGACAAAGGACTCTTGTCTGCTGGAGCTAGGTGTATTCGGGCTATATGGCCATGTTCTCCTGACGTTTCGCCTGCATCTATGGCAAGCATCCTCAGAGGTTGTGCGGTCTGTTGCAACTAGGAAAAAGAGTTTATATATCTGTGGAATAATGACCAGGGTGGGACAAAGGACTCTTGTCTGCTGGAGCTAGGTGGGAATGTTTCAACTGACCACCTTGATTAGCATTTGATGGCCTGGCAGTGCCTGGAGCAATCTTTTGTTGAGAGGTGATTAGATGTCCTTGTTTGTTTCCTCTCTGTTGTTGTGCTGTTGTAATTTTAGAGTTTTTTAGCCCTGGTAGCCAGATTTTGTTCATCTTCATGGTTTCTTCCTTTCTGTTGAAATCGTCCACATGCTTCTTGTGGATTTCAATAGCTTCTCTGTGTAGCCTGACCTGGTGGTTGTGAGAGTGGTCCAGCATTTCTGTGTCCTCAGATAATCTGCCGTGTCCAGGTTGGTTCAGGAGAGAATGCCTCTAGACCATGGCCATACAGCCCGGAAAAACCTACAACAACCCAGTGATTCCGGCCATGAAAGCCTTCGACAATAATAATAATAATAATAATAATAATAATAATAATGGGTTGTTGTAGGTTTTTTCGGGCTATATGGCCATGGTCTAGAGGCATTGTCTCCCGACGTTTCGCCTGCATCTATGGCAAGCATCCTCAGAGGTTGGGAGGTCGTGAGTGGCATTCTCTCCTGACGTTTCGCCTGCATCTATGGCAATAATCCTCAGAGGTTGTGAGGTATGTCCATGTTCCATGTTCCTCACTACCTGTGAGGATGCTTGCCATAGATGCAGGCGAAACGTCAGGAGAGAATGCCTCTAGAAGATGGCCATATAGCCCGAAAAAACCTACAACAACCCAGTGATTCCGGTCATGAAAGCCTTCGACAATACATCCTTGGTTCTTCTGGTAGAATTTTGAGAGGGCGTTTCTGTCCCTGATTCTTAAATGCTTCTGCATTTTGGAGATGTAGGACGGGGGTTCTCAACCTTCCTAGTTGCACAACCCCTTTAGACCATTCCTCACGTGGTGGTGACCCCCAACCAGAACATTATTTTTGTTGCTACTTCATAACTGTCATTTTGCTCCTGTTATGAATCGTCATGTAGGATGGATTTTCATTCATTGGACCAAATTGGGAAAAAATACTCGATACACCCAAATTTGAATACTGGTGGGGTTGGCGGGCGGATTGATTTTTTCATTTGGGAGTTGTAGTTGCTGGGATTTGTGGTATTAACAGAACTCAAAAACCACTGGACAAATTGGCACCAAATTTGGACACAAGACACCTAACAACCCAATGCATGTCCTTCACTAAAAAAAATGATTTTGTCATTTGGGAATTGTCGTTGCTGGGATTTGTAGTTCACCTGCAATCAAAGAGCATTCTGAACTCCACCAATGATGAAATTGAACCAAACCTGGCACAGAGAACTCCCACGACCATCAGAAAATACTGGAAGGGTTTGGTGGGCACTGACCTTGAGTTTGGGAGTTGTAGTTCACCTACATTGGCACTGTGGACTCAAAACAATTGTGGATCTGGACCACACTTGGCACGAATACTCAATATGCCCAAATATGAACCCTGGTGGAGTTTGGGGAAAATAGACCTTGACATTTGGGAGTTGTAGTTGCTGGGATTTATAGTTCACCTATAATCAAAGAGCACTCTGAACCCCACCAATGATGGAATTGGGCCAAACTTCCCACACAGAACCCCCATGACCAACAGAAACGACTGGAAGTTTTTGGTGGGCACTGACCTTGAGTTTGGGAGTTGTAATTCACCTACATCGGCACTGTGGACTCAAAACAATGATGGATCTGGTCCTGGACCACACTTGGCACGAATACTCAATATGCTCAAATGTGAGTACTGGTGGAGTTTGGGGAAAATAGACCTTGACATATGGGAGTTGTAGCTGCTGGGATGTGTAGTTCACCTACAATCAAAGAGCATACTGAGCACCACCAATGACAGAATTCCCACACTGAACCCCCATGACCAACAGAAAATACTGTGTTTTCTGATGGTCTTTGGTGACCTCTCTGACACCCCCTCGTGACCCAGGGGACCTGACCCCCAGGTTGGGAAGGGGCCAGTAGCTGTTAGGAATGGTGGGAGTTGAAGTCCAAAACACCTGGAGGGCCAAAGTTTGCCCATGCCTGCTAGAGGTGGCTGCAAAGGCCTTCTCCTTTGCGAAGGGGACTTTGGGAGAGAGTATCAAGTTCTGCCAGTCAATGCCTGATCAATTGGTCCATTTATTCTGTGCGGCCACTTTTTCAGAAGCCATCGCCGACTTCCTCGGGACACAAGAGTGTGTTTTGATGGATGCTCAGCTCCACATCCGGTCCAAAGTGGAAGACGTTGTCTTGGTATGTATTCATGGCCCATTCCTCCTCCTCCTCCTCCTCCTTGTGTTGATGCGCATGATGTTTCCCTTGACACCAAGCAACACCAGGAGCACCGAAGATCTCTCCAGCTCCGGTCTTCCAAATATATTTATTTTCTCCATCACCCCCTCAAGACTGCCACACAATCCAGTTTCTGAATCCAGATTATTTTCTTTGAACTGGATTATATGGCAGTATAGGCTCATATAATCCAGTTCAAAGCAGATAATCTGGATTCAGAAGCTGGACTGTATGGCAGTGCAGCTCCAGCCCATGTCTTCATTCAGTTCCTTGATTCTTTCTGTTTCGTTTTCTGACACAAAAGCCCAGTATGTCACAGCAAACGAGATCTCTAGGCTGGATTTCGTATCCCAAAATCACTAGTCAAACTCTTCCCAAGCGTCGAGGACGGTGTGATGTATTTTCTATTATTATTATTATTATTATTATTATTATTATTATTATTATTATTATTATTATTATTCAGAGGCTGGATGGCCATCTGTCAGGGGTGCTTTGATGGTGCTTGGGGTTGGACTAGATGGTCTCTGAGGGTCCCTTCCAACTCTATGATGAGTCTATGGTATTATTATTGTTGTTGTTAATACTGACACAAAAGCACAGCAAACGAGATCTCTCTGCTGGATTTCGTATCACAAAATCACAAGTTGAGGACGGTGTGATGTATTTTCTATTATTATTATTATTGTTATTGTTATTGTTATTATTATTATTATTATTATTCAGAGGCTGGATGGCCATCTGTCGGGGGTGCTTTGATGGTGCTTGGGGTTGGACTAGATGGTCTCTGAGGGTCCCTTCCAACTCTATGATGAGTCTATGGTATTATTGTTGTTGTTATTTATATTGACACAAAAGCACAGCAAACGAGATCTCGATGCTGGATTTCGTATCACAAAATCGCAAGTCGAACCCTTCCTAAGCGTCTAGGACTGTGTGATGTATTTCTGAATGATGTGTGCAGATCCAAGTCAGGTGGCCTTTTGCAGTTGACAGAGCGTGATTTTGTCGATGTGTATTGTTTCCAAATGCCGGCTGAGATCTTTTGGCACTGTACCCAGTGCGCCCATTATGACCACTGGGACCACCTGTACTGGTTGATGCCATCAGAGCCTTTGCCGTTCGATTTTGAGGTCTTGATAGCGGCTGAGTTTCTCCTGTTGCTTTTCCTCAATGCGACTCTCACCTGGAATGGCGACATCAATCATCCAGACTTTGTTCTTTTCCACAATCGTGATGTCTGGTGTGTTGTGTTCCAAAACTTTATCAGTCTGGATTCGAAAGTCACACAGTATTTTTGCATGTTCATTTTCCATGACTTTTGCGGGTTTATGATCCCTTTACCAATTCTTTGCTGCTGGCAGGTGGTTCTTGTGACATAAGTTCCAGTGAATCATTTGGGCCACAGAGTTGTGCCTCTGTTTGTAGTCCATCTGTGTGATTTTCTTGCAGCAGCTGAGGAGATGGTCCATGGTTTCATCCGCTTCCTTGCACAGTCTTTGCATTTTGGGTCATCTGCTGATTTTTTCGATCCTGGCCTTCATTGCATTGGTTCTGATGGCTTGCTCTTCAGCTGCAAGAACCAGGCCTTCTTCTGTCTCCTTCTTCAGGGTTCCCCAATATCCCCCCCCCCCCGGATGGGTGCCACCTTGTTGTGGTGGGGAGCTTAACTGCTCCAAGGATGCGGTGCTGGTACAGCTGTACCAGGAGCTCCAACTTTATTTGCTTTGTATTAAATGTTTGCTTTCAGTCCAAGGTTTCAGGGATTCTGCAGATAGGTGGCTTCCTTTGGTTGCAGTCGTAGGGCATGTCACCTGTCCATCATCGTTAAGTTTTGGTTCTGTCCCTTGTTCAGGGCTCTGGGAGGGAAAGGAGCCATTTTTTTGGTCAGTCTCTCATAAGGAAGCTAAGCTATAGGACGTAGACCAGCTTGTCCCGTAGAAAAGCTTATTTTCTCAAGAACATCCGGGGAAACAGAAACAGAAATTCCAGGGGAAAGGTCCCAAGGCTCAGGCTGAGAGCTCACAACCTCTCGGCCTCACAGCAATCAGAGGGAAATACAGCCTTGTAGTTTTCAAAGAATTATCTGAGGGAGGACAGTACTACAGATCCACGGAACTCCATCTGAAATATCTACAAGCCTCGGCTGGTAGGTCTACTCAATACCCAGACGCATTTGGAATCGGTAGTAGGACCCACACCGATGAGGCATAGATAGTAAACAGCCTGGGAGAGGTTAAAAAGGGTTTTTCCTACAGAGAAAGTACAGTTAATCAAAGTCAGGTACCGGCCCATTGAGGACTAGACTAAGAAGGGCTTGAAGTGTTGTTTGAACCATTGAAGAGTTGTTGTTTGTCCCATAATAAAGACTTTGTTGTATCATCAAAGACTCTAAAGACCATCACTTCAGAAAAATCCCTGAGAACCTCTCTTTGAGGCCCCCTGGCTTCCCGCTGGGCTTAAAGTATACGTCCTATAGAAAAGACAGCTGTTACAGGCCCAGCGTGCGACAGAACAATTATTATTATTATTATTTTGGTATTATTATTGTAATTATTACATAATTCTAGGGCTTGTACTGTCTGAGCATTTTAACTCCCAATCACATGATTCCGTGGGACAAGCCATGTCAGTTAAAGTGGAATAATAGTGCAATAAAGGATAGGGATGGTGTGCATGGACTCTACACATGGGTGCAGTGCTCCCCGGCATTTCCACCCAGATATTCATCGCCAGTGCCTGCAGGGATAAGGATGTATTAATTTATATCTCATGCTTACCCCTCAATACTGGGAATGATCTATAACTGGACTAACTGGCGTTCCTTCTGCAGATTTTAATGCCTTGGCGAGCCCTTGTGATGTTGGCAAAGCTCCCGGTCAAGGTAAGTCCTGCTCTGTCCGTGGATCTTGTACACTTTGCAAACCATCTTAACTTGCTATGTAAGAGATGAAGCTCAGTCATGGTTGTTTTGGGATTTTTTTTCCATGTCAGGAGCGACTTGAGAAACTGCAAGTCACTTCTGGTGTGAGAGAATTGGCCGTCTGCAAGGATGTTGCCCATGCCGACTCTCCGGTGACACATTTACAAGCCAGCTTTCTAGGAGATCTCCCAGTTAGCTTCTGTATGAAAAAATGAGGGGACAGACGTTGGCCCATGCAAGAAATCAGTTAGTGTGTGTGTGTCAACTGTAAAACAAGATGTCCAAAGCTGATTGGCTGGGCAACACCTGGGGAGATGGCTGAGCCTGGAACCTTTGGGTACTGTTACATTTTTCAGGCTTGAGCTATGCAGATGCAGGACGTTGCCCAGGGGATGTTGCCCGGATGCTTTGATGTCTTACCATCCTTGTGGGAGGCTTCTCTCATGTACCCTTTGCATGGGGAGCTGGAGCTGACAGAGGGAGCTCATCCATGCTCTCCCTGGATTTGAACCTCTGATCTGTCGGTCTTCAGTCCTGCTGGCCCAAGGGTTGAACCCACTGTGTCACTGGGGGCTGCTAGTAATGGGGGTCCATGAAGGCATATACTATTTCAGGGCAATTCGCTGCAGAATCCGCTCATCCTAGTTGTTCCATTTTCTTCTTCTTTGTGGTCTCTTAATGCAGGGCCTCATTACATTAGGGAATCCCCCGTTTCTGATACAGTTTGAGGCCTATTTCAAATGGGTCCCATCATATCACATTCGCCCCTTCTTGTTTGTAATCCGTCTGCAAAGTGTCACAGAAATTGATTACTTGCAGAGTATTTTCTGAAGGTAAACACCATTGCATTTGGGTGTGACGGGGTCAGTATGCATCCCGTCTGAAAACAATATGCAGCAGGTCAGAAAAAAACAATCATATAAACGGCGTATATCGCAATGTGGTCAGGTCCTCACACCAATGGCTTGTGGCTCTGTCTGTGGAGTGCATCCTTTGGGATTTGTTTATTTTGTGTCAAAAGCATTGCATACATCAAATAAATAAATATGAATCATAGAATCATAACATTAAAGAGTGGGAAGAGACCTCTTGGGCCTTCATCCAGTCCAACTCTGTTCTGCCAAGAAGCAGGAATATTGCATTCAAAGCACCCCTGACAGATGGCCATCCAGCCTCTGCTTCAAAGCTTCCAAAGAAGGAGCCTCCACCACACTCCTTCCGGGGAAGGCAGAGAGTTCCACTGCTGAACGTCTCTCACAGTCAGGAAGTTCTTCCTAATGTTCAGACGGAATCTCCTCTCTTGTAGTTTGAAGCCATGGCTCCATTGCGTCCTAGTCTCCAAGGAAGCAGAAAACAAGCTTGCCCCCTCCTCCTCCCTGTGGCTTCCTCTCACATATTTATCCATGGCTATCATGTCTCCTCTCAGCCTTCTCTTCTTCAGGCTAAACATGCCCACCTCCTTAAGCCGCTCCTCATAGGGCTTGTTCTCCAGGCCCTTGATAATTTTAGTCGCCCTCCTCTGGACACATTTCAGCTTAGAGTCAATATCTCTCTTGAATTGTGGTGCCCAGAATTGGACACAATATTCCAGGTAACGTGGTCTAACCAAGGCAGAAGAGAGCATGGAGAGCATGACTTCCCTAGATCTAGACACTATGCTCCTATTGATGCAGGCCAAAATCCCATTGGCTTTTTTTGCCGCCACATCACATTCCTGGCTCATGTTTAACTTCCTGTCCACGTGGACTCCAAGATCTTTTTCACACGTCCTGCTCTCGAGGCACGGAAAGAGCCTTCTCGAAGACTGAGTGAGTTGGGCATCCTCGGGGCAACATTTCTTGTAAACGGCTAGTCTTTCCAAACCCAAAAGCACAATTTGGGGTGTTCTAAAGATTTCTGGATGGTTTCCCTGCCCACTCCCAATGCTCCAAATCCAAACACTTTGTGCCTTCAATGCTCAGTTCCTTTTTCATCTGTTGCAACAACAAGACCTAAGGGATTTTTGGAACCAGCTTACCTTTGAACATGAACTGTTCTTTTCCCTTTCTTTGTGGTTTTAACTCAGATTGCGATCTGTCTGCAGGTACAAGCGAGCTTCAGCTTCCTGGCCGTACAGTCCATGACAATGGGAGAAGCAAACCAGGTGAGCGCAAAAGGCATCCCCTACATAGGACATTGCCTCATCCTCCCAGTCATTGTAAACACAACAGTGTGCCAAAGTTGGGACCCCCACTTTGAGCTGTACTGTTTTAATGGGAGTCTTAAGTATTACCTATCTGTAATGTACCTATGCGCAAATACTATGCTCATAGGTACATTTGCAAAGGTTTCCTGAAGTGACCTCTGTGACGAAATGAAAATGATGTGTAGTTCACATTTGATCAGCCCACACACTGCCTTGCCGGAGAAATAAAATATGCCACCCAGGTGGACAATAAAGAACAAGTAGTTTACTCTTTGTAGTTCAGAACAACATACGTACAATCATGTGATCAGTTGCATCGACTTACATAATGTCCTTTAAGAGAGAGATTTAAAATGAGATAGAGTGGAATATAAATTAAGATTATTATTATTATTACTAGCCAACCCCTGCCATGCGTTGCTGTGGCCCACTCTATGTATATGTGTTTTGTGTGTATATGTGTGTTTATGTATTTATATGTGGTTTGGTGCATGCATATTAATGTGATTGTTTGTTTTTTGGCTTTTTATGTCTCTTCTGCTGTGTTTTTCTGTGTTTTTATGTGTGATGGTCACTCATTGGCCTGACGGATGTCTTGTGTCCAAATTTGGTGTCAATTTGTCCAGTGGTTTTTGAGTCATGTTAATCCCACAAACGAACATTGCCTTTTTATTTATCTAGATTATTATTATTATTATTATTATTATTATCCATGTGAATAAACTGCTTCCAGCAACTCATGAAGCAAGAGCACACTCCAAATTCTGTCTCTCTGTCTGCTTCTCTCTGCTTCTCTGCAAGCACCTGCATAGCTCAAGCCTGAAAAATGTAACAGTACCCAAAAGTCCCAGGCTCAGCCATCTCCCTGGGCGTTGCCCAGCCAATCAGCTTTGTGCATCTTCTTTTACAGTTAACACACACACACACTTCTCTGTAAGCACCTGCATAGCTCAGGCCTGAAAAATGTAACAGTACCCAAAGTCCCAGGCTCAGTCATATCCCCGGGCGTTGCCCAGCCAATCAGCTTTGTACATCTTATTTTACAGATGACATACACACACACTAATTGATTCCTTGCATGGTCCATCGTCTATCCCTTCATTTTTTTCATACAGAAACTAACTGTGAGATCTCCTAGAAAGCTGGCTTGTAAATGTGTCACCGGAGAGTTGGCATGGCACACTTTGGGTGCATCCACATTGTAGATTTAATGCAGTTTGACACTCCTTTAACAGCCGTGGCTCCATGCTATGGAATCGTGGGATTTACAGCTTTAATGAGGCATCAACACTTTGGCAGAGAAGGCAAAAGACTTTGCAAAATAACCCTGGAATCCCACGACAGACAACTTGGGAGCCGTTTGCAGATTAGTCAACACGTTGCTGAGCTTTAATGTAAGATTCTGAATTCCCTTCATGGAAATCTCAGGTTTGCAAGGAAAGAGCAAAGTGAATGAAACTAGTGAAGACTTACATCTTTCTTCTTGCGTCACTCTCCTTCCTTCCCAATTTGTCTAGTTTGTTATAGAAACAGATACATCTGACTTTGAATTCAAGTTCTTTTCGCTGGACGATTTGGACCACGTGGCTGTCCACATTGTGGCATCTCTGCAGAAAGCCTTTCCAGATGCTTCACTTGGGTAAGAGGGTCTAGTCAAGTCCGAATCCGGGGGGGGGGGGGGGGGGGGAGGGGTATCTCAATTCCTAAACCAAAGAGCTGGCGTTGTCCGTAGACACCTCCAAGGTCATGTGGCCACTGGCATGACTGCATAGAGCATCTTTAGCTACCTTTCTGCCAAAGCGGTACCTATTGATCTACTCACATTTGCATGTTTTCAAACTGCTAGGTTGGCAGAAGCTGGGGCTCAAAGCGGGAGCTCACCCCATCCCGTGTAAAAATGCCATATTCATAATGTCATCGTGTTTACTTTTTTAAACACAGTGGTTTAGTCTCTATTGCATTCTTTGTATTGAAGGAACATACTCCGAAATGCATCTCCCAGTTTGCTTGAGAAAATTCAAGAGACGACAGAGTCTTTGGAAAACTTTCTGAGGGAAAACGGAGGCCCTTGTGGTAATCTCTCCCTCTCTCTCTCTCTCTCTCTCTCTCTCTCATTCCTTTCTTCTCTGGGTTGTTGTAGGTTTTTCAGGCTGTCTGGCCACGTTCCAGAAGCATTCTCTTCTAATGTTTCGCCTGCATCTATGGCAGGCATCCTTAGAGGTTGTGAGGTCTGTTGGAGAGGTCTTTGTTGAGAGGTGATTAGCTCTCCCAGATTGTTTCTTGTCTGGAGTTCCCCTGTGTTTGAGGATTGTGCTTTATTTGCTGCTATAATTCTAGATTTTTTAAAAAAATACTGGTCGCCAGCTTTTGTTCATTTTCATGGTTTCTTCCTTTCTGTTGAGATTATAACAGCAAATAAAGAACAACACTCAAACAGAGGGGCACTCCAGACAAGAAGCAATCAGGGACAGCTAATCACCTCTCAACAAAGGATTCCCACAGGCAGTAAGATGCCAGATCTTGAAACTGCAAGGCCATCAAATGCTAATCAAGGTGGCCAGTTGAAACATTCACACTTGCCTCCAACAGACAAGAGTTCTTTATCCCACCGTAGCTGATTGCTGCCTGGGGGGCCCTTTGTTGGGAGTTGTTAGCTGGCCCTGGTTGATTCTTGTCTAGAATTCCCCTGCCTCCAACAGACAAGAGTCCTTTCTCCCGCCTTGGACATCATTCCAGAGATATATAAACCCAATTTTCCTAGTTTCCAACAGATACAGCTTATTTCTTTTATTGGGAGACTTAAGCCCATTTACATTATTTGAAAAACATTTTATTTCCAGAGTAAGGCCCATAAATGTTTCCGTCATCTTTTTCTTCATTCTCTTCTTCTGGTTCTTCTTCAAGAGTGTCTAAATTTGGTTCAGAAAGACCTGTTGCCAGATCTTTTTCTCTATTTATTAATGGAGGGGATGGCAGTGGATAA
The DNA here is from genome assembly GCF_037176765.1 of Anolis sagrei. Taxonomy (NCBI): domain Eukaryota; kingdom Metazoa; phylum Chordata; class Lepidosauria; order Squamata; family Anolidae; genus Anolis; species Anolis sagrei. The sequence goes on from NC_090028.1 coordinate 43,855,471, forward strand.
AAAAAACTCAAAGTCTTTATTTCCCTGAGGCCCGAATCTACACTGCCATACAATCCAGTTTCTGGATCCAAATTATCTATTTTGAAGTGGTCCTATACCAACTCATGCGGTGATACTAGGCTTGTGAGCCACTTGCAAAAACACCTGCCTTGGGGTTTATTTTAGTTTTACGTATGTTCCATCCTTCTACTTTCACAGAATGTATCTGTCCGAACGTATCTCCCTCTACGTCCCACCCCGGAGTCTGAGATCATCTGGGGAGGCCCTGCTCTCGACCCCACCACTGTCACAAGTGAGGCTGGTGGGGACGAGGAGCAGGGCTTTCTCAGTGGTGGCCCCCCACCTGTGGAACTCTCTCCCGGGGGAGATTAGGGCATCATCATCCCTCCTCGCCTTCAGGAGGAGGGTGAAAACTTGGTTATGGGACCAGGCCTTTGGCCACTCTGGCAATTAAATCAGTCAATCAGGCAAGTAAAACAAGCAGGATGGATGAATGGAACGAAAAACTAGATCTAGGTGTTAACAAACACTGACCATGTAAGAGGAGAAACTGGGTTTGTATTTGGTTTTAAGGATTTTATGGATTTTATGATTATATTGTATGCATGTTAACTGTGAATTGTTGTAATTTTATGTAACTTTGTGTACGATTGTTTTTGACGCAGGCATCAAATGGTGCCTTGCTCCTGTAAGCCGCCCTGAGTCCCCCTCGGGGTGAGAAGGGCGGGGTAAAAGAACCCCCAAATAAATAAATAAAATAAATAAATAAATAAATAAATGACTTTTTCTTCCTTAATCTAATTGGTATCCACAACTCTTCTGTTTTCAGGAGGGTTCTCGGAGACGTACGCAGCGCTCTGTGATTACAGCGGCCTCCCTTTCCAAAAGGAGATCCAGTGGGTAAGGCTGAAGAGACGTGTAACAAGTAGTAGTAGTAGTAGTAGTAGTAGTAGTAGTAACACTATGTAACACAATTTGAGGGAAAATATCTGTTCCTGGTTTGAAAATGTTATTTCCACAATGTGTCTTTTCGCCCCAGAACGTGGACAACCTGTATCACCGCCAAGAATGCCAGGAGTTCAACTTACTGGATTTCATCCACCTGCCCAGCCAGTGAGTCTCTCAAGAGGAAAATACTTTATTTATTTACAGGGCTTATATCCCACCCTTCTCACCCCAAAGGGGACCCAGAGCGGATCACAGAACACATGTATACGGCAAACATTCAATGCCAATTATACAATGACAAGGCAGGTGACAGATAGGGGTATGTTATTGTTGTTGTTCATTCGTTCAGTCGTTTCTGACTCTTCGTGACCTCATGGACCAGCCCACGCCAGAGCTCCCTGTTGGTCGTGGCCACCCCCAGCTCCTTCAAGGTCAATCCAATCACTTCAAGTATACCATCCACCCACCTTGCCCTTGGTCAGCCCCTCTTCCTTTTTCCTTCCATTTTCCCCAGCATCATATTCTTCTCTAAGCTTTCCTGTCTCCTCATGATGTGGCATTCAAAGGTCTTCCGCTTTCCCTCTCGTCTCCTTCCCTCCAGTGAGCAGTCGGGCTTTCTTTCCTGGGGGATGGACTGGTTGGATTTTCTCGCAGTCCAAGGCACTCTCAGAACTTTCCTCCAACACCACAGCTCAAAAGCATCTCTCTTCCTTCACTCAGCCTTCCCGAAGATCCAGCTCTCACATCCGTAGGTTACTACAGGGAAGACCATGGCTTTAACTATGCAGATCTTCGTTGCCAGTGTGATGTCTCTCCTCTTTGAGTATTTTATCGAGATTGGTCCTTGCTCTCCTCCCAAGAAGGAAGCTTCTCCTGGTTTCCTGGCTGCAATCTGTGTCTGCAGTCATCGTTGTGCCTAGAAATACACTAGTGGTTTTCCAAAAAGTTATGATTTCTAACAAGGTCATGCCTTTCCAAAAGTATGGCTGTGTTCTAGCAGCATTGTCTCCTTACTTACTTACTTACTTACTTACTTAGGTGATCCCTCGTTGGACGAGTAAGATGGTCTTCCATTATGGATTTCCTTGTGGGTCCGTATGTGGCTGTGGAGCCCTATTCTTGCTCTGCATCTTCTCCTGCAGTGAGGAGGGCATTGGTTTCCAGGTGGAAGGCGGTCCCGGTCGGGGTTGGCTTGACGCGCTTTCCTCCTGGCACGTTTCTCTCTTTCACCCTCCACTCGTGCCTCCTCAAATTCTGCAGCACTGCTGGTCACAGCTGTCCTCCAGCTGGAGCGCTCAAGGGCCAGGGCTTCCCAGTTCTCAGTGTATATGCCAGAGTTTTTAAGGTTGGCTTTGAGCCCATCTTTCAATCTCTTTTCCTGCCCACCAACGTTCCGTTTTCCGTTCTTAAGTTCGGAGTAGAGCAACTGCTTTGGGAGACGGTGGTCAGGCATCCAGACAACGTGGCCGGCCCAGCGGAGTTGATGTTGGAGGACCATCGCTTCAATGCTGGTGGTCTTTGCTTCTTCCAGCACACTGACGTTTGTCCGCTTGTCTTCCCAGGAGATTTGCAGGATTTTCCGGAGGCAGCGCTGATGGAAACGTTCCAGGAGCTGCATGTGACGTCTGTAGACAGTCCACGTCTCACAGGCATAGAGCAGGGTTGGGAGGGGAATAGTTTTATAGACAAGCACTTTGGTCTCCCTACGGATGTCCCGGTCCTCAAACACTCTCTGCTTCATTAGGAAAAATGCTGCACTCGCAGAGCTCGGGTGGTGTTGTATTTCAGTGTCAGTGTTGACATCTGTAGACAGTCCATGTCTCACAGGCATAGAGCAGGGTTGGGAGGACAATAGTTTTATAGACAAGCCCCTTGGTCTCCCTACGGATGTCCCGGTCCTCAGACACTCTCTGCTTCATTCGGGAAAATGCTGCACTCGCAGAGCTCAGGCGGTGTTGTATTTCGGCATCGATGTTGACTTTGGTGGAGAGGTGGCTGCCAAGGGAGCGGAAATGGTCCACTTTTTCTAATGTGACACCATTAAGCTGTATTACTGGCATTGGAGAGGGATTGGCTGTCTCCTGATGTTTCACCTGCATCTGTGGCTGCCCAAGACCGACCTACCTTCCTTCCTTCTGCTAACGGAGCTTCTTTGTCAGAAGCTTAGCTGAACTATCCCTGTCCTATGAGAAACATAACAAGATATGAATAAATGGTATTTCGTGTTGACGTCTTTGTCCCCTTCCAGGGATGTGGCTCTTAGTGTCGCCGTCCTGTCTTCTAATCGGTGGTTCAAAGGGCTGAGTTGCAAGAACTGCAAACTGGTGAGTGCAGCAGAGCGAGTAAAAGGGAAGAAGACATCTCCAGTGGGGTTGGTTGCAAGGTTTGGGTGGGAATAAGTGGAACGACAATAAGGAGAAGGGCATAGGTCCAAAGTGTGCCACTCTTATGAAGACGATCCCAACTGTCACACCTCAGGCTAGATTCACCTTGCTCAGAACACCACACACACCAAGGCTGCAGGTTTTGTAGTTTATTAAAGGACCCAATCTGTGTCCTTCACCCAAAAAAATTGATTTTGTCATTTGGGAGCTGTAGTTATCAATAACAATGTCATGTTCGTTTGTGGGATTAACAGAACTCAAAAGCCACTGGGGGAATTGGCACCAAATTTGGACACAAGACACCTAACAGTCCAATGTATGTCCTCTACTCAAAAAAATTGATTTTGTCATTTGGGAGCTGTAGTTGCTGGGATTTATAGTTCTCCAACAATCAAAGAGCATTCTGAACCACACCAACGATGGAATTGAACCAAACTTGGCACACAGTTCTCCCATGACCAACAGAAAATACTGGAAGGGTATGGTGGGCAGTGTCTTTGGAGTTGTAGTTCACCTACATCCAGAGAGCACTGTGGGCTCAAACAATGATGGATCTGGACCAAACTCTACACAAATACTTAATATGCCCAAATGTGAAAGCTGGTGGAGTTTGGGGGAAATAGAATCTTGACATTTGGGAGTTGTAGCTGCTGGGATTTATAGTTCAACTACAATCAAACAGCATTCTGAACCCCACCAACGATGGAATTGAACCAAACTTGGCACACTGTTCTCCCATGACCAACAGAAAATACTGGTAGGGTTGGGTGGGCAGTGTCCTTTGGTTTTGGAGTTGTAGTTCACCTACATCCAGAGAGCACTGTGGACTCAAACAATGATGGATCAGGACCAAAGTCTACACAAATACTCAATATGCCCAAATGTGAAAGCTGGTGGAGTTTGGGGGAAATAGAATCTTGACATTTGGGAGTTGTAGCTGCTGGGATTTATAGTTCAACTACAATCACGGAGCATTCTGAACCCCACCAATGATAGAAATGGGCCAAACCTCCCACACAGAACCCCCATGTGGGCCACAGCAATGTGGGGCAGGGAACGGCTAGTCTATATAAATAAAAATGTCATGTTCATTTGTGGGATTAACAGAACTCAAAAACCACTGGATGAATAGACACCAAATTTGGACACAAGGCACCTAACAACCCAATGTATGTCCTTCACTCAAAAAAAATGATGTCATTTGGGAGTTGTAGTTGCTGGGATTTATAGTTCAGCTACAATCAAACAGCATTCTGAACCCCACCAACGATGGAATTGAACCAAACTTGGCACACAGAACCCCCATTTGGGCCACAGCAACATGTGGCAGAGGACGACTAGTAATAATAATAATAATAATAATAATAATAATAATAATAATACCTTTATTGGTTTTATTGTATCAAATGTTATTTATTCTAAATGTTTTAATTGTTCTTTGTTATTGTAGGCCTCGAATTGTGGAGTTTGCAAACCGCCCTGAGTCCCCTTCGGGCTGAGAAAGGCGGTATATAAATATGGTCAATAAATAATAATCAATAAATAATGATACTAAGCCTGTATTGTTGAAGGCTTCCATGGCTGAAATCACCGGGTGGTTGTAGGTTTTCTGGGCTGTCTGGCCATGTTCCAGAAGCATTCTCTCCTGACATTTCACCTACATCCATGGCAGGCAACCTCAGAGGTTGGGAGGTCTATGCTCAGGCTCTCCCAGTTACCTAATGTGATTGGTGTGTCTCAAACCGTCCTTGCAAGGCTTGACGGAGCGATCTTCTCCTGTTGTAGAGTCTGGATGTTCTGAAGCAGATCCTTCGGGTGGTCGGTCAGTCGGTGACTTTGGAAGAGCTGGTCTTGGAAAACTGTGGCCTGAAGTGGTAAGCCCTCAGAGATGTCCGTGGCTCCTCTTCTCCACGCTTCGTTTCCACAACCAGGCCAATGGAGCCACAATCTCCCTGTGACTTCCATGCCTTTCGTTGGGATTTGGACCTGGGTATCTCCAACACCTCGACACCCCATCTATTGCTCTTTACTTCATTTCTACCCCGCAGGGGACTCAAGGCAGATTACAAACTCCGGCAAAATCCAATGCCGCGTGGACGTGGCAATCAAACACACCCCATCAAATTAAGCAATTAAAACACATAAACAATCCAAGAGATTCAAACCATACAAAGTCCCAAGTCAAGATCTCATACACATCCGTAGTCATTTCCCAAAATCCATACTCATTATTCAGGCCGTTGAAGTCTAATTCTGCAATCTCCTATTTGCCAATGCCTGCGTACAAAGCCAGGTCTTGAGTTTTTTCCTAAAGAACAGAAGGAGGGGACTGATCTAATGTCACTCGGGAGGGAGTTCCACAGTTGAGGGGCCATCACACAGAAGGAAGGAAGGCTCTGCCTCTCGTCCCCACCAGTTGTGCTTGCAAAGAGGGTGGGACTGAGAGCAGGGCCTCCCCAGAAGATATTAAAGCTCTTGTTAGGGAGGAGTGGGGCCTGCCTGATGTCACTGGGGAGGGAGTTCCACAGTTGAGGGGCCACCACGGAGAAGAAGGAAGTCCCTGCCTCTCATCCCCACCAATCATGCTTGCAAAGAGAGTGGGACCGAGAGCAGGGCCTCCCAAGCAGATCTTAAAGCTCTTGTTGGGGAGAAGTGGGGCCTGCCTGATGTCACTGGGGAGGGAGTTCCACAGCTGAGGGGCCACCACGGAGAAGGAAGTCTCTGCCTCTCGTCCCCACCAATCATGCTTGCAAAGAGGGTGGAACCGAGAGCAGGGCCTCCCCAGAAGATATTAAAGCTCTTGTTAGGGAGGAGTGGGGCCTGCCTGATGTCACTGGGGAGGGAGTTCCACAGCTGAGGGGCCACCACGGAGAAGGAAGTCTCTGCCTCTCGTCCCCACCAATCATGCTTGCAAAGAGGGTGGAACCGAGAGCAGGGCCTCCCCAGAAGATATTAAAGCTCTTGTTAGGGAGGAGTGGGGCCTGCCTGATGTCACTGGGGAGGGAGTTCCACAGCTGAGGGACCACCACAGAGAAGAAGGAAGGCCCTGCCTCTCATCCCCACCAATCGTGCTCATAAAGAGGGTGGGACCGAGAGCAGGGCCTCGCAAGCTGATCTTAAAGCTCTTGTTAGGGAGGAGTGGGGCCTGCCTGATGTCCCTGGGGAGGGAGTTCCACAGCTGAGGGGCCACCACGGAGAAGGAAGGAAGTCCCTGCCTCTCATCCCCACCAATCATGCTTGCAAAGAGAGTGGGACCGAGAGCAGGGCCTCCCAAGCAGATCTTAAAGCTCTTGTTGGGGAGAAGTGGGGCCTGCCTGATGTCACTGGGGAGGGAGTTCCACAGCCAAGGGGCCACCACGGAGAAGGAAGGCAGGCCCTGCCTCTCTTCCCCATTAGTCATGCTTGCGAAGAGGGTGGGACCGAGAGCAGGGCCTCCCCAGAAGATATTAAAGCTCTTGGTGGCTCATAAAGGGAGAGGCGTTCAAGCAGGTACGTTGCATTGAAAAAACACACAACTAAATGTAATCCCGTGATATGACCAAGTATGGCTTGCCTTTTTGTTAGGAAGAATTTGAATTTTGCTAAAATATGGCAGATAAACTGTTACAACTGCCCTGAGTCCCCTTGGGGAGATTACGATAAATACTGTTGTTGTTGTTGTAACATATTCGGTTTCTGGGGGCAGTGCTCACCTCTGGCCATGGGGAGGTGCTCTTGTTCCCTTTCCAAACCTAGGAGCCTCTTATCCATAGTTCCAGTTCCCTGCAGAGTGAATGCCTCGTTTGAATACTAAGAGGCCCTTGGTACGGAGTGATGTGTTATGCTGCCTCCATCTGACTCAAACGGAGCTGGGACGTGGTCTGATGGTCTGCCTTTTACTCCCGCAGTGAGTTCGCGCAAGAGATGTGCCAAGTGCTTCAGGATAATCCAGGCTCCACCTTAAACACAATCAATCTTTCTAGAAATCTTCTGGAGGACCGAGGTAGTGCATGCTCGCTCTATCTATCTATCTATCTATCTATCTATCTATCTATCTATCTATCTATCCATCTATCCATTCATCCATTTATCCATCTATCACTAAGTATGTCTATCTATCTATCTATCTATCTATCTATCTATCTATCTATCTATCTATCTATCCATTCATCCATTCATCCATCTATCACTAAGTCTATCTATCTATCTATCCATCCATCCATCCATCCATCCATCCATCCATCCATCTATCACTAAGTATGTTTGTCTATCTATCTATCTATCTATCTATCTATCTATCTACCTACCTACCTACCTACCTACCTACCTACCTACATCCATCCATCCATCCATCCATCCATCCATCCATCCATCACTAAGTATGTTTGTCTATCTATCTATCTATCTATCTATCTATCTATCTATCTATCTACCTATCTACCTACCTACCTACCTACCTACCTACCTACCTACCTACCTACCTATGTACTTGTATGTCTATCTGTCTACCTATTTATCTCCCTACCGATCTATGTACTTGTCTACCTACCTACCTACCTACCTACCTATTTGTCTATCTATCTATCTATCTATCTATCTATCTATCTATCTATCTAGCCATCCATCCTTCCATCTATCACTAAGTATGTTTGTATATCTGTCTGTACCACAAAGGCTGCTGCTAGGTGACGATCCAGTGGCTCTTTGTGATGTCACTGGACTGACAGTTGCTAGGTGATTGCTTGTTGCTAGGCAAAGTGGCCCTCTATGATGTCACTGGTGTGACATCACAGAGGGCCACGGGTCACAGAAAAGTGACCTGTGTATGAGGGGAAGGGAGGAAAGAAGGAAAGGGCCACAAAGAGAGCCTTGTTGCCATGAAGACATTGTGAGGCCCCCCTCAGAGCTGGAGAAGGGAGAAAGGAAGGAAGGAAAGAGCCACAAAGAGAGCCATGTTGCCACAGAGACATTGCGAGGCTTTCTCAGAGTTGGAGGAGGGAGAAAGGAAGGAAGGAAGGAAGGAAGGAAGGAAGGAAGGAAGGAAGGAAGGAAGGATGGAAGGAAGAGCCACAAAGAGAACCTTGTTGTCATGGAGACATTGTGAAGCCCTTTCAGAGCTGGAGAAGGGAGAAAGGAAGAAAGGAAGGAAGGAAGAGCCACAAAGAGAGCCTTGTTGCCATGGAGACATTGTGAGGCCCTTTCAGAGCTGGAGAAGGGAGAAAGGTAGGAAGGAAAGTGCCACAAAGAGAGCCATGTTGCCACAGAGACATTGTGAAGCCCACTCAGAGCTGGAGAAGGGAGAAAGGAAGGAAGGAAAGTGCCACAAAGAGAGCCATGTTGCCGTGAAGACATTGTGGGGCCCATTCAGAGCTGGAGAACGGAGAAAGGAAGGAAAGTGCCACAAAGAGAACCATGTTGCCATGGAGACATTGTGAAGCCCTTTCAGAGCTGGAAAAGGGAGAAAGGAAGGAAAGAGTCACAAAGAGAGTCATGTTGCCCTGGAGACATTGTGAGGCCCTCTCAGAGCTGGAGAAGGGAGAAAGGAAGGAAAGAATGATGGAGAAAAATAAAGGAAAAGAGGAGGGAGAAGGAAGAAAGAAAAAGAGGGAAGGAAGGAAGAGAAAGGAAAGGGGGAAATATATGAGGGGAGGGAAAGAGAAAGCAGGGGGACAGGGACCCCACCCCCCCCCCCCCCCAAGAGGTGGACAACATTGGATTGATACTCTAGGACTTTACAAAATCAGATTTTTGCCCAGAGCCTTGAATGCCCCCTTGGCCCTGAGAAGGCACTCATTAACCTTTGACTCTTGTTTGTGGTGTTCTTTCCTTAGGCATTCTTGCTCTGAGCCTGATTTTTGCGCAGCGGACCAAGGAGATCCAGCGCTTGGACCTTTCCAGGACCTCCTTCACTCAGAAAGGTACCGGTCGCAGGGAAACAGAAGGCCGTCTTGGGCGCAAAGAACAAACGTGCCAGGGTTACAAAATGCAATGACAATATTTCTGAGAACTCCTCTTGTACAAGGACGAGGCAGATATTGTTGATGCTTCCCATGCAGGGAAGAAGGGAAAGGGGAGAGAACTGCCTTGCTTCATTTCCTACTGTCGAGGTCCATCTTCTGCGATCTTCAGCCATCCTGCATCTTTCCCTCTGTTTTCCCCGGCCTTTTCTCCGTCTTTTCTCCATTCCCCCCCCCCCCCCCGGTTTTCTCCACATTTTCCCACATTTTCCCGGAAATTTTTATTTATTTATTTCTCATGTCAGGGCAGCCAGATAGTTATATTACATTTCTAACAGAACAAAGCAAACAAACAGAGAAAATACAAAATTTGCGAGTTTGGTAGTGGATTAAATGTCCTATGACAAGTATCTGGCCCCTTGGAGTGCCTCTGGTGTTGTCGCAAGAAGGTCCTCCATTGTGCATCATGTGGCAGGGCTCAGGTTGCATTGCAGCAGGTGGTCAGTGGTTTGCTCTTCTGCGCACTCGCATGTTGAGGACTCCACTTTGTGGCCCCATTTCTTGAGATTGGCTCTGCATCTCGTGGTGCCAGAGAGCAGCCTGTTCAGCGCCTTCCAAGTCGCCCCGTCTTCTGTGTGCCCAGGGGGGAGTCTCTCATCTGGTATCACCCACGGATTGAGGTGCTGGGTTTGGGCCTGCCACTTTTGGACTCTGGCTTGCTGAGGTGTTCCAGCGAGTGTCTCTGTAGATCTAAGAAAACTATGTCTTGATTTAAGTCGTTGACATGCTGGCTGATACCCAAACAAGGGATGAGCTGGAGATTTCACTGCCTTGGTCCTTTCACGATTGGCTGCTACTTCCCGGCGGATGTCAGGTGGTGCAATACCGGCTAAGCAGTGTAGTTTCTCCAGTGGTGTAGGGCGCAGACACCCCGTGATGATGTGGCATGTCTCATTAAGAGCCACATCCACTGTTTTAGTGTGGTGAGATGTGTTCCACACTGGGCATGCATACTCAGCAGCAGAGTAGCATAGCGCAAGGGCAGATGTCTTCACTGTGTCTGGTTGTGATCCCCAGGTTGTGCTAGTCAGCTTTTGTATGATATTGTTTCTAGCGCCCACCTTTTGCTTGATATTCAGGCAGTGCTTCTTGTAGGTCAGAGCACGGTCCAGAGTGACTCCCAGATATTTGGGTGCGCTGCAATGCTCCTGTGGGATTCTTTCCCAGGTAATCCTCAGAGCTCAGGATGCTTGTCTGTTCTTGAGATGAAAGGCACACGTCTGCACTTTAGATGGATTAGGGATCAGCTGGTTTTCCCTGTAATAGGCAGTAAGAGCACCTAGAGCTTCGGAGAGCTTCTATTCAGTCATCTCAAAGCTCCCTGCTTGAGCGGTGATGGCATGATCATCAGCATAGATGAAGCTCTCTGTCCTTTCTGGCAGTGGCTGGTCATTTGTGTCGATGTTGAACATGGATGGAGCAAGCATGCTCCCCTGAGGCAGGCCATTCTTCTGTTTCCGCCATCTGCTTCTCTGGCCCTGAAACTCAACAAAGAAGCTCCTGTTTTGTAGCAGGTTTCCTATGAGGCGGGTCAGGTGGTCGTCCTTTGTGATATTAGACATTTTTCTCAGGAGGAGGCGGTGGTGGTTCACAGTATCATAGGCTGCTGACAAGTCTATGAAGACAGCTCCTGTGATCTGCTGCCTTTGTTGGAAATGACAACCTTCTTTAAGCCTCCACTAGTTATCTATCTATATAAAAATGCTCTGTGCATATTGAGTACCTTAAAAACAAAAGAACCAATGAATGAAATAACACCAAATTTGGCAACAAAACATCTCACAACACAAGGAGTGACCATCACTAAAAAAAATATGATTTTGTCATTTGGGAGTTGTACTTGCTGGGATTTATAGTTCACCTACAATCAAAAAGCATTCCGAACTCCACCAACGATGGAATTATACACAGAACTCCCACGACCATCAGAAAATACTGAAAGCATATGGTGGGCATTGAACTTGAGTTTTGGACTTGTAGTTCACCGAAATCCAGAGAGCACTGTGGACTCAAACAATGAAAGATTTAGACCAAACTTGGCACGAATGCTCCATATGACCAAATATAAACACAGATGGAGTTGGGGGAAAATAGACCTTGACATTTGGGAGTTGTAGTTACTGGGATTTATAGTTCACCTCCAATCAAAGAGCATGTTGAACCCCAGCAATGATACAATTGGGCCAGACTTCCCATACAGAACCCTCATGACCAACAGAAAATACTGTTGTCTTTAGTACCCTTCTCACACCCCCTCATGACCCTCCCTTGGGGTCCCGACCCCCCAGGTTGGGAAACACTGTAATAGAGGATAACATGGGAATCATTAGACTGGGCCACGGCAACGCGTGGCAGGGCATGGCTAGTTTTTTATGTATAGAATTCAGATTGCTGACTTTATTATATACTAGCCGCCCCCTGCCACACGTTGCTGTGGCCCAGTCTGTCTATATGTGTGTATATATTTGTGTATATGTGGTTTTGCGCATACGTTGTAATGTAATTTTTGATTTTTAGCTTTTTAAGTCTCTTCAGCTGTGTTTTCCAGTGTTTTTATGGGTGATGGTCACTCATTCGTCCAGTTGTTTTTGAGTTATGTTAATCCCACAAACGAATATTACATTTTTATTTATACAGATGTGTGTGTTGTTATGCAGTATTCCTTAATTCTATGTTGTGGGAGGGGCTGCAGACCACATGACCAGATCTGGGACTATTCAGGACTCAGACTCCATTTTAGAAAGGCAGAAGCCATTAAACTTTCAATAGAGAAATAATACCGTTTAGAAGTCAGTAGAAACAGTATTCTTTTAGATGACTGTAGGAACTGAATGAGTTGGGGTATGCCTAATGTCCTTGGGGAGTGAGTTCCAGATTTGAGGGGCCACCACCGAGAAGGCCCTGTCCCTCGTCCCCACCAATTGTGCCTGCGATGGGGGTGGGAGCGTGAACAGGGCCTCTCCAGATGAATGAAGAGATCATGTGGGTTCTTACACAGAAATGCGGTCACGCAGGTAGGAGGGTCCCAAACCGTTCAGGGCTTTGTAGGTAAGAACCTGAACCTTGAATTGGGCTCGGAAAATAAACGGCAGCCAGTGGAGCTCCTTGAACAGGAGGGATGACCGCTCCCTGTAAGGAGCTCCAGTTAGCAACCTGGCCACCACCCATTGTACCAATTGGAATTTCCGGGCCGTTTTCAAGGGTAGCCCCACGTAGAGTGCATTACAGTAGTCCAATCTGGAGGTGACGAAGGCATTGACCACCTTGGCCATATCCGCAGTTGCAGTTGGCACACAAATCTCAGTTGTGCAAAGGCCCTCCCGGCCACCGCCGATGCCTGAGCCTCAAACGTAAGTGATGAGTCCAGGAGGACACCCAGACTGCGGATCTGTGGCTTCAGGGGGAGTGTAAACCCGTCCAGCGCAGGTTGCCACCCTATACCCCGGTCAGGTTTACGGTTGACCAGGAGGACCTCTGTCTTGTCGGGATTGATCTTCAGCTTGTTCCTCCTCATCCAGACAGCCACAGGGGCCAGGCACTCGTCCAGCACCCGAGGGGCTTCCTTGGAGTTAGGTGGGAAAGAGATCATCCGGAGTTTCGGGTGAGATCATCCGGAGTTTCGGAGTGCGGTGTCATCTGTACGCGGATGATGTCCAACTCTGTCACTCCTTTCCACCTGCTACTAAGGAAGCCGTCGAGGTCCTGAACCAGTGCCTGGCCGCTGTGACGGTCTGGATGAGGGCGAACAAATTGAAACTGAATCCAGACAAGACAGAGGTACTCCTGGTCAGTCGCAGGGCCGAACAGGGCACAGGGTTACAGCCTGTGCTGGATGGGGTCGCACTCCCCCTGAAGACACAGGTTCGCAGTTTGGGTGTGATCCTGGACTCATCGTTGAGCCTGGAACCCCAGGTTTCAGCGGTGACCAGGGGAGCATTCGCACAGTTAAAACTCGTGCGCCAACTGCGCCCGTACCTTGGGAAGTCTGACTTGGCCACGGTAGTCCATGCTCTGGTTACATCCCGTTTAGACTACTGCAACGCTCTCTACGTGGGGTTGCCTTTGAAGATGGCCCGGAAGCTCCAATTAGTCCAACGCTCGGCAGCCATGATACTAACAGGAGCGGAGCGCAGGGAGCGCACAACTCCTCTGCTGCACCAGCTCCACTGGCTGCCGATCTGCTACCGGGCTCAATTCAAAGTGTTGGCGTTGGCCTTTAAAGCCCTAAACGGTTCCGGCCCAACCTACCTATCCGAACGTATCTCGGCCTATCAGCCCACCAGGACCCTCAGATCTTCTGGGGAGGCCCTGCTCTCTATCCCGCCTGCTTCACAGGTGTGGCTGGCGGGGACGAGAGACAGGGCCTTTTCTGTGGTGGCCCCTCGGCTATGGAACGCCCTCCCCATGGAGGTAAGATCAGCCCCCTCATTGATGGTATTCCGGAAAAGACTAAAAACCTGGATGTTCGAGCAGGCGTTCGGTTAACTCAGTGCAATAAGTGTAATGATTGAAGGACTGGCAACTTGGACGACGAAACTGGATCACGATTTTAGTCAAGAGATGAATTGGATTGTTTATTGATATATGTATTGTGGATCGTGTTTTTATGCTTTTTAAACTGTATACTGTTGTTTGTTATAAGTTGTTGTAAACCGCGTTGAGTCGCCGGCTAGGCTGAGAAACGGCGGCATACAAGTATAGCAAATAAAATAAATAAAATAAATAAAGAGTAGTAGAGTTGTGTGTCATCTGCATAGAGGTGGCACCCAACTCCAGAACTCCAGATGCACACCCTCAGCCATTTCATCGGAATGTTTCCTCCATTCTCTTTGCAGGGATGAATGCCCTCGGCCTCTCTCTCGCCTCCAACGAGCTCTTCAGAAGGACTTTATGCTCCTTGGACCTGTCTGGCAACCCAGGGATCCTGGCCACCGAAGGCACCAACGTACGTATGGTCTTCTGGCTCATCCAAGTCAGGCAGAACAAGTCCAGAGGGACTCCCCAGTGCCAAAACCACTTCCTCTCAATAGATCCCTCATTGACTTCCAATCCTTGAGTGCTGGTGAGAAAGAAGGGGTCGATGTCCCCAGAGGCTCCTCTAGATACAGCCGTGTTTCATAGCATCCTAGAGTCAGAAGAGACCACATGGGCCGTCTTGTCCGATCCCTTCTGCCATGCAGGAAAAGCACAACCAAAGCACCCCTGACAGATGGCCATCCAGCCTCTGTTTAAAAGCCTCCAAGGAGGGAGCTTCCCCCAGACTCTCTTTAGAGTAGAACCTCCAAAGGATCAAAAGCATGGAATTTTGGGAAAGGAGGATCTTTGAGATCATTACCTTTTGGAAAGGCAGAGTCTCCAAAGCCTTTTGGAAGAGTGACCTTTGACATTCTACCAGAGAGGAGATTCCACCTGAACATGAGGAAGAACTTCCTGACTGTGAGAGCCGTTCAGCAGTGGAACTCTCTGCCCCAGAGTGTGGTGGAGGCTCCTTCTTTGGAGGCTTTGAAACAGAGGCTGGATGGCCATCTGTCAGGGGTGATTTGAATGTAATATTCCTGCTTCTTGGCCGAATGGGGTTGGACTGGAGGATGGCCCAGGAGGTCTCTTCCCACTCTAGGATTCTAGGATTCTACGATTCACACCATTTGGAAAACCATAACCTTTTGTAAAGTAGGATCTTCCTGAAAAGAGCTAAAAACTCGTTTGAGTGAGTCTTCTCTTTAGTGGCATATATCCATTAGTATTCAGGCAAGACAAATTAGGTTTCTCAGTTGTTAGACTGATATACCTGGTTATCTCTTTGAACTGTTAGGAACGAAGACTACGCCACATGCACAAATATATATAGCAGATCTTCAGAAGTGTTATTTCAGTTGCCGAAAACATCTTCTCTCCCATAAAAATATATTTGGTTTTAGATCATGCTCTCAAGAGACAAAATAAGTAGTATTTGTTAAAAATAACATCGTTGGTTTACTTCCAAACTTCATGTTTTCAGCATTCAGGTCCATTGCTTAGTTGAAAGTGTAAACAGTACGTTCTCTGAGGCATTCTGTTTCAGTCCCTTCTCTGTCTTCTGCCTGATGCTTAACAAACACCGACTATACAATACACAACACCACAGTGGACCACACTGACTTAACACAACACTGACTTCTAAAATGGAGTCTCAGTCTGAATAGTCCCAGATCTGATCCCTCCCACAACCTCAAACAACATAGAGTTAAAGGAAAACTGCATACCAATACACACATATATAATATAGTAAGCAATCTGAATCGTATACACAACAAATAGCTATTTATTTGTATTGTCGAAGGCTTTCATGGCTGGAATCACTAGGTTCTTGTGGGTTTTTTCGGGCTATAGAGCCATGTTCTAGAGGCATTTCTCCTGACGTTTCGCCTGCATCTATGGCAAGCATCCTCAGAGGTAGAGGTCTGTTGGAATTAGGACAATGGGTTTATATATCTGTGGAATGGCTGGGGTGGGGCAAGGAGCTCTTCCCTGCTGCAGTTAGGTGTGAATGTTCAGCTGATCACCTTCATTAGCATTTGAAGGCCTGCCTGCGCCTGGGAAAATCTGTTGCTGGGAGGTGTTAATCTGTGCCTGGTTTTTTCCTCTCTGTTGTTTAGCTGTTGTAATTTTAGAGTTTTTTCAATACTGGTAGCCAGATTTTGTTCATTTTCATGGTCTCTTCCTTTCTGTTGAAATTGTCCACATGCTTGTGGATTTCAATGGCTTCTCTGTGTAGCCTGACGTGGTGGTTGTGAGAGTGGTCCAGCACTTCTGTGTTCTCCAATAATCTGCTGTGTCCAGGTTGGTTCCTCAGGTGCTCTGATATGGCTGATTTCTCTGGTTGAAGGAGTCTGCAGTGCCTTTCATGTTCCTTGATGCGTGTCTGGGCAATGCTACTGCGTGTGGTGGTCCCTCTGTAGACTTCTTGTCCATAGCTGCCTGGTACACAATGGTAGACTCCTGCAGAGGTGAGAGGATCCCTCTTGTCCTTTGCTGAACGTAGCATTTGTTGGATTTTCTTGGTGGGTCTGTAGGTGGTTTGTATGTTGTGTTTCCTCATCAGCTTCCCTATGCGGTCAGTGGTTCCCTTGATGTATGGCAGGAACACTTTTCCTCTGGGTGGATCTTCATCTTGACTCTCGTGGCTTGTTCTTGGTCTTGCAGCTCTTCTGATGTCTGAGGTGGAGTCTCCCTTGGCCTGGAGAGCCCAGTTGAGGTGGTTCAGTCCATCTTGGAGGAGGTGGGCTTCGCAGATTCTTTTTGCACGGTCTGCCAAGGCTTTAATGGGGCTTCTTTTTGGACTTGGGTGATGGTTGGAGTTTTGATGTAGATATCTATCTGTGTGTGTGGGTTTTCTGTAAACGGTGTGACCCAATTGTTGATCTGGTTTGCGGATGACGAGGACATCTAGAAAAGGCAGCTATTTATTTGTTTGTTTGTTTGTTTGTTTACATCATTTTTGTCCCACCCATTTCATCCCAAAGGCGACTCAGGGCGGCGTACAAACCGGCAACAATTAGATGCCGTATATAAACACATACATAAATCAGTTAAAACAATTTAAATCACAACCTAAATATATATAAAAACCATAACAACTATAAAAAAAACTATAAAAGTCTATAAAAACAGTGTCTTCAATCCATTTCCTCATCCATTTACATTGTCTTTAGCCACTCCGTATGCATATTCCAGATTGTGTTTATTTGATCATGCTGAAGTTTCAAACACCTGCTCAAAGAGCCACGTTTTCACCCTTTTCCGACAAGTCGGGGGGGGGGGGGGGGCTGGTCTAATATCCCTGGCCAGGGAGTTCCATAGGCGAGGGGATCACCACTGAGAAGGCCCTGTCCCTCATCCACGCCAGACACGCCCGTGAGGCAGGCGGGATCGAGAGCAGGGCCTCCCCAGGGGATCTTAAACTAGTATAGGAGGCTTGTAGAAGGTTGCCATGTCCAACATGGAAACCAAGACTTTGGAGAAGATGGAGAACTCACATGTTAGCCCATCCCTTTGTGGTCACAGGAAAGCTCCCCATCCTCTCTAAACCATCATTTCAAACCCACTCAGCCCCTGGCTTTTATTTATTTATTTATTTATTTATTTATTTATTTATTTATTTATTTAATTTATCATGTCAGGAGCAACCAGACAGTTGTATTACATGTTTAACAAAACAAACAAACAGACAGAATGCAAAGTTTGCAAGCTTGGTAGTGGATGAAATGTCCTTTGACCAGTCTCTGGCCCCTTGGAGTGCCTCTGGTGTTGCCGCAAGAAGGTCCTCCATGGTGCATGTGGCAGGGCTCAGGGTGCATTGCAGCAGGTGGTCAGTGGTTTGCTCTTCTCCACACTCGCATGTCGTGGATTCCACTTTGTAGCCCCATTTCTTGAGGTTGGCTCTGCATCTCGTGGTGCCAGAGCACAGTCTGTTCAGCGCCTTCCAAGTTGCCCAGTCCTCTGTGTGCTCAGGGCGGAGTCTCTCATTTAGTATCCGCCATTGGTTGAGGTGCTGGGTTTGAGCCTGCCACTTTTGGACTCTCGCTTGCTGAGGTGTTCCAGCAGGTGTCTCTGTAGATCAGTGGTTCTCGACCTTCCTAATGCTGTGACCCCTTAATGCAGTTCCTCATGTTGTGATGACCCCCAACCACAACATTATTTTTGTTGTGACTTCATAACTGTAATTTTGCTAATGTTATGAATCATAATGGAAATATCTGATATGTAGGATGTATTTTCATTCACTGGACCAAATTTGGCACAAATACTCCATATGCCCAAATCTGAATACTGGTGTGGTTGGGGGGGGGGGAGGGGGGATTGATTTTGTCATTTGGGAGTTGTAGTTGCTGGGATTTATGGTTCATTCAAATTAAAAGAGCATTCTGAACTCCACCAACGATGGAATTGAACCGGATTTGGTACACATAACTTTCATGACCAACAAAAACTTGGAGGGTTTGGTGGACATAGACCTTGAGTTTGGGAGCTGTAGTTCACCTACATCCAGAGAGCACTGTGAACTCAAACAATGATGTATCTGGACCAAACTTGGCATGAATACTCAATGTGCCCAAATGTGAACACTGGTGGAGTTTGGGGAAAATAGACCTTGACATTTGGGAGTTGTAGTTGCTGGGAGTTATAGTTCACCTGCAATCAAAGAGCATTCAGAACCCCACCAATTATAGAATTATGCCAAACTTCCCACACAGAACCCCCATGACCAACAGAAAATGCTGAGTTTTCTGGTGGTCTTTGGCGACCCCTCTGACACCCCTTTGTGACCCCTCCAGGGGTCCCGACCCCCAGGTTGAGAAACACTGCTGTAGATCTTAGAAAACTATGTCTTGATTTAAGTCGTTGACGTGCTGGCTGATACCCAAACAGGGGATGAGCTGGAGATGTCTCTGCCTTGGGCCTTTCACTATTGGCTGCTACTTCCCGGCGGATGTCAGGTGGGGCAAGACCGGCTAAGCAGTGTAAATTCTCCAGTGGTGTAGAGTAGTTTCTCCAGTGGCCCCTGCCTGCTTGACCACAAGGTTGACCTTTCTGCTGTCTCTTCCAGGTCTTCCTTTCTTTCCTGACTCAGCCAAATGCCTTACTCCACCTGGACCTTTCTGGTACGGACTGCGCTTTGGAGGTGGTAAGCATCTGCCTGTGCTTTCTATGTCTTGCAATTATTAGTAGTATCGATATTATTATTGTTATTGATCCTGGAGTGTTAAGAATAGACAGCAAAGAAGGGGGAAAACACGCCAGGCTTGTCTCTCCCTGAGGGTTGCTTTCCAAGGTCCTGAAGGAACGGCTTTTCCATCCTGGTGTGTGAAGGCCTTGGAGGAAACAGGTTGACCACAAAGGCCAAACAGGCGTTCTGCTCTGGAGCAACCTCAGGAATGCGCTCTGCGTTCGTCCTGTTTATTTTCTATGGCAATGGTTGGGTTTTTTTTGGGGGGTGGGTGGGGGGACACAGGTGAGAAGGTGGGAATCAGATACACCAGTGGTTCTCAACCTTCTTAATGCTGCGACCCCTTAATACTGTTCCTCATATTGTGGTGACTCCCAACAATAACATTTTCGTTACTACTTTCATAACTGTGATTTTGCTCCTGTTATAAATCGCAATGTAAATACCTGATATGCAGGATGTATTTTAATTCACTGGACCAAATTCGGTACAAATACCCGATATGCCCACATTTGAATACTGGTGAGGGTTTGTGGGGGGTGGATTTTGTCATTTGGGAGATGTAGCTGCTTGGATTTATAGTTCACCTACAATCAAAGAGCATTCTGAACTCCACCAACAATAGAACTGAACCAAACTTGGCACACAGAACTCCCATGACCAACAGAAAATACTGGAAGAGTTTGGTGGGCATTGACCTTGAGTTTTGGAAGTTGTAGTTCACCTACATCCAGAGAGTCAAGCTAGGATGGATCTGGACCAAACTTGGCACAAATACTCAATATGCCCAAATGTGGACACTGGTGGTGTTTGGGGAAAATAGACCTTGACATTTGGGAGTTGTAGTTGCTGGGATTTATAGTTCACCTGCAATCAAAGAGCATTCTGAACCCATCAAAGATAGAATTAGGCCAAACTTCCTTGATGTTTTGGATAAGAGACCATCAAGGAATGCCAGGGGTTCCTATGTTTCTAACCTTTCCACATTTATGGAATAGTCGAGAACGTAAGGAAAGGGGGTCAGTGTGTTCCTAGCACAGATTTTATTTATTTCTTATTTATTTACTGTATTTGTAGACCGCCTTTCTCATCCTTTCGGCGACTCAGATAAATATAGAGTCCTAGAGTTGGAAGAGACCTGGTGGGCCATCCTCCAGTCCAACCCCGTTCTGCCAAGAAGCAGGAATATTGCATCCAAAGCACCCCCGACAGATGGCCATCCAGCCTCTGTTTCAAAGCTTCCCAAGAAGGAGCCTCCACCACTCTTCCTCTGAGGCAGAGAGTTCCACTGCTGCACAGCCCTTCTCACAGTCAGGAAGTTCTTCCTCATGTTCAGATGGAATCAGTAAACAAGCTTGCTCCCTCCTCCTCCCTGTGGCTTCCTCTCACATATGGCTCTCATATCTCCTCTCAGCCTTCTCTTCTTCAGGCTAAATGTGCCCAGTTCCTTAAGCCGCTCCTCATAGGGCTTGTTCTCCAGACCCTTGATCATTTTAGTCACCCTCCTCTGGACACATTCCAGCTTAGAGTCAATATCTCTCTTGAATTGTGGTGCCCAGAATTGGACACAATATTCCAGGTAACGTGGTCTAACCAAAGCGGAATAGAGCATGGGGAGCAGGACTTCCCTAGATCTAGACACTAGGCTCCTCTTGATGCAGGCCAACATCCCATTGGCTTTTTTTGCCGCCGCATCACATTCCTGGCTCATGCCCCCCTTCCTCCTTATGAGGACCCAAGAGCTTTTCCCCACGTCCTGCGCTCGAGCCAGGCCTCATGTCCCTCTGCATTTCCTTTTTTTGGCCCAAGTGGAGTCTCTTGCGTTTCCCGCTGTTGAGTTTCCTTTGGGTGCTTCTGTCCCATCCCTTCTCTAACCTGTGAATGCTTTCCACCTGCCTTTCTCCTCTGTTGCCAGGTCTTCAGAGCCCTGGCGAGTGGATGCTGCCAGAACCTTGTCCACCTCGACCTGTCCAATAATGTTTACTCCTACAAGTAAGAACTTGGGTGGGGGTGTTTCCCTACCCACTCTGGGGATCTGCAGTTCTTTGTTGTCCCATTGTGCATTCAGAAGATGGAATGAAATGGATGCATTGAGCTATTTTACCCCCATCTACAAAGGCATTTATGATTTTGTCTGCTAATTATATTTATATTGTAAAAAATACCTGTATGGGCAGGTGTTCAGGACCCTCCCCTGGTCGGTTACCTAGACATTATACATTGTGTAAATGTCTAAAACAGTCACTAGGTGGCGTTCGGAATTTTTTTACTGTGGCCAAATTTTCTGTGACCCCCAATATTGAGCCAAGAGGGCCTCAGTGGGGGTCGGGACCCACAGTTTAAGAAGTAGTGCTCAAGTTTAAGAAGATCTATAGACAATGTTGTATCCACTTTTTGATAGCAACTTTAAGTGATTAGTCCAGGCATGGGCCAACTTGGGCCCTCCAGGTGTTTTGGACTTCAACTCCCACCATTCCTAAGAGCCTCAGGCTCCTGAGGCTGCCGAGGGGGAAGAGGAAAGCAACCAAGGCTGCGAAGGGGAAGAGGAAAGGGACCGAGTCTGCCGAGGGGGGAAAGGGAAGGGACCGAGGCTCTTAGGAATGTATTGTCGAAGGCTTTCATGGCCGGAATCACTCAGTTCTTGTGGGTTTTTTCGGCTATATGGCCATGTTCTAGAGGCATTTCTCCTGACGTTTCGCCTACATCTATGGCAAGCTTCCTCAGAGGTGAGGTCTGCTGGAGCTGGGAAAAAAGGGGTTTATATATCTGTGGAATGACCAGGGTGAGACAAAAGGCTTTTGTAAGTTGGGCTAGGTGTGAATCTTTTCAACTGACCACCTTGATTAGCATACAATGGGCTGACTGTGCCTGGAGCAAACTCTTCTTGAAAGGTGATTAGATGTCCCTGCCTGTTTTTCTCTCTGCTGTTTTAATTTTGTAATTTTTTAATACTGGTAGCCAGATTTTGTTCATTTTCATGGTTTCTTCCTTTCTGTTGAAATTGTCCACATGCTTGTGGATTTCAGTGGCTTCTCTGTGTAGTCTGACATGGTGGTTGTGAGAGTGGTCCAGCATTTCTGTCTTCTCAAATAAAATGCTGTGTCCAGGCTGGTTCATCAGGTGCTCTGCTATGGCTGATTTCTCTGGTTGAAGGAGTCTGCCGTGCCTTTCATGTTCCTTGATGCGTGTCTGGGCAATGCTGCTGCGTTTGGTGGTCCCTCTGGAGACTTCTTGTCCACAGCTGCATGGTACACGGTAGACTCCTGCAGAGGTGAGAGGATCCCTCTTGTCCTTTGCTGAACGGAGCATTGGCTGGATTTTCTTGGTGGGTTTGTAGATTGTTAGGAATGGTGGGAGTTGAAGTCCAAAATACCTGGAGGGCCAATGTTGGCTGATGCCTGGGTTAATCTATCAATCTGGAGCCTTCCTGGTTGTATTGCAATGTCCATAAATGAGGACGAGGCAAAAGAGAGAAAAAGAGGCCTCCTAGTTTTACTGGCACCATGGGGGCATGTTCCTGAGTATGGTCTCAGGCCCCATCTAGACTAATCCATGTAATCCATACTCATTTTGTATCCAGATTATCCGCTTTGAACTGGACTATATGGCAGTGTAGATCCAGCCTCGGGTGGATTTCCTCTGGGTGGTCTGTTTCATGCCAGTCCTGATTCATGCTGAGTCTAATTTGGGGAGTCACCCTGGATCCAGGCGGGACCCCCTTTGCCTTCCTTCCTGACCAACGTCTCCTGCGTCTCTTTTTAGGAAGGGCAGAGAGGTCCCTCCTGCAATCAGCCAATTCTTCAGCAAGGCCTCCGCCATCAAGCGCCTTTCGCTCTCTGGAACGAAGCTGCCGCCAGAGGCTTTGAGGTGAGGAGAAGGTTTCCATAAGGCTGTGATGGTGAACCTATGACACGCGTGTTAGCACTGACACACATGGCTATTTTTGATGACACACAGACACATGCGGCCACATACAGAGAAGTCCACCTTATAAGAGCCAATCTAATTCCATCTGTAAATTTGTAAAAGGCTCCACAAATTTAACATCCGCATGTTTGAGCATTGTTCACTCCATAACTCAGCATGGATTATACAAATAAACCAAGGATTTCCTTTGTTCCGAACCCTTCTTTCCTGGCTTACCAGGAGGGTCCATATCCTGTTGGGGCCAACTGAGAATAAAGCCGTGCTTTTCAGTTCTCAGGATCTCTCTTTGCCTCTTTTCCTCAAACCTTCTCCCTGCCATTTCAGAGCTACGCATTTGCACCCTGAGCCCTGCCACGTGCACCATGGAGGACCTTCTTGCAGCCACACCAGAGGCCCTCCAAGTGGTCAGCTACTGGTCAAAGGACATTTAAGAGAATACCAAGTCTGCAAACTTTGTGTTTTGTTTGTTTGTTTGTTTTTAATGCAATACAACTGTTTTGGTTCGCTCCTGACATGATAGATAAATAAATAAGCTACGCATTTGAAAAGCACGTCAAAGGAGTTCCTCCTTTTCAGGGCCTTGCAGGAGAATTCTCTGTATCTGACCTGTGGTGATTCTGCCCCTCTTTGATTATCTTTTCTTATCTGGTGTGTTGCAGGGCTTTGCTTCAGGGTTTGGCGTATAACGTCCAGTTGAGTGGGTTGAACCTGGATCTCAGCCGGTGCCAGGTAAGAAGGCACTTCCCGGTGCGTGTTGCCACAGAGGTGAAAAGAACACACAGAGAAAGGAAGAGGCTCTTGCGCCTGGCGTGACATAATCGCTCAGACATTTCCCCAAGGCTTCCCTCGTTGAGGAGGAGGAGGCCCGTTTGTCCTTGGCTCAGAAACACTCAGGGAAATGCTGTGTCCGACGACATTAGCGTGAAGGCTGCGTGCGCGAGGGTTCCCTTTCCAGGAAGCATAACACAACAATAACTCCACGCAGTAATGTCACGATTTTCAGTGAAACTGAGAAAGAATAAAAGGCGCTCCACTTGTGTCCTAAAGAGGCAGAAAAACAAGCTTTCTAGAATGATTTTGCAAAACGTGAATCTCCATAACCATTTGGGAAATGGAATTCATAACCTTTTGGAAAACCACTGGTCACAGGAAAGACATTGTTATGAACCCAAAGAGGTTCCTGTTCTTTTGTGCAGAGTGTATAAGGAATAGTAAGGTAGTTTAGATCAATGAGACACCTTAGAGACCAAATTTGGTTTTGCCACTATTCATGTAACATTTATTGAAATACAATCATCACAGAATCATATCAGAATCACATCAAGGAGAGCTCTCTTGCACACACACATTCACGCATACTCACGCACACACAGGCCTTCTCCAGACGAAGACGATCAGCTTTCCTCTGAGAAGGTATGGACGTTCCCGTTGCCGCGGATCAGGAAGCGTGCAGATTGTCAGGGGTCCCCTACATTTATAGGCCAAAATCCATTTTTCTTCATCTCAACAATCAAGTTGTCCTGTTCTCTTTCAAGTCCTCCCAAATCTTTGTTCTCTCCAAAGTTCAGGACATTCGTATTCCAGGCCTCATGATTTATGGGGTACCTCCTGTATGTATCGTGCACTCCTTACATGCTCGGCCGCACATCTTATTGTCCATTGTTATTCAGTTATGCCTTGGTGGGTCCTCGCTTCGACTGCCAAGGCTGTCCCACATAATGCTTTGCAAGAACTCCATGTTGTTTTCTTCAGGCCTGTTTCTTCTGCTCTTCTTACATGCATACAGACATTCATTCTTTACAACATGACAGCCATAACATAAAGGCAGGGGTCCTCAAACCTTTTAAACAGAGGGCCAGGTCACAGTGCCTCAAACTGTTGGAGGGCCGGATTACAATTTGAAAAAAGCATGAATGAATTCCTATGCACACTGCACAGATCTTATTTGTAGTGCAAAAAAACACTTAAAAACAATACAACAATTAAAAAGAACAATTTTAACAAATATAAACTTATTATTATTTCAGTGGGAAGTGTGGACCTGCTTTTGGCTGCTGAGATAGGATTGTTGTTGTTGTTGTTGTTGTGTGCTTTCAAGTCGTTTCAGATTTAGGTTGACCCTGAGCGAGGGCTGGGTCAATGACCTTGGAGGGCCGCATCCGGCCCCCGGGCCTTAGTTTGAGGACCCCTGCATAAAGGCATGACAGATGATAACCTTTAGGAAAGGCATTCATTACTATTTGGAAAAAAACAGAAGTCTTCTGAGAAGAGCTTAAAAACTCACTTGAGTCACCCTTCTCCTTCGTGGTAAATATCCACTAGTATTTATGCAAGGCAATTATGTTTCTCAGCTGCTAAACTTTATTATTTCGTATCAAAACCATTGCATAAATTAGTATAAAACTGATAAAAGTAGAAAAATATCTTTTGACCAAAAACAGGCAACAGCGATGGCATTGTCTGTAGCCTCCAACAATTCGTCCTCTGTACATGGTCTAGGGGATGCTGGGAACTGTAGTCCAGAAGAGAGTGTGGATATGCTATTGTGTGTTTTGTTTGCTGGGGGAGTCATTTTTGCTTATGCACTGTAGAGTGTTTTTGTTTTGTTTTTTGGCTTTTTAAGTCCCTTCTGCTGTGTTTTGCAGTGTTTTCCTGAGTGATGGTCACTTGTTGGCCTGAGAGGTGTCTTGTGTCCAAATTTGGTGTCAATTCGTCCAGTGGTTTTTGAGTTATGCTAATCCCACAAACAAACATTACATTTTTATTTATACAGATGTGTGTGTTGTTATGCAGTTTTCCTTAACTCTATGTTGTGGGAGGGGCTGCAGACCACATGACCAGATCTGGGACTATTCAGGACTCAGACTCCATTTTAGAAAGGCAGAAGCCATTAGACCTTCAATGTGGAACCAGTGCCGTTTAGAAGTCAGTAGAAACAGGATGCTTTTAGAAGACTGTGGGAACTGAGTAAACATTACATTTGTATTTATATAGATGTATAGTGAAAAACTATAACAACGTCAGGTGTCATCCATTTAAATTTTGAAACATTTGAGTAGAAGCACAAACAAGGTAGTAATATATAATTATCATGGGATTCTCTGCTGGTGTTGCCACAGGGTGCGTTATAAAGGAAAGCTGGCATTTTTGGTTTTTGGAAATACATCTATTAATGTCCATGATGTAATCTAAGTAGGAGTTGTCTCTGATGAGGAGAGAACGATTGCTTCAATGACTTGAGGACTTCCTAGAAGAGAGTTGCGATGGGAAGCTCTTCAGGTGGAGTGGCCGATAAGGAACGCTCAAGAGTCACAAGGTCCTCAGACATTCATTCAGCCTCTCTGGGAAACAAGATGCTAGATCTTGGGTGTGTTCTCACGGGATCTGCTTATGGTTTGAACACAACATTGTTTCCCCTGTCTAGTTGAGATCCTCAGGTGCCCAAGTGATCCAGGACCTCGTGTCGGATGCCAGTTCAATCGGCGGTTTCGATTTGTCTGACAACGGTAGGTTTTTGTCGTTCCTTTGTCCTTGTCGTTCAGGTTTTAGTAATTTGGGGAAGCCATGTACTTTAGATGGTTTCCAATCTAGTGAGCCATATCTGAACCATTAGAACTAATAGGCATGTGCAATCCATGGTTCTAAATGGTTCTAAAGAACTTACAAAACTAAAGTTCTGGTGGTGAAAACGAGGGGGCGCTGGTGCTTTGCTTCTACAGTGTGGCTAAAGTTCTGGTGGTGAAAATGTCAGAACTCTAACAAAATTTTCAAAATTTCATTATAAACGTTGGGGTTCAGCCTGATCCTGATCTGTTTGAACCGGATTCTCTGATAGTTTTTCCAACTGAGCCAGCTCTCCCTGACCCTGACAATGTGGAATCTGTTGTTGATGCAGAGGTCAGCGGGGATGAAAATGAAACTCAACAGCTGGAGGAAAATGTTTTGGAAACTAGCCGTGATATCTCTCCACCTGGGTTTTTTAATGAGGACCGAAGAGAACAGATAGTTAGAGACAGAAATATTTCCCAGTTTCTACGAAGGTCACATCGTTTACAGGAGAGACAGGCCCAGGCTCCAAAGTCAAGGGGCGTTTCACAGAATAGCTTCTTTGGTTTAAGAGGCCTCCTGCCGGGTGCCTCTTTAGATCAAGCAACGTTTGGGACTACGGCTGTGCCTTGGCAGAATTCCTGTGTTTCATGGCCGATAATCCCAGAGGCTTAGTTATCAAGTTCATGGTTAGTAAAAGGCTAACAGATTCCTGGTTTGTGTATTGTGGCTTTTGAAATTTTGCTCAAGTTCAGAGATTCTACTGACTGCTGTGTTGTTCTGTGGCTTTTTGACTTTGCATTTACCTTTCTTTTGTAACCAATTTTTCATCAATAAACAAGGACTGCTTTTCCTACAGTCCAGTGTGGTGGATTTAATCGTATGGTCTTGTTTCTTGAACTGGGATGCAACAATAAATGGCAGTTCCTAATGGGTTCTGTCATAAAAATCACCAATAATGAAATAATAATGAAATTTTGAAAGTTTTTAGAGTTCCGAAATTTTCACCACCAGAATTTTAGCAACACTGTAGAAGCAAAGCACCAGCGCCTCCTCGTTTTCACCACCAGAACTTTCGTTTTGTAAGTACTTTAGAACCATGCTTACTTTGTGTAATGGGTTGAGCCGCCCCTGTGTTTAATATTTCTGACCAGTATGTCATTGGACGCGGGTATCAGTGAATTCCCAGTAAAGAAAGGGATGGTTTTGCCCCAGGTGAGCCCAGGTGGCCACCTTGGGAGAAGGGAGCCCCGCTCTCCCCACAAGAGAGACTGAGAAACACTGCACGTGGTCACACACCCCTCTTGGCTTTTGCAGGGTTTGGTTCCCACATGGTGACCCTGGTCTTGGCTGTCAGTCGAAGCAGGTCCATCAAGCATGTGGCTTTCGGGAGGAACTTTAACATCCGGTCCAGGTGAGCAGTGAGCACGCCACTGGGATTGCACAGAGTAACAAACACAAAATCTTGTCTACTTGCGTACTGTCAATGGTATGTGTTGTTGAAGGCTTTCATGGCCAGAATCACTGGGTTGCTGTGAGTTTGTCTGGCCATGTTCCAGAAGCATTCTCTCCTGATGTTTCACCCTCATCTATGGTACATACACTTAATTCGATGAGTGCTTGGCAATCTGTGTGTTTATATCTATTCCATTTTCTGTTTTCATTGATAAACCCTCCTAACAAGCTACACTGACCAAACAAAACACTGTAGTAGAACTAGTAGTAGTAGTATGTCATCTATATAAATAAAAATGTCACGTTCGTTTGTGGGATTAACAGAACTCAAAAACCACTGGACGAATTGACACCAAATTTGGACACAAGACACCTAACAACCCAATGTATGTACTTCACTCAAAAAATTGATTTTGTCATTTGGGAGTTGTAGTTGCTGGGATGTATAGTTCACCTACAATCAAAGAGCATTCTGAACCCCATGAACGACAGAATTGGGCCAAACCTCCCACACAGAACCCCCATGTGGGCCACAGCAACACGTGGCAGGGGACGGCTAGTCTATATAAATAAAAATGTAATGTTTGTTTGTAGGATTAACATGACTCAAAAACCACTGGATGAATTGACACCAAATTTGGACACAGGACACTTTTCAGGCCAACGAGTGACCATCACACATAAAAACACCGAAAAACACAGCAGAAGAGACTTTAAAAGCCAAAAAATTAAAAAATGCATTACAACGCATGAACAAAACCACACACACACACACGCAAAAACACATATATACACATATACACAAATATATACACACAAAAAAACATATACACAGAGTGGGCCACAGCAACACATGGCAGGAGATGGCTAGTATCGATATAAATAAAAATGTAATGTTTGTTTCTGGGATTAACAGAACTCAAAAAGCACTGGACAAATTGACATGAAATTTGGACCCAAGACACCTCTCAGGCCAACGAGTGTCCATCACTCAGAAAAACACTGAAAAACACAACAAAGGGGACTTTAAAAGCCAAACAACAAAATTTACATTACAACACATGCACAAAACCACATACATATAAACACATGTACACATATATACATACAAAAACCACATATACACAGACTGGGCCACAGCAACGCATGGCAGGGGATGGCTAGTCTATATAAATAAAAAATGTAATGTTCGTTTGTGTGATTAACATAATTCAAAAACCACTGGATGAATTGACACCAAATTTGGACACAAGACACGTATCAGGCCAACGAGTGACCATCACTCAGGAAAACCCCCAAAACACAGCGACAAACACAACTCCAACCCCAAAAGGCTGTTAGGAAGGCTGTTAGGAATTGTGGGAGTTGGAGTCCAAAACCACTGGAGGGCCCAAGTTTGCCCCTGCCTAGTCTACACCGTGGAATTATTCCACAGCATTGAGCCATGGTAGTTAAAGGGGCCCCATAGGCCATCCAGGCCAACCCCTTTTTACAGTAAAGGAAGACACCATCAAAGCCCTCCCGACTGGTGGCCTTCCAACTGGAAAAGAGCTCCAAAGGGCATCCAGTCCAACCTCATCGGGCGGTAAAGGACAGTACCATCAAAGCCTACCTGACAGATGGCCAGCCAGTTGGAAAGGAGCCCCAAAGGCCATCCAGACCCACCCCCCTTTTGCCTTAAAGATGTATGTCTGCCTGTCTGACCATCCATCCATCCACCTACCTACCTACCTACCGATCGATCTATGTTCTGCCCATCTACCTCCTGTTCCATCTATCAATGTCCCTTTCATCTGCCTCTTCTGTCTATAGCAGTGTTTCTCAACCTGGGGGTCGGGACCACTAGAGGGGTCACGAGGGGGTGTCAGAGGAGTCGGCAAAGACCACCAGAAAACACAGTTTTTTCTGTTGGTCATGGGGGTTCTGTGTGGGAAGTTTGGCCCAATTCTAACCTTGGTGGGGTTAAGAATCGGCGTTGAGTCGCCGATTTAGGCTGAGAAACGGCGGTATATAAGCACAGTAAAGAATGTTCTTTGACTGTAGGTGAACAATAAATCCCAGCAACTACAACTCCCAAATGTCAAAGTCTATTTTCCCTAAACTCCACCAGAATCCACATATGGACATACTGATTTTCATGCCAAGTTTGATCCAGATTCACCATTGTTTTGAGTCCACTGTGCTCTCGAGATGTAGATGAACTACAACTCCAAAACTCAAGGTCTATGTTCCCAAAGCCTCTCCAGTATTTTCTGTTGGTCATGGGAGTTCTATGTGCCACGTTTGGTTCAATTCTATCATTGGTGGAGTTCAGAATGCTCTTTGATTGCAGATGAACTATAAATCCCAGCAACTACAACTCCCAAATGATGGACTCAATCCCCTCCAATCCCACCAGTATTTGAATTTGGGTGTATTGGGTCTTTGTGACAAATTTGGGCCAGCGAATGAAAATACATCCTGCAAATCAGATATTTACATTACAATTCATAACAGTTGCAAAATGACAGTTGTGAAGTAGTAATGAAAATAATTTTATGGTTGGGGTCAACACAACATAAGGAACTGTATTAAGGGGTCGCGGCATTGGGAAGGTGGACAAACACTGCTCTATAGTTTCATGCCTGGAATTCCTCTGTTTGCTGAGGGACACAGCAAGGCCTGGCAGGGGGTGGCTAGTATGCAAAATATGAAAATATTTAAAATAACTCCAGCAGCTAGACACGATGAATAGATTACATAAAACGAGAGTGATGCCACACAACAACATGGGATTTTGCAGCAGATAACAGTGTTCTGAATGTATCCAGCGAACCAATGTGAACCTTTCTGCCTTTTTCTCTTTGAGGGCAACCCTGGTTGACACCTTGCACCGGATTGTTCAGCTAACTCAGGACGAAGATTGCGTACGTATCCGCTTCCAGAACCGTTTCAGCACCTTTATTAGGTTTTTCGGGTTGTATGGCCATGTCCTAGAAGCATTCTCTCCTGACGTTTTGCCTGCGTCTATGGCAAGCATCCTCAGGCCCTTTCCTTTTCCCCCTCAGCCGCTTAAGCCCTAGTAGCATTCTCTCCTGACGTTTCTCCTGCATCTATGGCAAGCATCCTCAGGCCCCTTCCTTTTCCCCCTCAGCCGCTTAAGCCCTAGTAGCATTCTCTCCTGACGTTTCTCCTGCATCTATGGCAAGCATCCTCAGGCCCTTTCCTTTTCCCCCTCAGCCGCTTAAGCCCTGGTAGCATTCTCTCCTGACGTTTCTCCTGCATCTATGGCAAGCATCCTCAGGCCCTTTCCTTTTCCCCCTCAGCTGCTTAAGCCCTAGTAGCATTCTCTCCTGACGTTTCTCCTGCATCTATGGCAAGCATCCTCAGGCCTCTTCCTTTTCCCCCTCAGCCGCTTAAGCCCTGGTAGCATTCTCTCCTGATGTTTCGCCTGCATCTATGGCAAGCATCCTCAGGCCCTTTCCTTTTCCCCCTCAGCTGCTTAAGCCCTAGTAGCATTCTCTCCTGACGTTTCGCCTGCATCTATGGCAAGCATCGTCAGGCCCCTTCCTTTTCCCCCTCAGCCGCTTAAGCCCTAGTAGCATTCTCTCCTGACGTTTCTCCTGCATCTATGGCAAGCATCCTCAGGCCCCTTCCTTTTCCCCCTCAGCCGCTTAAGCCCTAGTAGCATTCTCTCCTGACGTTTCTCCTGCATCTATGGCAAGCATCCTCAGGCCCCTTCCTTTTCCCCCTCAGCCGCTTAAGTCCTAGTAGCACTCTCTCCTGACATTTCGCCTGCATCTATGGAAAGCATCCTCAGGCCTTTTCCTTTTCCCCCTCAGCCACTTAAGCGGCTGAGGGAAAAGGAAGGGGCCTGAGGATGCTTGCCATAGATGCAGGCGAAACGTCAGGAGAGAATGCTACTAGGACATAGCCATATAACCCAAAAAAACCTACAGCAACCCATCCCAGGATTTTTCACCGGGTTCCTGAGGCAAGCACTCATCTTTCGTAGGATTGAGCTTCAGCAACTACAATAATATATATTGTACAATAATATATATTGTAATATATATTGTAATATAATATAAATATTGTATTCTTCTTCATCTCCGTGCACATTGGCCTCGCCCAGTGATGTCCCCAGGAAATGTGGGGAGTGGGAGTGAGTGTGTATGTCCCAGACCTTCTGCAAGCCATTGAGATCAACACTGATTTTGTTTCCAGGCGGTTGAATCCGTGTCCGTAGCCGAGTCTCGCCTGAAATTGGAGACTTGCATCCTTCTGGATGGTTTGGGAAGCAAGAGATGTCACCTTGTGGCGCTGGATATCAGTGGCAATGCGATGGGAGACACGGGTGCAAAGGTGCTCGCAAAGGCTTTGTCGGTCAACACGAAACTGAGGTGTGTGTCCTATTTCCCCCTCAAATCAGAGGGGAAAACTATCCTATGGCGGAATGAAAATCACTCATAGTTCACATTTTATTTGTTTGTTTACAGTATTGATATTCCGCCCTTCTCACCCCGCAGGGGACTCAGGGCGGATTACGATGTACATATATGTTGCAACTCAGGGTAGTTTTCACCTTGCTCCAGGCACCACCACACCAAAGCTGTAGGTTTTGTAGTTTAGTGAGAAAAAGGCACAATCAAAACAAAGTATAAGAAATGCATAAAATCCATAGGCAGGACAAAGGCTTAAATGCAAAGACTCAGTTCCCAAGATCCAAAGGCAAAAACATGAAGCATAATCCTTTAGCAATGGTCAAACAAGAGTCCATAGAACACAGTTGAAAACAAGGCCCAAATCCCAGACTCAGGAAGTCAGAAGCGTGCTGCTAAAAACCAAAGTTAATCTACAGAAGTTTGTATGGAAAGAGCAACATTGGACTGACAGCCCCTGCTTGTCAGCTACAAGGCTAAATACTCTTTGCAGACATGAACGCATTGCGTTGACCTTTGGCCCCCTTGGCTTCTCGCTTGCTAGCTAAGCGAGTGCTTCTTCAGAGCCTTAATTGCAGACGATCTTGCCTGCTCAGTAATTCATTATCTTCAAGGCTATGCAACCTCTTATCTTGGTCCAGTTGGACCAGATCACTGTGGGGAGGAAAAGACGTCTCCACCTGGCCGGGTGGGATTACACTCTCGTTATCAGTCTCACTAACATTCCTTTCCCCGGGGAACTGACTTGCTGTTTCTCCTTCAGCAGCCCCACCATTACTTACTTACGCGATCCCTCCCTTTCCGAGGATGATTGTCTTCCAATATTCTTGTGGGTCCGTATGTGGCTGTGGAGCCCTATTTTTGCTCTGCATCTTCTTCCGCAGTGAGGGCATTGGTTTCCAGGTGGGAGGCGGTCTCGGCCGGGGTTGGCTTGACGCGCCTTCCTCTTGGCACGTTTCTCTTTTTCACCCTCCACTCGTGCCTCCTCAAATTCTGCAGCACTGCTGGTCACAGCTGACCTCCAGCTGGAGCAGTCAAGGGCCAGGGCTTCCCAGTTCTCAGTGTCTATGCCAGAGTTCTTAAGGTTGGCTTTGAGCCCATCTTTCAATCTCTTTTCCTGCCCACCAACATTCCGTTTTCCGTTCTTGAGTTCGGAGTAGAGCAGCTGCTTTGGGAGACGGTGGCCGGACAACATGGCCGGTCCAGCGGAGTTGGTGGCGGAGGACCATTGCTTCAATGCTGGTGGCCTTTCCTTCTTCCAGCACGCTGATGTTTGTCCACTTGTCTTCCCAAGAGATTTGCAGGATTTTCCGGAGGCAGCGCTGATGGAATCATTCCAGGAGTTGCATGTGACATCTGTAGACAGTCTACGTCTCACAGGCATAGAGCAGGGTTGGGAGGACAATAGCTTGACCCCACCGTTAGCCCTGTCTGAAGCATGTACAGAAATCTGTACCCGTCATCCTCATCATCATCCTGTAGGAATTCTGGCTCAGAAGACTCACAGAACTCAGCTTCAGACTCAGTCAAGCTGAGTCGCAACAATATACATGGCAAATATTCAATGCCATAGACACACAACATATATAGACACACACACAGAGGCTATTTAACATTCCAGCTTTTTCATGAGGGTACTCTGGCCACCAGGGGAGCTGTTGCTTCACCGTCCATTTTATGACACTGATGAAGTACTTCCTCATTCTTTGCATGCTTGCTGGAGATTTTTATGGCTTCGTAAATTAGCGTAAGCGGTACCTAAATTTCCTACTTGACAGATGCAACTGTCTTTCAGGCTTCAAAGGGGAGCTGTCACTTCACCATCCATTTTATGACACTGATGAAGTACTTCCTCATTCTTTGCATGCTTGCTGGAGATTTTTATGGTTTCATAAATTAGCATAAGTGGTACCTAAATTTCCTACTTGACAGATGCAACTGTCTTTCAGGCTTCAAAGGGGAGCTGTCGCTTCACCGTCCATTTTATGACACTGATGAAGTACTTCCTCATTCTTTGCATGCTTACTGGAGATTTTTATGGCATCGTAAATTACTGAAATTAGCCTCCCTGCATAAGCAGTACCTAAATTTCCTACTTGACAGATGCAACTGTCTTTCAGGCTGCAAAGGTCGACAGCAAGCTACACAAATTGGTCGGAAGCTCACTCTGACCTGGGCTGGCTTCGAAGTCATGACCTTTGTTCAGTAGTGATCTTAATGCAGCTGATTCCCAGCCAGCTGCGCCACAGTCCCAGTGGACCAGTCTGCACACTGTCTTGCTAGAGAAAGAAAATATGCCACGGATATGATCAGTAAAGAACAAGGAGTTTCCTCTTTGCAATGCAGAACAACATACAGACAGTCATGTGAAGAGTTGCATTGACTTGCACAGTGTCCTTTGGGAGAGATTCAAATCGTCCTTAGGTGTCTATATGGGAAAACCTCTTCTAACAGCTGAAGAGCAAAACTCCAAACTGCCCCTGTCAACTCTTGCACAGCTCAAGCCTAAATATGCCACTGCTCAGCTACTAATATACCCAACCTTCACATCCAAATATAAAATTGTGTTTCATAGGAAGGCATTTGGAATGGATACTTCCTTGGATAGGAATGACCATTCTCTCTTCTCGCCTCTTCTCAGGACTCTAATTTGGGACAAGAACAACACCACATGGTGGGGATTCCTCGATTTTACTCGTGCTTTGGAAAGGTGAGTACCTTACTACTCATTTATTTGCGGTAAGTTCTAGCTGCAGAACTCTCTGGTAAAGAGCCATCATGACTTCCTCCTTTGTTTTGGTCACTGGGCATTTTTCCTGATCTTTTGCTTTTATGGTGTTGTAAAATACCTCCCCTGCATATTGACATGATGATTCATAACTATAGTGTTCTGGTATGGCTGTACCAGGAGCTCCAACTTTATTTGCTTTGTATTAAATGTTTGTTTGCAGTCCAAGGTTTCAGGGATTCTGCAGATGGGTGGCTTTCTTTGGTTGCAGTCATAGGGCAAGTCACCTGTCCATCATCGTTAAGTTTTGGTTCTGCCCCTTGCTCATGGCAATTGGGAAGGGAAGGGAGCCATTTTCAGTTAGTCTCAGCAAGGAAAACTAATGTACAGGACGTGTGCAAGCTTCCCCTGTACAAAAGCTTCAACCCTTAAGACTTTCTGGGGGGGAAACAGTCTTAAGAGCATCCAAGACCTTCCGGGGGAGAACTGTCTTAAGAGTCTCCAAAGATGTCCAGGGAAACATCCCTAAAGACCAAAGAACTCCAGCTGGAGAATATCTAAGCCTTTACTGGTAGGTCCACTCAGTGTTCGAGACACAGTTCGACCCGGTAGCAAAGCCCACATCAGTAAGGGTTAGAAGACAGTCAGCCTGGGAGAAGTTAAAAAGGGGATTTTCCTTTAAAGTAAAGAAGAAGTTATTGAAGACAGTTGCCTGTCCTTCGTGGGCAAGTTTAGGAAGCAACCAGTTGCATAAAAGCCTGGAAGCATTTGTTTAGCTTTACTGAAGACAAGAGAAGTTTCTGTTTGATTGTTCGTTAATAAAAGACTTTGTTGTACTTCACAAGCTATCTAAAGACTATTTGTGGTGGAAAACCTCTGAGAACTTCTCTTTGGGCCCCCTGGCTTCCTGCTGGGAAAAGGTTGCACGTCCTGTTCTAAAGGGAATTCTTTACAGGCCCAGCGCAACAGAACAAATAGCAAAATGACAGTTCCGAGTGCTCAGCAACTACAACTCCCAAGTGGCAAAATCAATGCCCCTCTAACCCACCAGCATTCAAATTAGAGCTTAAAAGGTATTTGGTCCAGTGAATGTAAATACATCCTGCATATCAGATATTTACATTACAATTCATAACTGTAGCAAAATGACAGTTGTGAAGTAGCAACAAAAATAATTTTATGGTTGGGGGCCACCACAACAGGAGGAACTGTACTAAGGGGTCGCGGCATTACGAAGGTTGAGAAACACTGTTCTAAATAAACAAACAAACAAATAGTACGTGGTCCAGCCGAAGCCACTCTGATGGTGGACTGTCTGATCGAAGCAATGCCTCTTCCACAGGAATCTCACGCTCAAGACGATGCCGCTGCCAATGAGCGACATGACTCGGGCCTGCCAGACCCACCTGGAGGAAATGGAGGATCTTGTGCACAAGGTAGGAAAGGGGGGAGAGCGTTCTCCAGCCCAATTTACCTGTCCGAACGGATTCTCCCCTACGAACCATCGAGGTGGTTAAGATCTTCTGGAGGGGCCCTGCTGTTGGTCCCACCTCCTTCGCAATTGCGTCTGGTGGGGACGAGGAACAGGGCCTTCTCGGGGGTGGCTCCTCAGCTCTGGAACCCTCTCTCAATGGAGATTAGAACTGCCCCTTCCCTCCTGACTTTCAGAAAGATGGTAAAATCTTGCCTTTGGAATATAGCATTTGCAGAATGATGATTGAGTCAATAACGGCTGGCCACACTAAAGGCGGAAGGTGATAAATTTGTGATTTTACTCTGACAACTTTTGTAATTGTATGATATTGTATGATCTGTATTTTAATGTATTTTTGTGTTAATGTATTGTGATGCTATTATGTTTACTCTGTTTGTGTATGAATTTCCTGCTGTTAGCCGGCCTGAGTCCCTCTTCGGAGGTCGAGAAGACTGGGTTATAAAAGTTCTAAATAAATAAATAAATAAATAAATTTGGCCACGGGACCTGCACAGAATGGTGGTCAGCAGGGTGCCGATGCTCCGATGCGCCTTCGGTCAATTCACGGCTGGCCAAGTCAACACAAGTTCCACCAGATGCTAAGGAGGCTGTCCAAGTCCTGGACCGGTGCTTGGCCGCTGTGACGGTCTGGATGAGGGCGAGCAAATTGAAGTTGAATCCAGACAAGACAGAGGTCCTCCTGGTCAGTCAAAAGGCCAAACAGGGCATAGGGTCACAACCTGTGATGGATGGGGTCGCACTCCCCTTGAAGGCACAGGTTTGCAGCTTGGGAGTTCTCCTGGACTCATCACTGAGCCTGGAATCCCAGGTTGCAGCAGTGGCCAGGGGAGCGTTTGCACAATTGTGCACCACCTTGGGAAGTCAGACTTGGCCACGGTGGTCCACGCTCTCGTTACATCTAGGATAGACTACTGCAGGCACATGTTCGCAGCTTGGAGGTCCTCCTGGACTCATCACTGAGCCTGGAAGCCCAGGTCTTGGCGGTGGCCAGGAGAGCGTTCGCAGAATTCAAACTTGTGTGCCAGCTGCGCCCGTACCTTGGGAAGTCAGACTTGGCCACAGTGGTCCACACTCTCGTTACATCTAGGATAGACTACTACAGGCACAGGTTCAGAACTTGGGGGTCCTCCTGGACTCATCACTGAGCCTGGAACCCCAGGTTGCAGCGGTGGCCAGGGGAGCGTTCACACAATTAAAACTTGTGCGCCAGCTGCAGACTTGGCCACAGTGGTCCACATTCTCGTTACATCTAGGATAGACTACTGCAGGCACAGGTTCACAACTTGGAGGTTCTCCTGGACTCATCACTGAGCCTGGAAGCCCAGGTCTTGGCAGTGGCCAGGAGAGCGTTCACAGAATTCAAAATTGTGCGCCAGCTGCGCCCGTACCTTGGGAAGTCAGACTTGTCCACAGTGGTCCACACTCTCGTTACATCTAGAATAGACTACTGCAACGCACTCTACGTGGGGTTGCCTTTGAAGACTGCTCGGAAGCTTCAAATAGTCCAACGAGAGGCAGCCAGGTTAATAATGGGGGTGGCATACAAGGAGGACACAACTCCCATGTTACGCCAGCTCCACTGGCTGCCAGTTTGCTACCGGGCACCATTCAAAGTGCTGGCTTTGGCCTATAAAGCCCTAAACGGCCCCGGCCCAAATTACCTGTCCAAACGCATCTCCTCCTATGAACCAGCTAGGACATTAAGATCATTTGGGGAGTCCCTGCTTTGCATCCCGCCATTGTCACAGGCGCGATTGGTGGGGACGAGAGACAGGGCCTTCTCGGTGATTGCCCCCCGGCTATGGAACTCCCTTCCTGGTGAGATCAGGTTGGCCCCCTCCCTCCTGTCCTTTAGAAGGAGGGTCAAAACTTGGCTGTGGGACCAAGCTTTCAGGACAGGGCAATAAAGCAGCAATGGGAAATATGACCAGGCCAATTAGATTTGATGTGGATGGCTAGGACGGTTTTGAATTGTGTTATTTAACATGGTGTATTTTAATATTTAGATAAATGTTTTTTAATGTTTATGTATTGTACCCAGGCATTGAATGTTTGCCACGTATATGTTGTGCTACGCTCTGAGTCCCCTTTGGGGTGAGAAGAAGGGCGGAATAGAAGTGTTTTAAATAAATACAATAAATAAATAAACCGCATTGAGTCGCCTAATCTAGGCTGAAAAATGCGGTATAGAAGTAAAGCAAATAATAAATAAATAATAATAATAAATAAATCTCTGTGCCTCTTTTGGGTGCTTGCAGATACAGTCTTACCTTGCAAGGAACCAGTTTCAGGAAAGTCTGCTCATGGAGAAATCTAGCCTTCAGCCCACATCTACGTCCATCTCTCCGGAAAAGGTGAGGACACCTGGTCTGGGTGTTGTGATGCTCTTGGTTCTGGTGGGTTCCATATTCCTGGCCACTTCCTCGCAGCTTTCAGGAGAACATCGTGGGTCTCCAAATGCACGTTGGGGTTCAAGGTTGGCCCAGGTGTGAATAAGTCTCTGGCAGTCAGGTCTATTTCTCTCCAAAGTGACCCTGCTGGCACCTGTCCGTCTCAGACGGCCTTCTCTGGGAGGGTTTCCTCTCTCTTTAGAATTGATCCTGCTTCACTGATGCTTGTTTCCTCTCTCCACAATCCAAGAGGACACCACAACGGCATCCTAGCAATGGTGTGAATATCCGGCCAATGCCAGGACAAAACAGTAAGGCTTGTTTACATGTATTTCTGAACCAGATCAATCCGCTCTCAAATGCTTTTTAGCCAGAATTATTTAAAAGTCAGAAGATACTTTATTTATTTATCGTCTCAGAAACAAGTTGAGGCTTAAAATGCATTTAAAAACACAAACAAAGTTTGAAAAAGTTGACATTATGCTAAATGTCCTTTGAGCAGAAGCTACTTGGAGTGCCTCTGGTGTGGCTGTGAGAAGGTCCTCCATGGTGCATCATGTGGCAGGGCTCAGGTTGCATTGCAGCAGGTGGTCAGTGGTTTGCTCTTCTCCACACTTGCATGTCGTGGACTCCACTGTGTGGCCCCATTTCTTGAGGTTGGCTCTGCATCTCGTGGTGCCCGAGCGCAGTCTGTTCAGCGCCTTCCAAGTCGCCCAGTCCTCTGTGTGCCCAGGGGGGAGTCTCTCATTTGGTATCACCCACGGATTGAGGTGCTGGGTTTGAGCCTGCCACTTTTGGACTCTCGCTTGCTGAGGTGTTCCAGCGAGTGTAGAAAACTATTTCTAGATTTAAGTCATTGACGTGCTGGCTGATACCCAAACAAGGGATGAGCTGGAGATGTCTCTGCCTTGGTCCTTTCACTATTGCCTGCTACTTCCCGGCGGATGTCAGGTGGTGCAATACCGGCTAAGCAGTGTAATTTCTCCAGTGATGTAGGACGCAGACACCCTGTGATAATGCAGCTCATTAAGAGCCACATCCACTGTTTTAGTGTGGTGAGATGTGTTCCACACTGGGCATGCAGACTCAGCAGCAGAGTAGCCCAGCGCAAGGGCAGATGTCTTCACTTTGTCTGGTTGTGATCCCCAGGTTGTGCCAGTCAGCTTTCATATGGTATTGTTTCTAGCACCCACTTTTTGCTTGATGTTCAGGCAATGCTTCTTATAGGTAAGAGCACGGTCCAGAGTGACTCCTCCCAGAGATTTGGGTGCACTGCAATGCTCCAGTGGGATTCCTTCCTTCCCAGGTGATCCTCAGAGCTCGGGATGCTTGTCTGTTCTTAAGGTGAAAGGCACAGGTCTGCATTTTAGATGGATTAGGGATCAGCTGGTTTTCCCTGTAATAGGCAGTAAGAGCACCTAAAGCTTCAGAGAGCATCTGTTCAACCATTTGACAAGCTGGAATGTGTCCAGAGGAGGGCGACTCAAAGGATCAAGGGTCTGGAGAACAAGCCCTATGAGGAGCGGCTTAAGGAGCTGGGCATGTTTAGCCTGAAGAAGAGAAGGCTGAGAGGAGATAGGATAGCCATGTATAAATATGTGAGAGGAAGCCACAGGGAGGAGGAGGGAGCAAGCTTGTTTTCTGCTTCCCTGGAGACTAGGACGCAAGGGAACAATGGCTTCAAACTACAAGAGAGGAGATTCCACCTGAACATGAGGAAGAACTTCCTGACTGTGAGAGCCGTTCAGCAGGGGAACTCTCTGCCCCAGAGGGAGTGTGGTGGAGGCTCCTTCTTTGGAAGCTTGTAAACAGAGGCTGGATGGCCATCTGTCAGGGGTGCTTTGAATGCAGTTTTCCTGCTTCTTGGGAGAACGGGGTTGGACTGAATGGCTCATGATGTCTCTTCCAACTCTAGGATTCTATGATTTCAAAGCTCCCTACTTGTGTGGTGATGGCATGATCATCAGCATAGATGAAATTTCCTGTCCCTTCTGGCAGTGTATAAATGTTAAAGCATTGATGGAGCAAACACGCTCCCCTGAGGCAGCCGGCCATTCTTCTGTTTTCACCATCAGTCAGAAGATGAGGAGACGTTGAAGGAAAAGCATTTCCCGTTTAGGCTTTTGCTTCCCACCTTCTGAATTTCCATTGGATCATAATGCCCGTGTGTCAAGTGAAGTGGTTTGATCCAAATCCAGAGGAACATTGAACCCAATGGAGTCATAAATAAGTAAAATCCATCTCAGTGGGTTGACAATTGACCAATTCCCGCCAGATGTTGGCCAAGAATCCCTAATTCCTCCAAGACTGATCTATGACAATGTCCCCTTGAACAATGGGTTGTTGTAGGTTTTGGGGGCTATATGCCCATGTTCTAGAAGCATTCTCTCCTGACATTTCGCCTGCATCTATGGCAGGCATCTTCAGAGGTTGTGAGGTCTGTGAATTATTATTATTATTATTATTATTATTATTATTATTATTATTATTGGAAACCTTTCCCTTATTATTATATTATTATATATTTATTATTATTATTGTATTGTGGAAGGCTTCCATGGCCAGAATCACTGGGTTGTTGTAGGTTTTTGGGGCTAGATGGACATGTTCTAGAAGCATTCTCTCCTGACGTTTCACCTGCATCTATGGCAGGTATCCTCAGAGGTTGTTCGATCTGTGAATTTTTATTATTATTATTACAGGAAATCTTTCCCTTACTATTATAATATTATTATTACAATATATTCTTTATTATTATTGTATTGTGGAAGGCTGTTGTGGCTGAAATCACTGGGTTGTTGTTGGTTTTGGGGGCTATATGGCCATGTTCTAGAAGCATTCTCTCCTGACGTTTCGCCTGCATCTATGGCAAGCATCTTCAGAGGTTGTGTGGTCTGTGAATTATTATTATTTTTATTATTATTATTATTATAATTATTATTATTATTGGAAACCTTTCCTTTATTATTATATTATTATTATTATTATTATATATTATATATTATTTATTTATTATTATTATTGTTGTTGTTGTTGTTGTTGTTGTTGTATTGTGGAGGGCTGTCGTGGCCGGAATCACTGGGTTGTTGTCGGTTTTGGGGGCTATATGGCCATGTTCTAGAAGCATTCTCTCCTGATGTTTCGCCTGCATCTATGGCAAGCATCTTCAGAGGTTGTGTGGTCTGTGAATTATTATTATTATTATTATTATTATTATTATTATTATTATTATTATTGGAAACCTTTCCCATATTATTATTATATTATTATAATATATTCTTTATTATTGTTGTTGTTGTTGTTGTTGTTGTTGTATTGTGGAAGGCTGTTGTGGCCAGAATCACTGGGTTGTTGTAGGTTCTAGAAGCATTCTCTCCTGATGTTTCGCCTGCATCTATGGCAGGAATCCTCAGAGGTTGTGAGGTCTGAACAGCTGGTATCTTTGCTCTCTCTGCACTTTGTAGGATCTGGACAACCGAAACTAAAACCACTTATCTGTTGATAGTTGTGCTTTGCCGAAAGGGTATCTGAGCACTTCTGGAATCAATTCTGCGTATCCACTGTAGTCTCTGAGTGTTTCTCCGTATCCCTCTCTCTGTCTAGAAATGATGAGATGCCGGTCCTTGCCAGGTTCCAGACTCCACCCTGGCATCTCGTAGTAAGAGTGATGCCCACTTCAAGTGTTGGAAATCAGTCTCACGCCGTGGAGAAGGTGGCCTGAGCTGACTCCCCAAAGCAATCTGCTTTATAAAGTCAGCTCAGGTCACCTTCTCCTTCTTGTGAGAATGGGATTTAGGCAACGGTAATCTGATCTAGAAATGACAGGAGAGATCTGGATA
The DNA here is from genome assembly GCF_037176765.1 of Anolis sagrei. NCBI lineage: Eukaryota > Metazoa > Chordata > Lepidosauria > Squamata > Anolidae > Anolis > Anolis sagrei. The sequence continues at coordinate 43,898,306 of NC_090028.1, forward strand.
ACAAACATGTCCCCACGGACCTCATTGAAGCAATAACACTGGTTGGGGGGGGGGGTGCATTGCAGCGCACCCACATACCTGGGAGGAGTCACTCTGGACCGTGCTCTGACCTACAAGAAGCGCTGCCTGAACATCAAGCAAAAAGTGGACACTAGAAACAACATCATACGAAAGCTGACTGGCACAACCTGGGGATCACAACCAGACACAGTGAAGACATCTGCCCTTGTGCTGTGCTACTCTGCTGCTGAGTACGCATGCCCAGTGTGGAACACATCTCACCACACTCAAACAGTAAAGAGACATGCCACATTATCACGGGGTGCCTGCGCCCTACACCACTGGAGAAACTACACTGTTTAGCTGGTATTTCACCACCTGACATCCGCCGGGAAGTGGCAGCCAATAGTGAAAGGACCAAGGCAGAGACATCTCCAGCTCATCCCCTGTTTGGGTATCAGCCAGCACGTCAACGACTTAAATCAAGAAATAGTTTTCTAAGATCTACAGAGACACTCGCTGGAACACCCCAGCAAGCGAGAGTCCAAAAGTGGCAGGCTCAAACCCAGAACTGATACCAAATGAGAGACTCCCCCCCCTGGGCGCACAAACTTGGAAGGCGCTGAAGAGACTGCGCTCTGGCACCACAAGATGCAGAGCCAACCTGAAGAAATGGGGCCACAAAGTGGAATCCTCGGCATGCGAGTGCGGAGAAGAGCAAACCACTGACCACCTGCTGCAATGCACCCTGAGCCCTGCCACATGATGCACAAGGGAGGACTTTCTTGCGGCAACACCAGAGGCACGCCAAGTACTTCCGGTCAAAGGACATTGAGCATACTGTCAACTTTGTGTTTTTAAATGCATTTTAAGCCTCAACTTGCTTCTGAGATGATAAACAAAGTGGAATTCACGACATGTGAGTGTGGAGAAGAGCAAACCACTGACCACCTGCCACATGCACCATGGAGGACCTCCTTGAGGCAACACCAGAGGCACTCCACGGGGCCAGATACTGGTCAAAGGGCATCTAATCCACTACCAAGCTTGCAAATTTTGTGTTTTTGTATCTGTTTGTTTGTTTTGTTCTGTTAGAAATGTCATGCAATGGTCTGGTTGCCCCTGACATGATAAATAAATTTCTGCAAAGCCTGGACTGGCTGGGCAATAACAGCCTAGGTGGGATGTGCATGTGGAATATTTGTGCCAAGTTTGGTTCAGATCCATCATTGTTTGAGTCCACAGTGCTCTGTGGATGTAGGTGAACTACAACTCCCAAACTTAAGGTCAATGACCGCCAAACCCTTCCAGTATTTTCTGTTGGTCATGGGAGTTCTGTGTGCCAAGTCTGGTTCAATTCCATCAGGAGTTCAGAATGCTCTTTGATTGTGGGTGAACTATAAATCCCAGCAACTACAACTCCCAAATGACAAAATCATAATTTTTTGAGTGATGGTCACTCCTTGTGTAGTGAGATGTTTTGTTGCCAAATTTGGTGTGGTTTCGTTCACTGGTTCTTTTGTTTTTAAGGAACTCATTATGCACAGAGCATTTATATAGATATAGATTCATAACAGGAGCAAAACAACAGCAATGAAAATAATGTTACAGTTGGGGGTCACCACAACATGAGGAACTGTAGGTGAACTATAAATCCCAGCAGCTACAACTGCCAAATGACAAAATCAACCCAATTTTGGGTGCATTGGGTATTTGTGCCAAATTGGGTCCAGTGAATGATGTTTACATGACGATTCATAACAGGAGCAAAACAACAGTGATGAAGTAGCAAGGAAAATAATGTTACGGTTGGGGGTCACCACAACATGAAGAACTGTAGGTGAACTATAAATCCCAGCAGCTACAACTGCCAAATGACAAAATCAACCCAATTTTGGGTGCATTGGGTATTTGTGCCAAATTGGGTCCAGTGAATGATGTTTACATTATGCTTCATAACAGGAGCAAAACGACAGTGATGAAGTAGCAAGGAAAATAATGTTACGGTTGGGGGTCAACACAACATGGGGAACTGTGTTAAGGGGTTGCGGCATGAGGAAGGTTGAGAACCACTGACCTGGAGTATTATTTCCCAGCTCGTTGATGCTTTGTGTCATTTCTGAAAACTTGGGAAGGAATCCCACTGGAGCATTGCAGCGCACCCAAATACCTGGGAGGAGTCACTCTGGACCGTGGTCTGACCTACAAGAAGCACTGCCTGAACATCAAGCAAAAAGTGGGCGCTAGAAACAATATCATACGAAAGCTGACTGGCACAACCTGGGGATCACAACCAGACATAGTGAAGACATCTGCCCTTGCACTGTGCTACTCTGCTGCTGAGTATGCATGCCCAGTGTGGAACACATCTCACCACGTTCAAACAGTAAAGAGACATCCACATTATCATGGGGTGTCTGTGCCCTACACAACTGGAGAAATTACACTGCTTAGCCGGTATTTCACCACCTGACATCCGCCGGGAAGTAGCAGCCAATAGTGAAAGGACCAAGGCAGAGGCATCTCCAGCTCATCCCTTGTTTGGGTATCAGCTAGCATGTCAACGACTTAAATCAAGAAATAGTTTTCTAAGATCTACAGAGACACTTGCTGGAACACCCCAGCAAGCGAGAGTCCAAAAGTGGCAGGCTCAAACCCAGAACTGATACCCAATGAGAGACTCCCTCCTGGGCACTCAGAAGACGGGGCGACTTGGAAGGCGCTGAACAGACTGCGCTCTGGCACCACAAGATGCAGAGCCAACCTCAATAAATGGGGCCACAAAGTGGAATCCACGACATGTGAGTGCGGAGAAGAGCAAACCACTGACCACCTGCTGCAATGCAACCTGGGCCCTTCTTCCACATGATGCACCATGGAGGACCTCCTTGCGGCAACACCAGAGGCACTCCAAGGGGACAGAGACTGGTCAAAGGACATTTAATAGAATACCAAGCTTGCAAATTTTGTGTTTTGTCTGTCTGTTTGACTTAGAGTATTATTTATTAGCCAGTCCATGCTTTGTGGAAATGACCCAAAGCCTGGACTGGCTGGGCAATAACAGCCTAGGTGGGATGTGTGTATGTGTGTGTCTGTGTATGTGTGAGAGAGTCTTTTGGGTGCATTGGGTATTTGTGCCAAATTGGGTCCAGTGAATGATGTTTACATGACGCTTCATAACAGGAGCAAAACAACAGTGATGAAGTAGCAAGGAAAATAATGTTACGGTTGGGGGTCAACACAACATGGGGAACTGTAGGTGAACTATAAATCCCAGCAGCTACAGCTGCCAAATGACAAAATCAACCCAATTTTGGGTGCATTGGGTATTTGTGCCAAATTGGGTTCAGTGAATGATGTTTACATGACGCTTCATAACAGGAGCAAAACAACAGTGATGAAGTAGGTTCTTGTGGGTTTTTTCGGGCTATAGAACCATGTTCTAGAGGCATTTCTCCTGACATTTCGCCTGCATCTATGGCAAGCATCCTCAGAGGTAGAGGTCCTCTACCTCTGAGGATGCTTGCCATAGATGCAGGCGAAACGTCAGGAGAGAATGCCTCTAGAACATGGCTCTATAGCCCGAAAAAACCCACAAGAACCTAGTGATTCCAGCCATGAAAGCCTTCGACAATACAGTGATGAAGTAGTTGGGGGTCAACACAACATGGGGAACTGTGTTAAGGGGTTGCGGCATGAGGAAGGTTGAGAACCACTGACCTGGAGTATTATTTACTAGCCAGTCCATGCTTTGTAGAAATGACCCAAAGCCTGAACTGGCTGGGCAATAACAGCCTAGGTGGGATGTGCATGTGTGTGTGTGTGTGTATGTGTGTATGTGTGAGAGAGAGTCTCCAATGCGTGTGCGGTGGTGTGCCAGTCCAGCCCAGCGGATGCACTTTCAGCGGATGCTCCTCCTCATCCTCCTCCTTTCTGAGGGAGGGTAGGCCGCTCTTATTGGCGGAGGGAGGGCCCCCCAGGAGCAGGAGCAGCAACAGTGGCCAAGTCCGCCTGGCCAGAGGAGCATGTAGGCAACCTGCCTGGCTGGGGAGAGGGGCTGGCACCTGCAGGGACCCCCCCCCCCCTCTCTCTGTGTGTGTGTGCCCCCTCCTCCCCTCCATCTCTCTCCTCTCCAGGTCCCTTCTTGGATGCCATCCTGACAACGGCAGAGGCAGAGGAGGAGGAGGGAGACACCATCAGGACCGGGCCCCCCCAGGCTGAGCTGTCACTCAGCTGTGCCTCCTCCGCAAAGTCACGCCCTGCCTCCACAAAGGATGCTGAGGCTGGGAGTGGGCTGCTCCTGCTTCCTCCTCTCCCTCCTCGCACACAGCCTGCGCCTGCCGAATCCCTTATGGACCCCCTGCCCACCGCAGGGGAGAAGCTGGAGCACCACACCCGGCACAGGCCCCGGCCCCACCGCAGGAAGAGCCAGGCCCACGCCGGAAAGACCCACGTAAGACACCCCCCCCCACACACACACACCTCTCCCCCTCCCCTTTCTCTTGCAGGTGCATCGCAGCATCCGCCTGGACAGGTAAGGGTGGCACCACAAACACGGCAACGGTGGCCGCAGCTTGGGTTTGCACCGGTCAGCTGAGCATTGGCCACCGCTGTGTTGTTTATGTACGATTGATGCAGCATTTGGTGGAGCTCAACACAGATTCTGGTGTGGATTTGAGAGGGAGGGCATCTCTCCAGGGACTGATCGAGTGTGTCAAACCGGGCATGCGCTTCCTCCCTTGTCAATGTGATTCATCGCATGTGGGGATTTGTAACCCATTGCTGCATCGCCTCTTCCCTTGCCTTTGGAGATCAATTGTAGGCTTGTTGATGAGTTTTGGTGCCTTTGGGAATCAATTGTAGGCTTGTTGGTCAGTTTTGGTGCCTTTGGGGATCAATTGTAGGTTTGTTGATCGGTTTTGGGGACTTTGGTGATCAATTGTAGGCTTGTTGATTGGTTTTGGTGCCTTTGGTGATCAATTGTAGGCTTGTTGGTCAGTTTTGGTGCCTTTGGGGATCAATTGTAGGCTTGTTGATCGGTTTTGGTGCCTTTGGTGATCAATTGTAGGCTTGTTGATCAGTTTTGGTGCCTTTGGTGATCAACAAGCCTCTAGTTGATTTTGGTGCCTTTGGTGATCAATTTTCGGCTTGTTGATCAGTTTTGGTGCCTTTGGCGATCAATTTTTGGCTTGCTGATCAGTTTTGGTGCCTTTGGTGATCAATTGTAGGCTTGTTGATCAGTTTTGGTGCCTTTGGTGATCAATTGTAGACTTGTTGATCGGTTTTGGTGCCTTTGGTGATCAATTGTAGGCTTGTTGATCAGTTTTGGTGCCTTTGGTGATCAACAAGCCTCTAGTTGATTTTGGTGCCTTTGGTGATCAATTTTCGGCTTGTTGATCAGTTTTGGTGCCTTTGGCGAACAATTTTTGGCTTGCTGATCAGTTTTGGTGCCTTTGGTGATCAATTGTAGGCTTGTTGATCAGTTTTGGTGCCTTTGGTGATCAATTTTTGGCTTGCTGATCAGTTTTGGTGCCTTTGGTGATCAATTGTAGGCTTGTTGATCAGTTTTGGTGCCTTTGGCACACAGAACTCCCACGACAAACAGAAAATATATATCAATGATTGGTTTGGGGGGGGGGGGCGCCAAAATACTGTTTGCTTACAGTTGAAAATTACCTAGGGCCGCCTCTGTCCGGAAGCATTCTCTCCTGACGTTTCACCCGCATCTACAGCAGGCATCCTCAAAGGTTGTGAGACCTTTGGTTAACATTCCCCATATCTGTACCTATCTTTCAAATGTGAGTTGAATCACAGCGTGATGGGGACTGAGCTGTCACCTCATTGACGGATCCTGAGCATTTCGAGATCCCCAAGGAATCCGGAGAGGAGGAGGAGGAGGAGGAGGAGGAGGAGGAGGTCTCCTTTTGGCCCCGCTTCCTTCCCTCCTGTCGTGAATCTGCTCCTCCCGGTTCCTTGAATGCCAGGAAGAGTCCTGTTATTTCGTGTCTATCTATCTCCGCTTCCTCCCATAGATAGGAATGAGATGAGCGCCTTGAGATACCCAATCTGTTCCCAGTTCTGGAGAGACACGCTTCTTTCCTTCCCGGGGTTGACCTGCAGCGCGTTGTGTCATTTCAGGAAGATACAGAACGGGTTTGAACTCAGAAGAAAGAGGCAACACAGAGGAAATATGTTGACAGTCCAAATAGGACTGTTAACATTGTACAGGGTTAGTCAAAATGCATAGGCCAATAAGCCATTCAATTGAATGGCTTATTGGCCTATGCATTTTGACTAACCCTGTATTGTCGAAGGCTTTCATGGCTGGAATCACTGGTTCTTGTAGAGTTTTCCAGATATAAGGCCATGTTCTAGAAGCATTCTCTCCTGACGTTTCACCTGCATCTATGGCAAGCATCCTCAGAGGTAGTGAGGTCTGTTGGAATTAGGACAATGGGTTTATATCTCTGTGGAATGACCAGGGTGGGACAAAAAACTCTTGTCTGCTGGAGCCAGGTGTGAATGTCTCAACTGACCACCTTGATTAGCATATAATGGCCTGGCAGTGCCTGGAGCAAACTTTTGTTGAGAGGTGATAAGGCGGATAACAATTCAGCTCTCCAGAATAGACTTCTCACTGTATTGTCGAAGGCTTTCATGGCTGGAATCACTGGGTTGTTGTAGTTTTTTTCGAGCTATCTGGCCATGTTCTAGAGGCATTCTCTCCTGATGTTTCGCCTGCATCTATGGCAAGCATCCTCAGAGGTAGTGAGGTCTGTTGGAAGTAGGAAAAAGGGTTTATATATCTGTGGAATAATGACCAGGGTGGGACAAAGGACTCTTGTCTGCTGGAACTAGGTGTGAATGTCTCAACTGACCACCTTGATTAGCATATAATGGCCTGACAGTGCCTGGAGCAAACTTTTGTTGAGAGGTGATAAGGCGGATAACAATTCAGCTCTCCAGAATAGACTTCTCACTGTTTTGTCGAAGGCTTTCATGGCTGGAATCACTGGGTTGTTGTAGTTTTTTTCGGGCTATATGGCCATGTTCTAGAAGCATTCTCTCCTGACGTTTCACCTGCATCTATGGCATGCATCCTTGGAGGTTGTGAGGTCTGTTGGAATTAGAAAAAAGGGTTTATATATCTGTGGAATGTCCAGGGTGGGACAAAGGACTCTTGTCTGCTGGAGCTAGGTGTGAATGTTTCAACTGACCACCTTGATTAGCATATAATGGCCTGACAGTGCCTGGAGCAATCTTTTGTTGAGAGGTGATTAGATGTCCTTGTTGTAGGTTTTTTTGGGCTATATGGCCATGTTCTAGAGGCATTCTCTCCTGACATTTCGCCTGCATCTATGGCAAGCATCCTCAGAGGTAGTGAGGTCTGTTGGAACTCAGAAAAAGGGTTTATATATCTGTGGAAAGACCAGGGTGGGACAAAGGACTCTTGTCTGCCAAGCCATCAAATGTTAATCAAGGTGATCAGTTGAAACATTCACACCTAGCTCCAGCAGACACAAAGTGCACAAAGTGCACGTTCAAAAGACAATTTTTACAGGCCCAGCACACGACAGAACAAGGAGCAAGTTGGGCACATTCTCTGGATGGCCATCTGTCAGGGGTGCTTTGAGCGCGATTCTCCTGCTTCTTGGCAAATTGGGGTTGGACTGGATGGCCCACAATGGGGACTCTTCCAACTCTAGGATTCTCGGATTCTATGAATCTTGAAGGTTCTGTAATATTTCTGTCGGCCTCCGTACTCGTGAGAGCACCTCTCAATCGCTCACAAAATCTTATTTTGTTCTGTAGTTTTGGGTTCTAACTCTGATCCAGATCATGTCACACTTGAAGGCCTATTTCCATGAATGGTGAAGTGCATCGAATGTGTGTCTTCCTGGTTCCAGTTGGATAGGAATGTGCCACCAAGAGCCACTGAAGACATAAATACACTGTGACTAACCTGTCGCATTAATTTAAATGTGACTTCAGCTTGACTGATCTCTAGATTGGAGCTCATGTGCATAGTCCCCGAGGGATAGTTAGTTAGGTACGTATATACATATTTGCAGGCTTCAGTTGTGCAGACTGATAATTAAAATGCAAACTCTAGGAATCTCTGGGTCCAAAACTCCAAAACTCAAGGTCAAGGCCCACCAAACCCTTCCGGTATTTTCCGTTGGTCATGGGGTTTCTGTGTGGGAAGTTTGGCTCAATTCTTTCATTGGTGGGGTTCAGAATGCTCTTTGATTGTAGGTGAACTATATATTTTTTATTTATCGTGTCAGGCAACCAAACAGTTGTATTACATTTTTGACAGAACAAACAAACAAAAATACAAAAGACACAGAGTTTGTAAACTTGGTAGTTGATTCGATGTCCTTTGACCAGTCTCTGGCCCCTTGGAGTGCTTCTGGTGTGGCCGCAAGGAGGTCCTCCCTTGTGCATCATGTGGCAGGACTCAGGGTGCATTGCAGCAGGTGGTCAGTGGTTTGCTCTTGTCCGCACTCGCATGTCATGGATTCCACTTTGTGGTCCCATTTCTGAAGGTTGGCTCTGTATCTCGTGGTGTCAGAGCATAGTCTGTTCAGCGCCTTCCAAGTCACCCCGTCTTCCTCTGTGTGCCCAGGGGGGGGGGGGGGGGTCTCTCATTTGGTATCAGCCATTGGTTGAGGTGCTGGGTTTGAGCCTGCCACTTTTGGACTCTCGCTTGCTGGGGTGTTCCAGCGAGGGTCTCTGTATATCTTAGAAAACTATTTCTAGATTTGAGTCGTTGACGTGCTGGCTGATACCCAAACAGAGGATTGGCTGGAGATGTCTCTGCCTTAGTCCTTTCACTATTGGCTGCTACTTCCCAGCGGATGTCAGGTGGTGCAATACCGGCTAAGCAGTGTAATTTCTCCAGTGGTGAAGGGCGCAGACACCCCGTGATAATGCGGCATGTCTCATTCAGAACCACATCCACTGTTTTAGCGTGGTGAGATGTGTTCCACATGGGCATGCATACTCAGCAGCAGAGTAGCATAGCGCAAGGGCAGATGTCTTCACTGTGTCTGGTTGTGATCCCCAGGTTGTGCCAGTCAGCTTTCGTATGATATTGTTTCTAGCACCCACTTTTTGCTTGATGTTCACGTTGACGTGCTGGCTGATACCCAAACAAGAGATGAGCTGGAGATGTCTCTGCCTTGGTCCTTTCACTATTGGCTGCTCCTTCCCGGCGGATGTCAGGTGGTGCAATACCGGCTAAGCAGTGTAATTTCTCCAGTGGTGTAGGGCGCAGATACCAGGTGAACTATAAATCCCAGCAACTAGAACTCCCAAATGTTAAGGTCTGTTTCCCCCCAAACTCCATCTGTGTTCATATTTGGGCATATGGAATATTCGTGCCAAGTTTGGTCCAGATCCATCATTGTTTGAGTCCACAGTGCTCTCTGGATGTAGGTGAACTACAACTCCAAAACTCAAGGTCAATGCCCACCAAACCCTTCCAGTATTTTCCATTGGTCATGGGGGTTCTGTGTGGGAAGTTTCGCTCAATTCTTTCATTGGTGGGGTTCAGAATGCTCTTTGATTGTAGGTAAACTATGTATCCCAGCAACTGCAACTCCCAAATGCCAAGGTCTGTTTCCCCCAAACTCTACCAGTGTCCACATTTGGGCATATTGAGTGTTCGTGCCAAGTTTGGTCCAGATCCACCATTGTCTGTGTCCACCTAGATGTAGGTGAACTACAACTCCAAAACTCAAGGTCAATGCTGGTAGGGATTCCTCATCTTCAGAAGACGAAGGGAAGCAGGAAAGAATTGGAATCAGACAGTGAGGTTTTGCAAGTGCCAACATTTCTGCAAAGGTGAAAGGAAGCAGAGCAGAGACGGCGTTCAGCTAGAATAGCTGCTAGAAACGCTGAGCTAACTGGGAGCCTCCCTAGCCCCTCCTGCATAGGGAATTCAGAGCTATAAGTCAGAAGCAGGAGCTGTTAGTTTTCGCTAGTAACAAACAACTCTGATGCTGACGTCTTCACTCCAATTGTACCTGGTTTGAGTCTGCTTCGAAGGATTTAGGGATCATTGCCTGTTGTCTGATGTAAGACTGCTGTTTCTTTTGAACTTTACCAGAGATTTGAGTTTTGTGTCTGCACTAAGACTTCCTTGCTTCTGTTTGCATTTCCCAACTGCATGTGCTGTTCTCTTGTGTTTGCTGAAGTAAAGCATGTTTCTCTTACTTTCAACATGGTATTAAGGCTGTTCTTGAAAGCCAAATCAGGACAAATGCCCACCAAACCCTTCCAGCATTTTCTGTTCCTCATGGGAGTTCTGTGTCCCAAGTTTGGTTCAATTCCATTGTTGGTGGAGTTCAGAGTGCTCTTTGATTGTGGGTGAACTATAAATCCCAGCAATTACAACAGTGATAGGAACCCTTTAGTATGCCAACCAAATTCGATATGGTTGTTGAGTAGTGGATTTTAACATCAAGATAAGTGATTTTAATGCTTTTGTATGTGTATGATCTAATATGTTTTGGCATTGAATGTTTGGCGTTTATATGTTGTGCTCCACCCTGAGTCCCCTTCGGGGTGAGAAGGGAGGAATAGAAATGCTTTAAATAAATAAATGATATATTATTATTATTATTATTATTATTATTATTATTATTAGTCACCTAAGGGCTGAGAAAAGCAGTATATAAATATTATTATTATTATTATTATTATTAGTCACCTAAGGGCTGAGAAAAGCAGTATATAAATATTATTATTATTATTATTATTAGTCACCTAAGGGCTGAGAAAAGCAGTATATAAATAAAGTAAATTATTATTATTATTATTATTATTATTATTATTATTATTAAGAAGACAATGATGCTGGGGAAAGTGGAAAGTGGAAGGCAAAAGGAAGAGGGGCCGACCAAGGGCAAGATGGATGGATGGCATCCTTGAAGTGACTGGACTGACCTTGAAGGTGCTGGGGGTGGTGACGACCGACAGGGAGCTCTGGCGTGGACTGGTCCATGAGGTCACGAAGAGTCGGAGACGACTGAACGAATAAACAACAACAACAACATTGTTGTTATTATTATTATTATTATTATTATTATTATTATTATTATTCTCTCACACCAGAAGCAACTTGCAGTTTCTCAAGTTGCTCCTGACATGACAAAAAAAAAAAGTTATGAAGTAGTAATGAAAATAATGTTATGGTTGGGAATCACAACATGAGGAACTGGATTAAAGGGTCACGGCATTAGGAAGGTTGTATGATTCTATGATTCCTCTTCTTTCTCCTCCTTTGTCTCCTTTTTTGGCTTCCTTCTTCTCCTCTTCTCCCCAGAAAAGTCTTTCACTTCCAAAACTTGAATGATCACCAAGTCATTAGATCTTCTTCCTGACTTCTGAGTCTACGCAGTGAGAGCCCACACAGGGGAACATTTCCCTAATTCAATGTTTCCATGTTTGAAAATGTTCTTGTTGCTCTGGCTTGCTTCTAGGTGCAGCCACCAGTGCGGGAGAATGACGAAGACAGAAGCATTGCTCGGCTGGACGAAGGGTTAGATGAGTTCTTCACAAAGAAGGTGATCCACGAACCCCTCGTGTAAGTAAAGCCTTTGTCTCTCAATCTGGGAGCTTCTCATCAACAATAACAAGGTAGCCAGGAAGTCTCTGGTCAGCTTTTCTCAGAATATGGGCATTGTTGTGACTCAGCTTGACTCTGAGTCTGAAGCTGAGGAAGCTGAGCTGTTTGGGCCTTCTGAGCCTGACTTTGGCCTGTTTGGGCCTTCTGGGTCTGACTTTGGCTTGCAGGATGACAAGGATGCTGATGGGTTACAGATTCCTGTACATGTTTCAGACGGGGCTGATAGTGTGGCTGCTGAAGGAGAAACAGCAAGTCAGTTCCCATGGGAAAGGAATTTTCCTGCAGTTAGAGAGACTGATAGCAAGAGAGAAATCCCACATGGTCAGGTGGAGGATCCGTCCCAGCTGGACCCAGATAAGGGGTTGCATAGCCTTGCAGATAGTGAATTAATGAGTAGACAAGATAGTTTGCAATTAAGGCTTCGGAGAAGCACTCGCTTGGCAAGCAAGCGAGAAGCCAAAGGTACCCAAGGTCAACGCAATGCTTTCATGTTCGCAAAGGGTATTTAGTCTTGTAGCTGACAGGCTGTTTTTGTCAGTCCAACATTGCTCTTCCCATGTTAACTTCTGGAGATTTTCCTTGGCTTTTCGCAGCACGCTTCTGGCTTCCTGCGTCTGGGATTTGGGTCTTGTTTTCAACTGTTTACCATGGACTGTTTTTTGACCATTGCTGAAGGATTATGCTCCATGTTTTTGCCTTTGGATCTTGGGAACTTTGCCTTTGCATTTAAGTCTCTCTTTTGCCTATGGAACTATTGCATTTCTATTTCTTTGTTTTGATTCTGTTTTTCTCAATAAACTACAAACACCGACAGCCTTGGTGTGGTGGTGTCTGGAGCAAGGTGGAAACTACCCTGAGTTGCAACAGGCATCTCAGTCAAGGAGTCGGCCAAGAATAAGCGAAAATGCCTTCTAAGCCCGACAGTTATTGAAGTTGAATTAATATTAATGCACCGAATGAATAGGATAAAAGAACATTTATTGGGTGACTTTGCTTGCCACAATTAATTCTGAAACAGACACAGCAGATGTTTTTGAACACAGAATGAGCGTGAAAGGTCCAACTCTATCCCAACCGCATAGCTTTCCTTGATGGTTCCCCATTTCTTAGACTACTGGGGCAAGGTCATCAGAAAGGTTGGCTTTGGAGATTTGAGCAAAGGTGAGGAGATGGGTCAAAAATCACACTAATTCTATTAGCTGGCTGAGAGCGGAGTGTGAGTTGGAGAGAAAACATGGTTAAGCAGTAGGCTTGGGCGGTTTCGTTCGTTAATTTCGTAATTTGTTATTAATTCGTATTTAAATTAGCTTACGATCCAATATTGAGCCACGCAGGACTACTGTGAGGAGTAATTAAAAATCAAAATAATTTTTCCAATTTATTTCGTATTGTTTCGTAATTGTTTCGTAATTGGTTCAAAATTGTTTCGAATTTTTTTCGTAATTGTTTCGTAATTGTTTCCGTATGTCTGGTGCAAGTTTTATAGTTGTTGTTTGTTTTATCAGTGATAAAAAATAAATTATCACACCAACCGTCAACCACAGAGGGAGAGGGAAGCTTCAGAAGTTCCCCCTGACCCATTTGAAGGGTTTTTTAGCATATTGCGCAATCGCGTCCGCCATTAATAAATCGATTCGTAATTTTACGAAAATTCGTATATTTTGAAATTTTTAAAGGGAAATTTTGGAATTCTTTAAAAAAACAAAACGCAAGGGCCCCCCTAAAAACGAAACGAGTTTAGAACCAAATTTTTCCGTAGTTACCCAAGCCTATTAAGCAGGTATTTATTAATTTATGTAGCTTCTACATGGCGAACACGGAAGGATCCTCGGAAAAAGACTGAAGAAGGAAACCAGGGACTTGAGTATGCTTTTTAAAAAGGGATTGCAACCCATTGTTGTTGTTTATTCGTTCAGTCAAATGGGGGAAGTGGGGAAATACTCTTGTTACATCCCGAATAGACTACTGCAACGCTCTCTACGTGGGGTTGCCCTTGAAGACTGTTCGGAAACTTCAACTAGTCCAGCGAGCGGCAGCCAGATTGCTCACCGGGGCGACATACAGGGAGCATACCACCCCCCTGCTATGCCAGCTCCACTGGCTGCCGGTTCAGTTCCGAGCACAATTCAAGGTGCTGGTCTTGACCTATAAAACCCTGTACGGTTCCGGTCCAGTGTATCTGTCCGAACGTATCTCCCGCTACGTCCCACCTCGGAGCTTGAGATCATCTGGGGAGGCCCTGCTCTCGACCCCACCACTCTCACAAGTGAGGCTGGTGGGGACGAGGAGCAGGGCTTTCTCAGTGGTGGCCCCTCGCCTGTGGAACTCACTCCTGGGGGAAATCAGAGCATCACCATCCCTCCTCTCCTTCAGGAGGAGGGTGAAGACTTGGTTATGGGACCAGGCCTTTGGGCAACCAGGCAATTAAAGACCAGCAGGATTGACGAAATGGTATTAAAAGCGGATCTATGAGACAGCAAACACTGACAATGTAAGGGAGGAATTTAGGTTTGTATTGATTTTATTGATTTTATTGATTTTTACTGGAATAATGCATGAAGCTGTTAGTAACTGTGAATTTTACTGTAAGTTTATTTATTTATTTATTTATTTATTTAGTACACTTGTATACCGCTAATATCTCAGCCTAAAACGGCGACTCATTGCAGTTTACAACATTTAAAAACAACAATAATTCCGATTAAAAATATAAAACACATACATATACAATACACAGTATTGGGCCACCAATACAGACCAATGCATCTCTTAGTTAAAATCATAATCCAATTTCGTTGTCTATGATTGCCAGTCCTTGATCAGAGGTTTCATCGCATCGGATTAGCCGAATGCTTGCTCAAACATCCATGTCTTGAGTTTTTTCCGAAATACTATCAGCGAGGAGGCTGATCTTATCTCTATAGGGAGGGCATTCCAAAGCCGCGGGGCCACCACAGAAAAGGCCCTGTCTCTCGTTCCCGCCAGCCGCACCTGTGAAGCAGGCGGGATGGAGAGAAGGGCCTCTCCCGAAGATCTTAGGGTCCTGGTGGGCTGATAGGCCGAGATACGGTCGGATAGATATGTTGGGCCAGAACCGTTTAGGGCTTTAAAGGTCAAAGCCAGCACTTTGAATTGGGCTCGGTAGCTAATCGGTAGCCAGTGGAGCTGGTACAGCAGAGGAGTTGTATGCTCCCTGCGCTCCGCTCCTGTTAGTATCATGGCTGCCGCCCGTTGGACTAGTTGGAGCTTCCGGGCCGTCTTCAAAGGCAACCCCACGTAGAGAGCGTTGCAGTAGTCAAGGCGGGATGTAACCAGAGCGTGGACTACTGTGGCCAAGTCAGACTTCCCAAGGTACGGTCGCAGTTGGCGCACGAGTCTTAACTGTGCGAATGCTCCCCTGGTCACCACCGAAACCTGGGGCTCCAGGCTCAGCGATGAGTCCAGGATCACACCCAAACTGCGAACCTGTGTCTTCAGGGGGAGTGCGACCCCGTCTAACACAGGCTGTAACCCTATGCCCTGTTCGGCCCTGCGACTGACCAGGAGTACCTCTGGAGTTGTGATGATTGTTGTGATGCTGGCATCTAATCGTGCCTTTACTGCGTAAGCCGCCCTGGGTCCCCTTCGGGGTGAGAAGGGCGGGGTAAAAGAACCCCAAATAAATAAATAAATAAATAAATATGTTTGTGAGAAGGCTGCCCACTTCCCAAAGTCACGATGCCCTTCTCTCTTTCTTCCAGCCCGGTTTCCCCGGAGACTTTGCCGGCCACGGCCATGCCCACCCCTTCCGGCTCTCGGGCCTTCAAAAAGAAGATCGGACACTTCTTTGCCTTCAAGAAGTCCAAGTCCGGCCGGGGCGCCAGAGCGGAGAAGGAGCCGGAGGGCAGCCCCTTGGCCTCGCGGTGCAGGAAACTGATGCTCAGCGACCTCCTGCGGACCCCCAGCAAAGCCAGCGAGGCCATGAAAGCGCTCAGCAAGTCCGAAGAAGAGGGGATGGCCGGAGGGGGCAGGGGCTGCCTGGAGCAAAGCCAGACCCCCGACAGCGCTCGCCGGGCCAGGCCGAAATACTCTCGGGAAGGGAAGTCCCAGTCCTTGATCCTCCTCTCCGGGGAGGGCGAAGAGGGGCTGGGCGTGCGGCACGAGAAGGTGAGCTCCTGCCCCCTGCATCCACCGTGTGGGTCTGGCACATCATCATCATCATCATCATCATTAACCA